>NW_028277030.1:101497500-101801000 GCF_059951505.1 Python bivittatus
TCAGCAGGTGGCAAACCCTGATCAATTTGACTGATTTCAGAAGCTAAGCAAGGACAACTGTGAGTGGTATTTTGATTTGGGGCCTTCTGGAAATTTCAGGCCTGTTGCTTAGACAAGGAAGTTGGTTTTTAAAAAAAAAATCATGAAAAGGGCAATCAAATCACTTACAGTAAGTAATGCTGCCAAGGAAACTGCACCAGGAGTCTAACCAGGCCTGCTTCCAGTGATGGAAGATATTCTACTAATGGTAAAGAAGGACTGAATTTCACCTGTTGTATATTTCTTATAGCTGAGTTCAAACATTGCACAAAATGCACAAAACCACATTTGTGTTAATGACAGCTTGTCAAATAAGCTACAACTGGCTAATCCCACACAACATTAGTTGAAACCAATCAATTGGTATAATGTGACTTCAGCTCTGTGTTGGCTGGAGACAGAAATTTTGCAAATTTAGGTTTTGAGTCAATTCTTTTCCTGTTTGCAAAGAGAGGATAATATATGTTATATTTGGAAACTATTTTTGGACTAGTGCAATATAAATAATTTGTTGAATCAAAAAATGAAATTGCTGACATTGAAGTGCCTAAAATAAGTGTGTGAAATACTTTAGTATTCTCTTCTTGGATCAAGAGTTCCCTTTGACACAAACATCAATGCTTATTTAAAAGCTGATGTCTTAAAGTAGAGAGAATATTTGGGTAATGTTCTTTACTGACAGCACAGGGCGGACTTGTTTGCAGGGCAGTTTATTCTTAAACATTAGGCTGATCTTGGGAGTTTTCAAATAGCTTCCTAGTATATCACTGGATTCTGTAGAACCAGTATAATCATTTAATAAGCCATGTGTAAATTTGTGTTGGTGGACTGTACCTATAAACCAATTAAGCTGAATTATTTCTGGTGTGAATCTGTAGCTATTGCAGTTAGGGCTCAAATATTTTTTCCTCAGTGGGAATAGATCCATAATGGAAACATAGGTGCATTGCAGCGTCTTTCTAATTACCCCTTTTACTATTTAAGTAGTGAGTGAAATCCCACTGGATTTGCTTAGCCTCACATAGACAACTTCCAGATGTGTCACAATTCTGCTGAGCTGCTGACCATGATTAATGGATGACTTCCAGAAGCTTCCAGAGAATTCCAGAGGAACAGAAAGTCATTTTAGGGCAGCTACACATTCTGACTGTTGAGAAATCAGAACATGCCATATTCTGTCACAAAGAATGAGAGGATGAGTAGGAAGTGTATTTCTCAAAGCTTGTATTAGTATGATTTTTCAAACTTGGGTTGGTAATATGGAGAGATGACCTAATAAGATCAGAACAAAATGTTTCCAAACCTAGAAAAAACAACCCTGGAGCCTCTATTTTTAATCGCCAGGAATACTTTGTAGATTTGTCTTATACTTTCCTTGTATGTCTAAAATCTGCTTCTTCCCAAGTATTCATTTTTCCAACTCTCTTCCTTAATATAAGGGCCCTTGAAATTCCTGGTAGACTTCCATCCTTTTTCTAGGAGCTTAAGGAATATGAAGTCATTATGTTTTTTCTTCACTACAACTACCTTGTAAAATAGAAATACTGAAGAGTCCTTAAAATAACATTTTATATGGGGTTAATATGGGTCATCTATCATTATGATGGGTTCAGAATCATGACGTACAAAACACAAATGACTGAGTGACACATTTTGTGCTAAGTCAAAACAATTTAAATCACATTAAGGCTTGATACAATATGTGAATCTGTGTGAATATGTGATAAACAGTACATCTGTGGATCAGTCCATCGATGCAATAATATCTGGTTTAAATTCCATAGTTTTGTACATGGCCATTACCAATAGGTAATTGTTACTTTTTATACTTTCCACTTTTGATTTCTTTTCAATTTCATTTTTCTAGTTGTTTTATTTACAAGTTTTTAAAGCTGCCCTCTTCCAAATGGCTGTGGATAGCTACACAAATATCAGCATTAAAAACACAATAAAGCCCCCCCCCCAACTTTCTACAGAGTCTTGACAGAAAGAATTTTCTGCCCATTCCTAAACTATAATAAAGAGGAATTAAGACTGAACTCCAATTGCAGTTTGCTCCATAATAGAGGCTCTACAAAAGATAAAACAACATTCATTGTCGATATTAAAATATACATGATGGAACCTGTAGAAATGCATTATTCAAGACCTGACTGGTCACCGCACAGGAGTAGCCATTCCTATAACCAAAGTGAGTATTTTGAATTTGGTTTGGGAAATAAAGAGCAGCCAGTTGAACTATTGCAACTTGGGGTTGATGTGGCATACTTGAGAAGTGCCTTTCACCACCCATGTTACAGCATGCTGGTTTTGATGCAATTTCTGGACCATCTTCAAGGGTCGCCTTAAGAAGAGTACCCTGCAGTAATCTATGCTTGATGTGATCATTGTGTGTGAGAATCAAACCTTGGGCTTAGGTGTAGTTAGGTACTATGAACTCACTGATTTACTATTCCCTCCCTAAAATTCATGTATGCATGTTGCTTACATAGTACACTTCACACAAAGTGGGGTTTGGTTTTGCATTAATGCAATCTGTGAACCTTTGTTGTGAACCATGGTTTGTGGTTTAGGATTCTGTGAAAACCAGGCTAGTATAGCTTATTCAATAAACCTTGGTTAAAAGAACCCATAGGTGAGTGCAGTGAATGAATAGGCCATTCTTGGGAATCATGTTACATTCATTTGATGAAAAGTTTGTAGATCTATGAAATTTTACACCACAATAAAAGTGTTAGTCTTCAAGGTACAAGACTCTAGTGTTTTTGTATAACTATCTGTCATTGCTGCTCAACTCAAAACTCTTGGTAGGTGGTGCTACCACACTTCTAGCTTGCCCTTACTGGAAGAGGAGGAAAGGAGATTCAGAGGAAGAGAAAGATCTTACTCCTTCACTCCCACTCCATGCAGCAAAATGCATTTACTTATTTACCCAAAAAGAATTTAAGAAGACCCTACACAACCCCCAACCAAAAAAAGACTGGACCGAAAATATTAATCTACCTCCCTTACTGTATTTTAATGCATCTAATATAGTCTTTTACATATACATATACATACATACATACAGAGAGAGAGAAACCTAGTCTTTTCAGATTTAGACAAAATGCAAGAGGCTATTTGAAAGTCAAATTATCAGTAAATTCAAGATAAACACACTAATAACTGACATACTTCTTGTTTCATAATAAGGATGATGAGGATAAAGTAAATAAGAGAATATCAAAGGGTATTTAATAGAACAGTTCTGGTATAACTGAACAAAGGTGGATTTTATCCATACCACAGCTTTTAATAATTTAGGGAAGGACAGAGAGAAAAGAATTGATACCAGTGAAGGTGCTTTAAAGCCCTGTAAGAGCAAAAAAAAAAAAAAGAAAAAGAAAAACTCTTATGTCTGATAAACTACTGAGCTTTTCCCCTTTGTATATGTGGGAAGAGGATATATTTTGGAAGGCCTTGTGGACAGATGGAAACTTCCCTCTGTCTGAGATTCACTATTCCTGCAAAGTTCTTACAGACTGATGGTGATTATAACAGATCTCCCCTAAAAGGAGAAATCTTGAGTGAGCAGACAGTTGGAGAATTGTTGCATTTGGGGGTATATGAATGAAATCATTTTTAATGGTTAAATAAATGCCCCCAATGTATACTGACCTTAGATTTACAAACACTTCCATACCATACTATTGCCAAGGAAACTATATGGATCTGTCCAGGTCATTATCAGGAATCAATCAAGCTAACTTCCAAGGATTCTTCCCTTTCCCCCCAATTAACATTCTTCTTTTGTTAATTTTTGCCAACAGCATTCTGCAATTAAGCTTTAATTGCTTTTCCAAGCTGGGGAACCCCAGACATTTATGGATAAGATATTAACAATTCCTAGACGTATATGCTTGTGAGTGATTAAATTAGGCAACGTTAAAATTAAAAAGAGGGAGAGAGAACAAGCAGCATCAGATGGTACTGCTTGCTGGCCCTGTACATTTTTCAGGAGGTTGTGACGATGGCTCGGTATGAGTCAGCATACATCAGTAACAGGCAGCCTCCCCAGATGTAGCACAGTGGTACCAGTAAACAGCTGTCCAGTGAAAACTTAAACAGAGATGGGAGGACTCATGGTAGGCCTGGGAATAATTAATTTGTGCCATTCTATAGCAGATACTCCTCAGCCAGCTGTCCAAATGTACTTGTACATACCAATCCAGCTTTTCCCAATCTGATCTGATCTACTCCAGATGCAATGAAAGGATGATAGGTTTTGAAATCCAATGCATCTGGAGGGCATCAGGTTGGGGAAGACTATATTAATAAATAGTAGTTAACTCTTATGTAGAGGCTACAATAAAGACAAAATATACTTTTAGATTAGGTTTATGTAGATGAGTGCGTGACCACAAGTTGAGAAAGCACTGCAATTCTTCTGGATTGATATAGAATTGTGATCAAAGTACTTTAATCATGTGAAACAGAGTTATAGCCATATGAAATGCCTCCATGTACTACTGTATCCATGGACAAATTTTCCATTATGACAAAAGGAAACATTTCTAAAAACACAAGTAACAAAGGTATGCTTGTCTAATCCCACTAAAATATTTTTAAGGCGTCTTCGATACTTGGTTCGAATGTAGCAACAGTGACATTAGTAAATGTTTGTGCATAGCATCACTTTATACTTATTCTGCAACTGGGTGTTGTTTGCCAATTTGTTTCTGAATGGAACTGAAGAGTTGATACAGAAAGATGCATAATTGTATATCATGCTGGTTGGATTTCTTACATCCCACACATCAAATATGGCAAGAACAACATATACCAAAAAAGATATAATTTTTTAGCTCCTAAAATCTACCGCTATTATAAAACTTCAAAAAAGTTTTATAGTTTGTTTTAGCTTCCTTTAAAATGCAATCAATAACTCCTTAGTGTAATATAGCACTTTAAGCATAGGGTAGGTAGGAAGGGATACACACACAGCTACTCCTTTATTATTTATGCTATTATTATATAACATCAAATATTTTCAGTAAGTTTTGTCTCTTCACTTTAAGCCAGTGTTGTCCAAACTTGGCCACTTTAAGATGAGTGGACTTCAACTGGCTGGCTGGGGAATTCTGGCAGTTGAAGTCCACTCATCTTAAAGTGGCCAGGTTTGGACAACACTGCTTTAAGCTATTGAGCATTTCCACACTGTTGATTTATAGCATCATTCAGCCAATTAGTGTAAGAGTTATTTCTCACATGGTCCAAAGAAAACAAAAGAAAACATTGATTACGGGGAAGAGGTAATCTGTCCAGTAGGGAAAGTAAAGGTACAGGTACAGAACCCTGTGGTTGATGAGAGTGCTGGTTTTGTAGCTGACCAATTCAAATCTTGCATGTTGCACCCTGGCAGGCTCCTCTTCCATGTGAACTGGAATGTTTGCATAGGAAATTGCATTGTGTTTTCTGATGGAAAACCCCACTTCCCTGGTGGATCACTTGGATCTGGCTTCAGCCTCCCTCAGTAGCAGTCTGGTACTGAGACAGAGGCTCCATTAGAAGGACATGTCCTCAAAAAATGGTTAGCGGGCCATCTTGACACTGAAGCAAGGAAGGGGTGTGAATGAAGCCTTTACATAGGTCTCAATTTTGTTGCACAGCAGTCACTGGAATTCTTTTATAATGGCTTCTTTGCATCTCTTACAATAAAACTTCTCATTCCTAGAGTGTTATATGTCAGTTTAATTGCTTCCAGTCTAGCCTGCTGGACAGAAATGAGTACTCTTTCATTAGTTTTGCACAACCCAACACACTTAGATGTAGCTGGCAAGTTTGTGGCTCAATGAATTTCATGCATCTAGCCAGTACAGTCAGTTTATTGTTTATTGTATTGTGCAAACTTAGGCAACTGAGCAAATCAATAACCCTTGATTAAGAAAACCATGGATTAATAGTGTGGACAATACAATTTTAAACTTGTTCACTTAACATGCTAAGTATGGCGTTGGGGCCAGGCTACAGTCATCTTCCATTTTATGAATGCCTTCTCTCTGGAGCAATGGATACTGGCATTCTACAAACTAGCCAAAGCTGTGTTGGTCCAGCTTAGATTAGTTTAACTGAACAATGCCTATGATGTTAGATTTTTTAAATTGATTTTTATTATTTGGATCTTGATTTGTTGTACCCAGAGTCTGTTTGGATTAGGGCAGGCTATGCATATTGTTGAATAGATGGATAAATGAATAAATAAATATGTCGATTTAGCCACTGTATTTTATAAATCACAGTTTATAGCATAATGTGTTCCGTGAACTCAAGCAATCATCATTTAGTCTATGGCATAATTCTTTAAAGTATGCTGGAGCGAGGGATGTGAATTTAATCTTTGAATGAAATAGAAGAAACGAAAGTTCTTCCAGACAGGATTTTTTTTTTCTTCTTAGTGCTTTTCCTATTTGTGCAGGGTCCACTTTTTGATCCATAGGTTGCGACAGGAATTGACCGACCGGCTTATGCTCTTTTTTGGGGGTAGGCTTGTCAAAACCTTTCAGTGAAGTTTTCTCAACCAAAGATCAGAATACAGCTAAAAAAGATATCTCAGTGGCTTTCCTGCTTCTTGAGGTCAACTGCCTTCATTCTGGCCAGAAATCATACTGCAAAAGCCACCTTCAGACTTCAGACTAGCCTTGGTACTTTCTGCCCGTTCTTTTCCTATTTTTCTTCAGCCTGCCTGAAAATTCCCTATTCTGGCAAGCATTTGTTTTGCAAGGGAGATGATTTTTATGTGGTAGACCTTCAGTTCAGAATGTTTTAATCTGCTGAGCCTGTTTCCATTTTTATGCTGCTGTCTTTTGTCTTTTATGGAATTGTTTTGTATTTAATTGTTGCAAGCTGCCTTGTACAGGGCAAATATCTTGGAAGGGCTGAATATACATTTCCTAAATAAACAAACAATTTTTTTTCACATACAAATGCTAATGTTTTAAATGATATATCATTTGCAAATGTAGAACAAATTACCTTCATGATAGACACAAACAAGGCAGGCATCGTAGCCAGGGAGGCATAATTTAAAGGAGAGGAAAAGATGAAAGCAACAAGGCCATCGATGCAGCCCATGAAACAAACCACTTGCTGCTGAGCAAAACTGCATACAATTTTATTAGTGTTACGGGAACACTGAATGGAGCAGAAGACCAGGAGGGAGGATGTGATAATCACAGTGGCCAGCCCAGTGCCAAGCAGAAGTTGAAGCTGCAATGCAGGCATAGTATAGATACTGCACGCCTCTGTCTCAGGCTACCTTTTGACAAGGGAAAACCCATGAAAGGTGTTTTCCAACTCCTTGTAAAAGGATCGCTTTAATTTAGCACCCTTTTTCCAATTGTGAAAAGTTGCATAATTTCCAGGAAGCACGCAGGCAATAATCTTCCCTGTCAGCTGTTCCAAGAAAGGTACTACCTTGAATAAGAAGTCTCAACTTAGGCATCCTTCAGTCCTTAACAAACAAATACATCTTCTATGAATGTACATTATCTCTTCTTTAAAGGCTCTGATAATGGTCATCCCAGTGCTGTATCTTATGGAAACCATCTGGCATGGCTGTATGTGATTAGTGGGAATTTAGATTTTTACTGGGTTTCTTTTTTTGGTTTTAATGGAATTTTTGTCTTTCTTTTGTTCGCCGCCCAGAGTTTCTTTGGACAGATGGGCGGCCATATAAATAGGAGGAAGAAATACTGTGTAAGTACTGAATGGGTATGAATAGGCACATGAAATCCTTATCCATAGTTAGCTGAAATGTAATTATTCTGTTTACTGTATTTTTTGTGTTTGCAATAAATTGGAATTAAATTGAAATCAAGTTGGGTTTGGTCAATACCCTGAACTATAAATTGGCCACATGGACTGTTGTAGCATACCCTAGGCAGATATGTAGTTGCCACGTTTGTAGTTCAGAAGGTTGAGCAAAAAAGCAAGTATTGGTGCATAAATGTTTTGCCTCCATGTCAACATTTCCAGAGAAGGCTCACCCTTTTTTCCACAACTTCCTTCCACTTCTCATATGTTCTTCTTTCTCTGTAATGTCTTCTATCATTTTTCTTTCCTGTGAAAATCCTTAAGAAATGAAAGACAATTGCAGTAGAATCCCAGAATCAGAAGGAGTCATTTAGGGTATCCAGTACGACCCCTTGCTGAGTGCAGGTTCGCAAAGAAAAACAGCCATGATGACTGTCTATCTTCCACTTGAACATAACTAATAAAGGGGAGCTAAACATCTTTCTGGATACTTGGGTCTAATGTCAAGCTGCTTTTTCTGTTAAGAAGTTTGCTTTCTAAGAATATTCATCAGTGTCTGCCTTCCTATAATTTAAAAACACTTTTTCACCTCCTGCATTCTAGGACAAAAGATGTCAAGTCGTGCTCCTCAGATACCTGAAGAATGCTATCAAATCCCCTCTTTCTCCTTCAACCTTCTCTTACTGGCCAGTGGCATACCCTTTTCTTAGAGAAGAGTGAGACTTTGTTGAATGTCTCTTGTCATCTTCACTGAATAGCTGCTATACTAATTCTTTTTTGTTTTTTTATTCTGAACATCTCTACAGAAGCATGACATGGTTATTTTCTCCCACTATTTTGATTATATTCTCTGCAAAGTCTTCTTTATTAGTTAGAATTAGATCAATATCTTCTCATGCCTTCTTATACCTTCTAAAGGAGAAAATGATGAGAGAGGCATGTCAGAATTTCTCAGAAGGACCATGCTTAGGAGAGTAACTCTTCCAACATTTGTTGGGAGATACAAAAGTCCTCTGTGACTACGAGTTCCTATTTACCCAGCCATGGTTTGTAAACCAAGGTATTATGCAAACCTGTCCAATAGTTTATCCATTTTTAACCAGCCATGGCTAAGTGTGTTATATGAACCTAGCCATGAAGCTCACTGTGCAGAACCATCATGAAGAAATTGCCACAGGGTAAATTTGTCATGAGAAAAAGTAACATGAACACATACTCAAGCCATAAAGATGTACTGATCTTTTCAGTTCCATAGCTGAAATTAACAGACTAAGTGCTCAATGTGCTTCTGGTCCTTTCTTAGCTAAGGGGACTTGATCAGAAATACTTATGTCTTACAGAGTCGTACTAGTCTCCAAAGTGTTTTAGTGAAAAAAAAAAAAGGAATGAAAGAGAGCTTCTCCCAAATGAGAAAAATGATCAAAGAGAGGGCCTGTCGGACTGCATGGGGGAAAGAGAGGGTGATGTAAACATGAGTCTGGAGGGCTAGGAAGGAGGTCTGTTGCATACCGGCATCAAAGAAGGAATATTATGCTTACTTTTGTACTTTCCATATTTGATTTCTTCGGAGCAATAATCCTGTCTGCAAGCCAACATTTCTGTTCACTGACTTTGAAGCTGACATTTGTTTCTGCTCAAGATCATTTTCCCTTCTCTTTCAGCTGTGTCCCAGGATAACTTACAGGCAGATGACATACATCCTAGCCAGTGAAACTTTTCCAGGACTATGTGAATCAGGTGTTACTATATTTAGAACCCCAGTGCTTCCTTTACTACTTTACAACCTTTTACTATTTGATTTTCATAGCAAACAGTGTGTTTGTTTTTATAACAAATTGGAATTATCATACATTTATCTTTCATTTCCCTCTCCTCCCCCACATCTTTTGATTGGAAAGAAGAAAAATACTTATAATTTTTTTATCGTTGTCTTTATGCCTTGCAAATTCTGACATGGCAACATTTATAGAAAGCTGAATGAGAAAGCTTTAAGCTTCTTTGAGGCGAGAGATCAGAGACAGTTTCATTTTCACAACTAAAGCTTACAGCACATACTAGAAAAATGTATACTATTGTTATGTTGTTTTTTTCTCTTCATGAGCAACAAGAGGAAATTCAGCTGGATCAACTCAGGGTAAAGAAAAGCCTACATGAAATATAAGCTTATGAGCAAAATTAAAATATCTGCATTATGGATCAGGAAATACTCATTGCCTGTAGGCCTCTTTCTCCTCTAAAGCAATAGGAAGGTAGGGACAATCCTAGCCCTGTATGCCCAAACTGTCTGTGTTCAAATGGCATTACTCTATGGTTCAGATAACCATGGTTTATTGAAAACATAATTGGCTGAGTTTGCACTACCCATCTGTGATGGAATGGAATTATGAAGGCCAAGCTCAGGGAGACAAACATTTTCTTAGCTCGCCAGAAGCGCGTGGGAGGAACAAGAGGATGAGACTGGCACCTCCCTGAGAAATTCACACTATTGTGGCTGGAGGACTTTGGGAGCTGGGGTTTCAGTCTGGGAAGATTCTTGCTAGAGGTTGTAGCTAATAAACATAGCTGGACTGAATTGGCATTGTCTCTTGGAGTTCCTTGGGCTAGGCCTGACACCATCAGACCATTAACTATGGGTCAGTTCCCACAACATGCTAAGCCAAAGCCAAATAAACCACACTGTGGCTTATTATATTGTGTGAATTTAGAGTATGGCATGTGGTGGACACACTAGGAACCTTTCCTTTCCTTTCCCAATTAACTTGTTCCTCTTCCTGCTATTCATTGGTGGGCCTCCCAGACAGAAGCCATTTCTAACTTTGGGAAATAGCTAAGGAGAAGTGGGTAGAGGAGAGAGCTCAACCATGCTTCCTGCCTTGTCTATTCACACTGTCCTTTAAGTTGTTTCCCATCCCACAAATAGGGAAATTGACATAACCTGTGTTTTGGCACACAGGTCATAGCACCATAAGATCCAATGGTTCAACCAATGGTGTTGGTTTTGGTTTAGCACAGTGTGTGTGTGTGCGTGTGTGTGTGTATATATCAAGAGAGAGAGAGAGAGAGTGCACGTGCACGCTATAGTGAATTATAACCCATGTTTTAAAGTTAACATTGCGTGAATCAGTCCTTGCCTTGTTTAACAAACCAACTTGAAACAGAGGAATAGTTGGATGAGAGGCAACTTCGCCTGCAGCAGGAATGTGGGCCTGGCAAATGTCTCAGAAGGGACCCTCTCTAGTTTCTTGGGCTGTAAAGGTGACAGGGGAGAAATGTACTTTCAGACATGCAAGATTCTGTTAATGTAACCTTACAATAAAGTAGAATTAGCTCATCTGGCCGTGTTTCTTGTCTGGCCTACCTCACAAGGCTGACAGTAAGTTGACCTCTTAAATAATGAGTGAGCTTTGAACATCTTGTTAAAAGACTTGGAATGATGTTTTCCCCTTAATTTCCTTTGTAGAAACAAAAGCAATAAGATGGCAATCAGCATTCTTACCTGAACTTCCCAGAAGCATTTGATTGTGCATAGGCTGAGTTTTGCATAATTATGTGCATCTGTTTTTATTTATTCAAGCAGCGTTCTCATCTCAAGGAGTTGTCCGTAACTCTTTGTGTCAACTTGTCTGTGGCCAAATACAGAGTATGCAGGCCTTATCCTTTAAAATCCTTGGAATTTACATAACCTCCAATTCTAGCAATGTGAAATGTGGCTCTGGTTACAATAACAAGTGTTTAGAGAACAGAGGAGATTTTTAACTGCAAAAAGCACAAAAGCAAAACAAAACAAAACTGCATACTGTTTTCATTTTCAATAGCCATATGAGGACATCCTCTAGGTTTTAGCTATAAATAAGCAACTGCTGTCAGAGGAAGATGGATAACATTTCACATTTCTCTTGATGTTTCTTAAATGGTCATTTTCTCCCCACAGTCTTTCCAAAGTGAAAATAAAGGCCAGTAAAGTAAAATCTGTACCATGGTTAGCTTAAACTTGGTTTATTGAATAAACAACAAATTGGCTATGTCCACTCGGCAAGCCATACCACAATGGCTGAGTGACAAAATATGCAAAGTTACAAACAAGGAAATCACATTTTGACTTAGTGTGGTGCATGAACCCAGTTACTGGCTGAGTTCTCTTTCTTGGATGGATCCATAAAGCCACTGGGAGTCCAGCTGGACTGAAAATAGACTTGATTTTTACCTTATCAAGGCTAAGATGCTCAACACAAAGCGGGTCCCAGCAGCCAGTTCTCCTTCTGAAGGAGTGTAATGGGGAATTCCTCAAATTCAAAGCATCCTGTCTTTGAAATATGGATTGGTCTAAATCCAGTTTAAAATAAGAATCAAGGCTTGAAGTAGCACATCAAAATTTACACCTGGATACCTGACTGAGCAATCACAGAGGTCATGAAGCCATAATCTTGCTTACTATGGTGAGAATTATATTAAATTCTTTCTAAATTTCCACTGGTATATATATAAGTATGTATACAAAGATTATGCAAAGTCATCATATTAGATCTATGGATGTTTGATTTTATTTAGTTTGATCAATCAGTCAAATAGATCTATGGATGTTTGGTTTGATCAATCAAATTTATCAAT
The DNA here is from genome assembly GCF_059951505.1 of Python bivittatus. Lineage (NCBI taxonomy): Eukaryota > Metazoa > Chordata > Lepidosauria > Squamata > Pythonidae > Python > Python bivittatus. The sequence goes on from NW_028277030.1 coordinate 101,509,939, forward strand.
TTGATAAATTTGATAAATAAATAAAATGTTCCATTTTTTCAAGAATGGTGGATATATGAATGTAGTGACAAGAGCTTTCAGAGACATGATGCTTACTTCAAGTCCTTTGCCTACTGATTATTTATGATAAGTTCTCTACATGGATTACAACACTGCACAGAAATTATAAGTTTGAAAAATAACAAAAGGATAAAGAAATAAAATGCAGTAAACAGCATTGGAAACATGAAATCCTGTATTCCAATAATGAGTGAAAGAATTACATGCAGAATACATAAAACAGTCTTTCCGAAGTTAGGGCCCTTCCAATATATTGGAGATTAACTCCCAGAATCCCTATGCTGGCTGGGAAGTTGGTTTAACTCATCTGGAAGAGAACAGCTTTGGGAAAGCTGGCATAACGGATATTTTTTTCACTTCCTTTTCCCATAGTACATACAGTCAGGTCCAGAAATATTGGGACATCGACACAATTCTAACATCTTTGGCTCTATACACCACCACAATGGATTTGGAATGAAACAAACACAATGTGCGTTAACTACAGACTGTCAGCTTTAATTTGAGGGTATGTACATCCAACTCAGGTGAACGGTGTAGGAATTACAACAGTTTGCATATGTGCCTCCCACTTGTTAAGGGACCAGAAGTAATGGGACAATTGGCTTCTCAGCTGTTCCATGGCCAGGTGTGTGATATCCCCTCAGTACCCCAATTACAATGTGCAGATAAAAGGCCTAGAGTTCATTTCAAGTGTGCTATTTGCATTTGGAATCTGTTGCTGTCAACTCTCAAGATGAGATCCAAAGAGCTGTCACTATCAGTGAAGCAAGCCATCATTAGGCTGAAGAAACAAAACAAACCCATCAGAGAGGTAGCAAGAACATTAGGCGTGGCCAAAACAACTGTTTGGAACATTCTCAAAAAGAAGGAACGCACCGGTGAGCTCAGCAACACCAAAAGACCTGGGAGACAACGGAAAACAACTGTGGTGGATGACCGAAGAATCCTTTTCCTGGTGAAGAAAACACCCTTCACAACAGTTGGCCAGATCAAGAATACTCTCCAGGAGGTAGGTGTATGTGTGTCAAAGTCAACAATCAAAAGAAGACTTCACCAGAGTGAATACAGAGGGTTCCCCACAAGATATAAACCATTGGTGAGCCTCAAAAACAGGAAGGCCAGATTAGAGTTTGCCAAACGACATCTAAAAAAGCCTTCACAGTTCTGGAACAACATCCTATGGACAGATGAGACCAAGATCAACTTGTACCAGAGTGATGGGAAGAGAAGAGTATGGAGAAGGAAAGGAACTGCTCATGATCCTAAGCATACCACCTCATCAGTGAAGCATGGTTGTGGTAGTGTCATGGCGTGGGCATGTATGGCTGCCAATGGAACTGGTTCTCTTGTATTTATTGATGATGTGACTGCTGACAAAAGCAGCAGGATGAATTCTGCAGTGTTTTGGGCAATATTATCTGCTCACATTCAGCCAAATGCTGCAGAACTCATTGGACGGCGCTCCACAGTACAGATGGACAATGACCCAAAGCATACTGCAAAAGCAACCAAAGAGTTTTTGAAGGGACAGAAGTGGAATGTTATGCAATGGCCAAGTCAATCACCTGACCTGAATCCCATTGAGCATCCATTTCACTTGCTGAAGACAAAACTGAAGGGAAAATGCCCCAAGAACAAGCAGGAACTGAAGACAGTTGCAGTAGAGGCCTGGCAGAGCATCACCAGGGATGAAACCCAGCGTCTGGTGATGTCTATGCGTTCCAGACTTCAGGCTGTGATTGACTGCAACAGATCTGCAACCAAGTATTAAAAAGGGAAAGTTTGATGTATGATTATTATTCTGTCCCATTACTTTTGGTCCCTTAACAAGTGGGAGGCACATATGCAAACTGTTGTAATTCCTACACCGTTCACCTGAGTTCGATGTACATACCCTCAAATTAAAGCTGACAGTCTGCAGTTAACGCATATTGTGTTTGTTTCATTCCAAATCCATTGTGGTGGTGTATAGAGCCAAAGATGTTAGAATTGTGTCGATGTCCCAATATTTCTGGACCTGACTGTATATATTTTTAAAAGTCTGTGTCATGGAGGAGATCATAATGATATTTTCTTCTAGGTATCCAATTGGGGAATGTCTCAGATCCTGGTTGTTTGGGTTACTTTTCAAAGTAAAAAAATAGCCCACTGGAAGAAAATGATTTGTAGCCATGATTCTTGGTCATCCTGGAGTAATAGATATACACAGCCTGGCCAAAATTATACTGCCAGAGAAATGTAGCTTAGCAGGCCGGCATCAAACATATCATTAAAGCAGACTGTCAAGGACAGCCAGAGTTGGCAGTGGATGCTGGGAAATGATCAACAGAATATTTGCAGAACTAGATCAGGATCCACATTATCCAGTTTCTGGTATACATTTCAGGAAGGGGGCTGAGCTTCATTGCTACTGGAGGTGAGCTGCAGATGTTCTTTCCACTTGAGAGTTGTAGCTCCTTGCTCTCTGCTTCTTTAGATTTCTGCTCAGCACCCTTTTGCTTTGCCAACAGCCTAACAGTTAACATCAGTATGCACAGAAGCCAAGTTGTTGCAGAGGTGGTGTTACCATGCAGAAGATATCAGTGCAGGATACTTCTTGATGGACCTTTTAACATGCAGAAGGTGCAGTTCATCACTGCAGTTTTATAGAATATCCAGATGATGTCATCATCCTTTAATTAATAGCCCATGGTTTGTCTCCCTTTTTGCACTTTGTCTCTACATGGAGATAGATTTAGGCAGAAAAACCTGAATAAGAAGTGCAAATCTCAAGAAGCACATGGATGTTTGTTTATTTATTTATTTGTCACTTTTATATAGCTGCCCATCTCACACAAAGCAACAAAGTGATTCATTCATGGAGGAGTTAGGAGGGGGAGTTTAATATCAGCAATAATCTCCCTTCTGCAGTTGTTGTGATTGTAAGCATCTGAGAAGTTTATTTACTTAATTTTATATGCTGCTTCATTTCCAAGCAGCTTATAAGTAACCATAAAAAAATAATAACAAATCAATATTATTGTTTATTATGTTTTTGATAGCTGTTTTTAGTGGTTTATTGTACTCTACCCAGAGTCATATTGTTCAGGTTGGGCACTCATATGAATGCTATAAATAAATAAACAAGCATTTAGGACAACTACAACTCTGATGTGCCACTGTTCATCATTTTCTTAATTCCCCAAATGCCTTTCTGAAGAGTCATGTTTCTGTGGCTCTTCAAAAATATAATAGGGAGGGGGTTGGTCCAAATATCCGGGGGTTGACTGTTGCAGAAGCAAAGAGGTTGAAGGCTTGAGCATGGGGTCCCTTAGATTTGGGATCCTTAGCAAGGCTTCTCTGCCAAGCCTTCTCTAGCAATCTCCCTGGACAAGTGGTTATATGCATATAGGTGTTTCCCTATCTGATATGCACCCTCTTTTATGAAATTAATTTCAAATATCAGAATTTCAAGATAGGATACCAGCACATTTTAAAATTAACTGTGTATTTCACATCTACCTTTCAAGTCAGAGTTGAGGAAAACAATGCTTTATTAATATAGAACTGGGAATGGAAAGTCTAGAATTCCTATGTGAAAAAGTGGTATGTAATCTAATGGACTGTTTGCATGGCAAGAGAGTTGGTTTCAGTGCCAAGGGAGAGGTGTTTCCCCCCTTTTTCCATGCAGACATTCCTCCCCCCAAGCACTCCTACAATTTGCTCCAAGAGCATTTCTCAACCCTCTTCAGGAGCTTTTGAGGGAGCCTGTTGGGGAACTGCAGAGGAAGTGAAAGAGTTAAATCTTTTATGATGCAAGTAGAGTTCTGCTGGTGGGTTGTTAGATGCTAACCACAGTGCTTGTGATTTATAATGAGCTATAAATTAGCATTTATACTTTCAGAATGCCAGTGGAAAAACAACAGCAACACTTTTTTTAAAGTAATGTAATGCCTACTTATGATTGTATCAGAAACAGTGGTATGTTGTAGTTTTGAAAATTTGCAGTTCAAATATGAAAAAGCAAAGTTGTGTAGGCAGCGGCATAAAACAACTGGGTGCAGGATCATAATTACATTGGTGCTGAGGGAAGAGAGGAAGGAAGAGAGGCTGAAGTGGGTAGGATAAGCATCTCTAAACATAGGCACATCCTGTCATGCCAGTATGGATGGGATAGTGAAGATTTGGAAATAAAACACAGAATAGAAAAGAAAAAAAAAAGCTGTGTGGACTGTGAGTTGCAGCTCCACAAACAATGAATGGAAAAATTGCCGCATACTGCAAAAGAGGGCTCAGAGGTGTGCGCAAATCAGCCCTGACCCAATGTAAATTGGAGATTCAATTCAGATATACTATCTGATTTGGACTTCTGAGTTGATGGGGAAAAATGTTTCTGTGCATGTACAGTTGTCCAAATAATCCAAACTGATCTGGAACATTTGATTCATTTCAGTGTTTCAAATTAGTCAATTTGATTTGGAATTTAATTGCCTTCAAAGTGAATCTCCAAATTGAATATCCATATACTCCTGGCAGCAATAGGAGTGGCTATGAGAAAGTAAATTGAAAGAAGATTGGACCAAACCCAGCAGGCAAATATAAGCTGGCAAGCAGGCAAAGCAGGGACCAGAAATGCAGGTTTTGTGGCATCAGGTCCAGATTAGAGGCAGAACAAGACAGGGAAGGGATATAAAGCAGCTCAGGATCCAGCCAGAGCAAGTGAGATCAGACTCGGGAAATCGCAAGGGGAAATTGTAAGAGCCTGGAAGCTCCTTAAGAGATCAAGGGGGCAATACAGTAAGCATAATAGGCATCAGAAATGGCAGCACTTGGTGAATATTTTAAAGTCCTGTAGGAATCAGAGAAAGGGGAATCACACAATCTACCAACAGGCAACATTCCTGATTGCATGTAGAAATCTAAATCTAATTCCCCTCCAGCTTTGTTCAGGTCTAAATATATTGAAAAACAAGGGAAAGAGTTCTATGTGACCCCATCTACCCTATTCATGCCTTCATCTGTGACAGGTAAGTTGCATTAAATGATATAGTCAAACAATTAGGAACTGATGCCTATGGTACATGCATTTATTTTTTCATCAATCCACCCCAGTCTCCATAAAAACTTTTTAGCCACTCCATGATGGGCATGACCCATATTTGTGATTAACTACATGTCTAAGGCTCTAAAGAGGGGAAAATAAGATTTGCTGCAATTGCACAGGTCAGTACTGAGATCTATCTGTAGGCAGTATAAAATATCTGGGCTGGAGATTTCTGGACTATTTGCACAAGGAAAAATCTTTACCAGAAGGCTTTACAACATTAAGGCTGAGTAGAAATAACATGGGATAAAGACAAGGTGTCAGAAATAAGAGTAGGTTTTATTTGCTTACCTCATTATGCCCCACAGATCATCAAAACATAGATGGACATCCCAATTCTCTCTCTCTGCAGGGAGGACATGAAAATTGAGATAAGATTAACAAAGAAATATATTGTGTCCAGTAAAATTGGAATTTCACCTGTGTATAATTGGTAAAAAATGTTAGTCTAGAAAGATATGCAATAGAAGGGATCTGAAATACAAAAAACCCTGAATTAATGTCATAGAGAATCTATGAAATCCTCATATCTATTAATAGTAATTCAGTATCAGTGTCTATCAGATATTTTAATGAGCATAGAGAGAAAGAAAACTAAACAAAAATAGGGAATACATCTGAAATATTAACTGATAATATTTATTACAGGTAGTGCCTTAAAATATCTAGATGGGGCTAGTGGAGGGAGAGATGGGGAAATGAAATGAAAGGTGATGGACGATGGCATGGCCAGGTAGTTCTCTGGAACCTTAAACCTGCTATTTGTGTATCCCTCGGTTCTCTAAAGCAGAAGTGCACAGCCTTGAGTCCTCATGGACTTGAAAGCAATAACGGGATAGAAGGAGAAAATTATTAAACTATTTATCTCCCTTTGTATGAGTAACTGTATTAACTATATTTAATATAATTAAATGTAAATGAAATCAAATCAACTGGTGGTTGACCTGGCTCTGACCTGTTCATTTTGGAACATTGCCCCTTGCATGATGTTCAAAGGACAAGGGTGGCTCTTGGCTAAGAGAAAAATTGCACACTCTGCTTTAAAAGCATGAACGGTGCCGGTTACCAGTGCACTAGAATTATCTTGACAAATACAATCCATCAGGACTTGTTCCAATTATTCTTGACATCCTGAAGCTGTGTGCTCTCAGAACATTTCCATTTATTTCATTGAAGGTTCCAGATGACTGAGCCTAGGATTAAGATCCTCTGACTCAATGGGATATGATGACTGCAGCACCCATTTCCTATTTCCCTTGGTCCTATGGCATGTCCTCTTCTACTCCCTGTTTCTCTACAATAGGGACTTTGGCCTCAAAGTTGAGGGTTCATATAGTGGGCTATGCCTCTTGTTTGAATTTCATTTAGCTTATTGTGTAAACCCAAATACAATTTATAGTTTAGTTTATGACAAAGTATGTTGTTGGAACCATAGTAAAGCAAACCAGGGCTTTGCATACTGTATGAATACAGACAACAGGTAGTAAAAAAGATTGGTGGAGGTCTAGACTAGGGATGTGCAGACATTACAGTCTCATTGCCTCAGAAAGTGGCTAGGTTCACACCTGCACTAGGCCATGTTAGGGCACAGTGTACATCATTATAATAAAATAATTAAAATACATGTTTCCTAGAAACTTATCTTGAGGTTAACCTGAATTTAACAAAGATATTTGCAAGAAAGACTGGCAGGTACTAGGGGTGATTAATCTTTCCAGGACTTATCAATTTTTCATGCAAAGAACCCCTTCTCCAAAAATAACCCCTGCTTTTTATTATGTACACTTTGAAAATGAACCAGAAGAATTGCTTTGGATTTCCCATGAACGCAGCATTTCTCTGCCATTCATTAAAGCAGCCCACCTTTTTTAGGATTCCAGGTGAGCCTGAGAAAAACTTGCAGCTACTTTACGAGTCATAATGGACTGATTCTTTAAAGCAGCAGCAACAGCATCTTTTTTTCCCCCAGAAAGTCAGGCTGCTTTAATGAATAGCTGAGAGGTGCAATGCTTGGACTTGGATGAGATCTGAAGTAATTCTGAATCATTACTGAAGTATGCACAGTCGTACTACTTTTTCCTGCTGCAGCTTCCCTCAGATTTGGAGTCTGGTGGTGAGAAAAGCAGGAAACAAATGGGTTGGGTGAGCTGGTTGAAAGAAAGAAAAGGTAATCAGATGAAAGGGTTTCACATCTTTCCTCTTTGCCAGTTCTCACCAAAAATGCTCCGTGCCTGGTATATCTGGGTAACCAGTAGTTCTGCCTTCAGCATTCCTTGTTGTGAAAGCAAAGTGCCCTATCCCTTGAGACATCTGTCATATGTCCAAGAACCTTAAATATAGAGGAATCCCTATAAGTCAAGCCAAGCATTCTTTAGGAAATCAACTGCCACAAATTAGCTTAGACTAGTTTCTATATCTTGGATGGTAAGTAGTACTATCCATATGACATACAGATGATGTCAAAGCCAAAACAAAATAATAGGCTATGAACTGCAAATTAATGTGAGATGTATAGTCTCAAATGTGTGTGCTCTCTCTCTCTCTCTCTCTCTCTCTCTCTCTCTCTCTCTCAGTATATATGAAGGCTTTGACTAACAAGAGAAAGCAACCCTTCCTCCAGGTCCCATCTGGGTTGTTTAAAAGAGAATGTTTGTTTTAATAGCTTCCTATTTTGTTGTGTCCACAGAGGGCCGACCCTGTCATTAGGCAAAGTGAAGCTACCACCTTAAGCAGCTGAATCAGGATGTTGTTAAAAGACAACAAATGGATAATTACTTCCTGTGTTCATTTTACAGTTTTACAGCCAGGAAAGAGAACATTTGAAAAACAATCTGCTTCAGTACCTCAATAATGTGACTAGTCTTGAGTAATGTACTCCTTGATTTTGGATGGGGGTGTGTGCAGAAGACATCTTTGCCTCATTTGATGTCTTCAGCCTTCCTAGTACCCAAGCTGAACAGCAAATACAAGTACGCTAACATTTCCCCTGCTGTTATCTTGAATGGTTCTTTCCAATCTTCTTCTGACTTCAGTTCAGCTGCCAACTCCTAAAATAAGGAGATTTGGGAATAACTTGCTAAATGAAAACAGATATGTTGGAAATGAATAAAAACTGATTGGGAAAGAGGAAGCAATCCTCAGCCAGAATTGGAAGTGGAATTGCTTGCTCCGTCCAGATTTCAATAATAAGGAACATTCTGCTGTGTTGGTATTTTTATTCAGTAATGTGCTGTGGTACTAGAAGATCTTGGAATATGGAACATCTGGTGAATTTTTAATAAAAACCCTACTGGTTTGAATTGGAAAGGAACAGCAATCAAAACTGTTAATGAAGAAATGAGGGCAAGCTAATCACTCTAGAAATAGGACATTTAGTGAGATTGGCCACAGCTTTTCCCACTGCTATGATAGTACTTTGGGGTTTGAATGTGATTCAAATTTCTGTTGAGCCATGAAATTCCCTGGGTGGCTTTGGCAAATTATAACTTTATGGCACTGTGACATGAGATAAAAAGTCCTCAGAGAATTTGTTGCTAATTATAGTTATAATGTGAATAAGCCAAATGGCCACATGCATTAGAGCCTAGGCATTAGCTTAAATTTCTAGAAGGGATTGTTTCCCCAGACTTTTGGGTGAAGCTGAACAATTTTTAAATATTTTGTGAAATAATTAAGACTTTACATGGAGAAGATAAAACTTACCCCATAAACGTTGCCATGCTAAGCAAAGGTTATATCAATATGTCAAAGTGGAAATGGGTGCTTTCCCCTCCCCACACATCTGCATTATCTTACAGTAGTACTGTGGAAATTCTAATCTTAAACCCTTCTCAATCTTTCATTAGATTGTTAAGGCTGATATTTTCCAAATAGTGCTTGGTTGTTTTCGGCCTCAACTGAATGTTATCCTCTGCCCACAGCCTCCTTGAATATTAATATTTTAATGAGTATGTATATATACTCATCTTTCTCTGCCAGCCCAGCCCATTTTCAGTTGTCTGTCCCACCAACTTCCATCTCTCTCACACACACTATCCATACAAAAACACTCTGGGGAGAGCGTGACTTTCTTTTGGAGGCCAAGTATGCACCAAAGAAAAGACTTAGGAGAGTCGCTATCACCCCAAGATCAGAAACCAAATGACTACTATGAAGTTGGGCATAATTCTGAAGTCAAGTTTCTTTGGCTTTAGTAAAGTCAAGATTTTCCTGTTTTATCTCTGAGTGTAGATTAAGATGTAGCTATACTGGGTCAGATGTAAGAGATATTTACAATTTCTAATAACAAAGCTGGGCACTGCTTATTGTCCACTCCCAATCTATATGTGCTTGTTTAACCTCTTTGTCAGAGAGAACAAGCAGCCTGGCACAGAAACTCTGTACACAATCAGTACCTTTGTCCTTAGCTTAACAATACTCAGATTCCTTTGTTTTGACAACTGATCTAAGAAACAATTTAGATTAGCCAAGGCTGATACAGAGGCAGAGCACGATGCAGAAAACAGCTTCCTTTTATGGCATAATCTCACTTTTAGAAAATGCTCTCCTGTTACATTTTTTTACCCATCTTCTTATGACTTTCCTCTGGGATATTTGTAGGTCCATTTCGGTCTCAGAGCAGCTTCTGCATACTTCTCTTTCTGAATCATAAAATTTGATTTCCAAAGGAATTATTGAAACATTTTTAAAGTTCAGAATTTATGGACTGCAGGCATAATATGCAAAAGACCATGAAGTATGGACTGTGTTTATATGCACAGTATAATGACAGAAAACTTTATTTTTGTTAATTAATCTTACATATTTTTCAGGGGTGAGTAATGAATAGCCCTTCAGATGTTTCTGGGCTGTCACTCCCATTATCTCTCATCATGGGCCATACTGGCACGAGCTGACAGGATGCTCAGATTCCTCTCATGCCTTGTCCTTCAAGGACATCTGTAAGCACTTCATTCTATGCACTGTGAAGGTCCAGAAGTTCTGAAAACACTTAAACTTATTTGTAAATATTCTGAAGCCAGGTTTGCTGTGGTTTCCTTAAGCATTTGTAGTTAATTATATGGAAAGGAGCTAAGTAACTTTGTTCTGTCCTTGTCAGCACTAGTTTTGCTGGGGGGGGGGGGAGGCACTCTGAGTGCCAGTCAGAATCCCATGTCTTCTTCCAAATAGCAGGTGCTCCTTTTTTTTTTTGCCTGTGACCCTGATGAATAAACGTAACCACTCAAAGGGGCAGATTTGGCCCAAGGACTACTGCTTGCTGATTCTTCCCATGCCATGATGTTTTTGGATCCCCTAGTGAATTTCTCGCCTTTGTTCACATCAAGAGATGAAGGTATGTTAAAAGGCAGAAATCAACTTATCTCTTTCAGCACAGGAGGGAACAAGAGCAGCAGGAGATGTAATGATGTTAATTATTAGGAGTCTGCATGCCTCCAACATATTTTGGAAGAGGGTTTCAAACCTCATGGGAACACAGCACCTCTTTGTTACTTGTCAAAGCAATCCAACTTTTCTCAAGCTTCATCATTAACCTGAAAGAAAAAAAAAAGATTACTGCTTCACAGAGTCTATTCATGAAAGATAATACGACTCTTAAAGCAGCCACATCTTCTTCCCAGGCTGGTGCAGAAGCCTGAAAAAAAAAATCAGACTGCTTTAATTAAGACTGTGCTTGGATTTGTGCAAAAGTAGTGCATGTAGACAATCTGAGGAGGAAAAATGGGGAAATATTTCTATATTATTGTCCACCCCAGGGAGCAGCATCTAGCTGATTTTGAAAAGCTAAGAAGAGTCAGACCTGGTTTATATTTGGTTGGGATACTAAGACTGTAGGTTAGACTGGGAAGTTGAAAACATTTTAGAAGAAGGCAATGGCATACCATTTGGACACTGCTGGCAAGAAAAATACTAGACAGTCCTCAGAGTAAGCTTGATTTGAGGCAGTCTTGTTTTTTTTCCCGTATTATTAAAGGAAATGTCTGAATATACCCTAGAAGCATGTAGATCAGACTAGTCAATAAGTGGGGAAACTAGTAACGTTTGTAGTTGATGGAACTAAATTGGATTTTTTTATACCAGTACAACACATTTGCGTGGGATGTACACACATCCAAAATGTATAAATATTTTATCCTACGTTGAATACCACCTTTCATATTTCTCAAAGACAGTCTCTCCTATATTACACACAAATATAAAAACATGGATACTTTACTATATCTGACTTCTCCCTTTTGCAGTCATTCTTTAAAGATATGATTAGGCAGCCACCTCAAACTTCCTACCCTAACTGCCCCTAAGTCTTAAGTAGGTCAATCTTCATTTATGAAGAATTTTTCTCTCAGATGGGCACATTTTCCCATTGCCTTTTTATTAAAATCATCCATGTGTTATATCATTTAATTTTCAAAGACAACATAGCTAAGGCTGCACAAAATCTGCTTTTGTAACTTTGAGCATGCATCTAGAAGTTTTTTTTGAACAGTTTTGGATGTTCCTTTGAACACAGTTGCTGTTTTCAAGTGTAGTTCCATCACAGTATCTAGATTTCTTATCAAATCCATAAAATAGGGCTTGATGTGAAGATGTCTCCATTTCATCATGCCCCCACCCCAATCTGTAAAAACACACCCAAGACATACAAATAATAAAACAGTAATCAACTAAAGATACAAGGAAGAAAAATAAACATATAGGGAGAAATCCCCTGAAAGTTAATTAGAAAAGGAAGATTTTCCCACTCTTCCTACATAAAAAAAAAAAGGAAAGCACCTTCTGAACCTCTGAAGATAACGTATTTCATAATATTTCATACAGAGAAAGCCTGAAATCATGTTTAAGTCCCATGAACCTTGCCAGAAGAAGGGACTCTGAGAAGACTTCTTGAGATGTCTGAACCAGACAGGTAGTGTTAACCAGGTCAAGGTTGATCAAGTGTCAAGGTCCCAGGATTCAAACCTGCAGCTTTGCCAGATAGATCAGTCTGGAATTGATGTAAGGTACTTATGACTTTTCTTCTCCTAAAGAGAGCACCATTGTTTTTATTCCACTACTATCTAGGTTAATTGTAAAAGCATGCCTTTACAAGTGAGTGTGTGTAGAGATTTGGACTGTAATTTCTGTTTCCCTTCTCCTGGTTAATATTGAGAAAACTTTGGGGGAAGCTGTCCTGCAGGAGTATTTGCAGCCAGAGTTGTGAACATTAACTGGAATACAAATGGGAAGTAAAGGTCTACAAGCTTAGACCTAGTTTAGCTTCAGTTCCAGCCCTTAGAGCCTCCTACTCTGTCTAGAATCAAAACAAAATGAGAGACAAATTTAGAACTCTGCTTCTTCTTTCCAGGACTCCCATTGATCTCTGGGTATATGGCCCAGCCCTGTCAGGTGAAAATTAACCCATCAGAGAAACATTGTATACAAAGGCCAGCCCTATCCTAACTATTTTCCCAACTATTGTGCTGAACATTTCTTTTGCTGAAAATTTTTGTTGGCTGATAATCTGCTGACTCAGCAGTTTCCGTGGTACTCTTCTGCCCAAAGTGGCCAAGTTAACAGCTTGGCTCACTCTGTATTAAGAAGATTGGAGCAAGGAAGTTTTGTCTTGAGACCTGCTTGTTCCGTCCTCTACCAGTAAGAGTTTAGTAATGAAAAAAACAAAATAAACTAGGATTAAATTTCAATTATTTAAGTCACACAGAAACCTTTATAAAATTCATTTGATGTAATTCAACAGTTATTTATTCATTTATTCCTCCTGGGAGGGCTTGCCCTGCTTGGCTCTAGGAAGGAACTTTTATTGGTCAATATAAAAATGACTAGCTGAAAAAAAAAATCCCAATTTATCACATATATTTTTCAATGAAGTCTGCACCGAAGGGCAAATAATAAACACTCTTGCAAGAAAGCCTCTTACTCATCCCATTTTTTTCTTATACAGGATGATTACAGGGCACATAGACACATCCTATAGAGGAAACTGCATCCGCATTAAATATTGTATGCATATGCAAATTTGTATAAAGCCAATTGATTAATTGACTCATCAAGCAAGACATATTTGAAAAATAAGACTTCTTTAATCAAGTACTATGCCAATATGTTTGTGTGTGTATGTGTATGTATATATAAATAATTTGGAGAGCTTTGATAGTTGAGATAATTCATGCTTAGGTTCACACATCTAAACCATAGGTTTATTTTCATCAGGTTCCTGCTACCCCATTGTAGATAATCCTACTGTAGAAATATAATACTGAGTAACCGTGGCTATGCAGAGGACCACTAGCAGAGAAGAATGCCTGTGTATTGTGGTTGGCAGCACTGCCACTTCTTTTACCAAGATGTACCTTCCCTGTGGTTATCTGGGCATTCATCTAGGCTAGAGGTTTTCAACCACTGATCTTAAGAATGGGGTCAGTCTGTAGATTGCTTTGCCTTGGTCTGCAGTTAGAGAGTTCTTCTGGCTGTTAAGCAGGAGAACCTGCTCTCTTCTTGCTCCAAACGCTAGCAGAACCTTGCCTGTTGGAGAGCAAAATACTTTCTTCCTGCTTTCTTTTCCAGCAGTTGTCCTGCTGGGATTGCAGAAAGTGAGAAGAAATTCCTCATGCTATCCTACTCAACTTCCAGGAAGGAGGTATTTGTGTGTCTGCAACTGAGGGGCTCTGAGGCCTCTCACTTCCAGCTATGTTATTCTAGAGCAGGGCTTCTCAACCTTGGGAAGTTTAAGGTGTAAACTTCAACTCCTGGATTTCCCCAGCCAGCAGGCTGGTTGGGGAATTTTGAGAATTGATGTCTACACATCTTAAACTTCCCAAGGCTGAGAAGCCCTGATCTAGAGAACCTGTTGTAAACTACTAGTATGAATTCTCCCCACTGACTTCCCTGGCCTTTGCCCATATGCTCTAGAATCTTTTGAGTTGAATAATTTTTATCTGCTAGAAGGAGAAGGGGATCCAGTAGTGCTGTCTTCTTTTTGATTTATTTAAAAAAATCATCTCCCTTTTAAATTGTATAATCTGCTTTACTTTCTTAGAGTAGAATGGCATTAAAAATCTGCACTGATTTTAAATACATAATGCTCTTTTTAGAGAGACTTTTTTTTTACAAAACAGAAGAGCATTAAAAATGATTTTATGACTGACTTTTTGGATTTCTGGAAACATTGGGTAAATGTTCTGGCTTCCAGATACCCAAACTGGTGACTGTTTCAGGTCTGAACAATAAGCCACATAAAGCTTGGCTGTAGAACTGCATGTGGTAGGGAATAAAATGGCAGCAGACAGTCATGAACTAAGCTTTATGAGCCAAGCTTTTTAGTCTAGTGTATCTGGCAAACATAGTCACTATCACTTACACAATTTAATATTATTTATTCTGGATTCACACATTGTGCTAGGTCATAATGTAGTCTGCTCAGTTTTATCTTAGCATGTTGACTGAACCCAGAAGTAGTGGTTATTAAACTATGATTTGTGGCTTAATATATACAAATATAACCAGCTGTCATTTATTCAATAAATCATGGTTGAACAAACTTTAGTTGAGTGTGATGCATGAACCAGGTCTGACAGCAGCTTTTCATGTCAGGTAGATGTTCTTTTACCCCAAATGTTTTTTTTAAAGATCTTCCCTAAAAAACCCTGTATTTATAAAGTAGGTGATCTACCTGAGCAATGGGCTCATTCTCTAGAAACGTAAACTGAACAATTATACATATGCATGCTATTTTACAGAGAAACAGGATATGGTTAATTTCTTCCTGCCCTGTAGTTGTCAAAAGCATATGAGACGTGCTGCAAAACAAAGGTCTCAGCCCTGTTCTTAAAGGGTCCATTTAAATCAAAATCCTGTGAGTTTCCACATCTGGGGCATCACACTAAGCCTGTAGCAATAAGGTCTTTGGATGCTTTGGAAGAGTTGAGCACAAAGATGACAGAGTCAGGGAGTTGTCCAAGCAGCCAACTGGTGACTGGGAAAAGTTGTTCCACGTATCTACAGCAGTAAGTCTACACACTAGTATCTCGCTTCCCTTGTCTTCTGCAACCTTGGCATCTAACAGATGGGGCTATTAAGAGCTGTAAAGAGGAATGGTGCTAAAATTCATGGGTGATCAGCAAAGGCCCCCTTCCCCACTTGCATCTAACCATGGCACCAATAAATGCCCTGGTTTCGGCCATGTCCACATGTCATTACTTCCATCTCTTCCCCAAGCCCACGGGTGGCCTAATCTTTAGCTACGACGGCGTTAAAGTACTGTAGGGATTTTCTCCCTGATTCCCACGCCGTTCAAAGACAACGTCAAGGACTGTAAATCTGCAAGTCTTCCGCAGCCAGTATCTCGCAGGGAAGGCGGGTGGCCGCGAGGCCCAGGAGCAGAGGCAGGAATCGAATCGGCAGCAAAGACCACGAATGTCACAACCGCACGATACAGTATTTGACTTGGGGGCTGGAGGATAAGTGGAGAGCGATTCAAATCAGCAGCGAGGAAAGGCCACTCGTGTTGCTGTGGCTGCTGGAGCAACTTGGCCCCCGCCCAGAACCGTTTTCAGCGGAGAGCGTCGAGGCTCCTTCTTCCAACATCGCCCAAATTCGGGAGCCGCATCGACAGCGACGAAGCGTTGCCGCTGCCTTCCCGGCGGGTGGAACTGGGGCCGGTCCCTTTAAGAAAGGGTAGCACAGTAGCGGCGAAGGCGAGCCTTGCCGCCTAGCTCCGCTTGCGGTGCTTGTAAACCGGTCGCTGGCTGGCAGCGGAAAGCAGTCCCTCTCCGATCTTCGGAGGGCGCGTCGGCGCGCGTCCACGCCGCCCGCCTCCCTGCGCCTAGAGTTTGCCCGCTGGGGCGAAATCCGGCGGGGCGGTTTGCGGAGGGCGTGGAACCGCTGACGGGATGGCAGGTCGGGAGCCCTTCGCCGGACAACGAAGAGGAGCAAGCCAGAAGATCGATAGATAAAGCCTCCCGCCAACCCCGTCCCGGCACCCTGTGCGGAGGAGCTCGGTGAGTAGGGAGAGTGCCTTTCCGGGGCCTTTTCTTTATTTGTTCAAAATTCTTCGCCAGCTCGTTTGAGCGTCTCCTCAGCAGGACAGCTGACCAAACACAAGCTGCGATGGGAAGGAAGCTTCTTGAGATTGTATACTCCTTCTGAAAATCCCCTTTCCACGTTAACTCTTTGCAGCGGGGGTGAGAAACGAAAAGCGAGCGAAGGGCTGGTGCGGGGAACAGCGACAGGCTCACTTCGGAAGGGGGAACTGTGCAATTAACTGCAGATAATTCAAGTGCGAGAAGGGGATTGTTTACAGCATAATTTTAGGCAGAAGTACTCAAAGATCAATCGTATTGCGTCTGGTGAGGTTTATTCTCAGGTACCGTCCGTGTTCGCAGGATTGCAGGCTAAAAATAACTTTGCTTCGACTGATTGTTTACCTGGCTTTTAAATGTGCGTTGCGCCTCGAGCTATAATTGGATCTTTCTTTGGGAAACGGAGACGCTCCTCAGTAAAAGCAGGGGCGTTAATACGTGAAGTTGAGATTTCTAAACCTGCTTCGTTGCCAGCTATTGCAGTCGGCTGACCAGAGCGCGTGGAGCAGCCCCTGCCGTTCCGGCGTGGAACGGCAGGGGGCGTCGCTGCGACGCTGGGGATCGTCGGGTGTAAAATTCCGGGCAACTGGGTAAGACTCGGCGAGTTGAATAATTCAGTGTCGCTGAGCTGGTAGTAGAGAGGGCTGAGCAGGCAAGCCATGAATGATCTTGAGCTGATGATTACGCGGATGAAACGCGTGAGGAACTGCTTCGTCGAATTTGACCGTAGCATTAGGAACTCTGTTTTTTTTCTTGTTATTTATTATGAGCTGTACAAAAATGTCACAGTATTACTGGAAGATCATATATAATTACCATTCCATATATAATAATACTCTGGCTTTGAATGTTGTTAAAATATATTGATTTGGATTTGTTCCAGAACGTTAAGAAGGTGCGGTGATTGTGCTTAGTTGCTAAGCATAACAGTTTGGGGAATGCTCCAGACGAGGCTCAGATGGCAGGTCTGTTCAGTAAAAGGACTGCCCCCAGGGTAGAATCCAGAGTTAATCTTTGTTTATTGAGAGCAACTGAAATGGGACACAAAGAGTGAGCAACCTTTTACATAGGACTGTTCCTTGGATTGAATGTTAAGCCACAGGATGCCCAAGGCCAGAAATGTTATTTTCTTCTCCCCATTTTGGGGGGGGGGTCTGGGGGGATATTAATATCCAGTTGCTTGAAGACTTCAGGGAAGCATAACCTGTTGTCAACATCTTCATCACATAAACGTTCATAATTGTTGCAGGGTTGAGTGCCCCTCTTCAGAAGTGCCAACCTGCATGTTGTCTGTCAGGATACTGATTCCTCCCTTTCCTCTCACTTTTTGTCTCTACTGTCTGCAGTTGATTTTCCATTCTGTGGCTATTGAATATAGCCCCAACCTGTTATGTCCCCCACCTGTTGAATTTCTATTTTCTTTCTGTATTTTTGATACCTTAAAAAAAAAAAAAACTTCTGGAAACTTTGGGTTGTCATCAAATCTGTTGATTCCTCCCCATTCGGAATGGGTTATAGCTTAGGGACGAACACCTTGCTTTGCTTATAGAAGAACCACAGGCCAATATCCAGCACTTCTAGGCTAGGCTGGGAAAAGTCTTGCTTGAGGCCAGAGAGTGCTAATGCCAGTCAGTCTCCATACTGACAATGGACCGAGAAGTTGACTTGGCAACAACAGAGCTTTCTATATGCAGATGGTGAAGGTTGGGTGGCTTGAGACTTTGGAGAATGAATTTGCTCCTCTTGATTCCCAGGACTTTAGTTGGCAATGGTGATGATTTGTTAACCCTTCCAAAAGATTTATTTGAAGAGGGTGAAGCGCTGTCTTCTGAGCATGAAGAGAAATAGCACAGGATATCAAGGGTGAGTCTGTGGCGCTGAAGAAATGGCCCATTTGGCCTCATGTGGTCAGTTTGTTTAGTAGTAAGTATAGAATCTCTATGGTACAGTTTCTGAGTGGGAAAAGTAAGGCTTCTTAATAAGGCAGTTGCATTGATGGATTCCTAAATATAAAGAACATCATTTTCTGATGAGCTGTGGTTTCATTCCCAGAGCTGAGTGCCAGATATGGCCAAGGACAGAAGATAAAAGTGTAGGTTTCTTGTTTTTTTACTGATATGGAAATAGATAACAATCTTGCTGTTCTTGTTTTCTTGAAGTTAAGTGAAGAACTCTGCATGTGTTACTGCAAATACAGTTAGTCTAATGCTAGTAGAAAAGTGCAGTTTAAACTGTAGATGATTTAATATCAGAGCCTGATTGTGTCTGTAGAATTTGAAATTTTGAGATTTCTGGGCCAGATCCAGCTAGGGCACCAGCTGAATTTCTAAGCTCTGTAACTTTAAAGTTCCTAGGTTGGGAGAACATTCACTGACTTACTCTTCTCAGTACAAACAATAAATCTTGGGAAAGCTGCTGAAAAAATGTCATGAAATTTGCTTGTTCAGATCTTCGGCATTTACAATTCATTGAAGATTTTTTAAGTTTGCTGTTATGGGTGTTGCTAAATTATCTGGCACATAATATTGGAAGGTTTTTGTATGTATAACTCTTATATACAGCTGCAGGTGATGTGTATATTTTCAGACCTACTCATACTTCTTAGGGCTTGGTGAGATCCAGCATTCTGTTTCTGTTGATGGAACCTCCTTTCTTAGCTGAACTGGCTGTTTTCTTCCTCTGAGCCACTTTGTGCAAGCTTAGATTCTATTCATAAAGCTTGGAGGGACCCACTGGAGCAGCTTTCTGGGGGATGATTGAGGATTGCAATGGAGAGTGGGGGAATAAAATGTTCTTTTGTGCCTCTGGATTGCTGCTCATGCAACATTGAAATTGGGTCTGTGTAGTTGCCCGCACTAGGGTTTTTCCCTTCCTCTCCCCCCCACTCCCATTCCATTTTCAGTGATAGACAACATTGGCAGCAGAGTTGAGAGATTCTTTGAGAGGTGTTCTGGAATATTAATAGCCAGTTGAGGTCTGTGGGGCATAAAGAAAATAAGCTGGGATTGTTCCACTGGTTTGTGGAATAAATAAAATGAAAGATAATATGAAGTGGTATCATGTTCAAGCTAAGACCATCTTGCTCCAAAGTAAGATCTTTGCGTACCCAAGTATTTGGGGTGACTGCTGGGAAACTGGCAAAAGAGAACAATGACGAAGAAGACAAATGTTTTTTATGTTTTAAGTATGATAGCATTCTTCTCTTCCCTGGCAGGGATGATGAATTACACAACGTTTTCCTATAATTCTGGAAATTGGGATTCTCAGACATCTGGAGAGTACCAGATTGGGGAAAGATGGATTATGCAAAATATGAAAATTAAAAAAAAAACTCTCAGGGACTTATAAACATGCCATTTAAAAATGTACTGCCTCTAATCAGTGGCACAGTGCATTTGATCGTTAAGGATTTTTGTCTTAACAGGAAGAGCAGTCTAGCAATAGATACAATTTCCTAGCTGGTGGTTGGCTCCCATTTACTGGGTATGGTCCATATCAGGTTGGGAAGCTTCTTTTGCAGGTACTTTGACCTGGATTCCTGTGTTGAGTCCCGGATTGGACTCAGTGGTTGTTTTTTCACTTTCTGTGCACAGTATATATGCTGATAGGCACAGAAAGATTACATTAACAAGGTACACTTAAATGGCCAATTTTTATATTCTTGGGTTTTCTGTTCTGCGAGGCAGAAAGGGCACTTTTTAAAATGGTTTGGTTTTGTCTTGAATTTTTTGTTTATATTTGCTGTATCTGCTTTCATAAGTTTTCTCCAGCAGCCTTAATCTTTGCACAAAGCATATTTTAAGCATGCAAATGGAAGTTTGCATTGTCTGTTTCTTAAGTATTTCTTATACAACATAGGCCAGACTTTCTGCATGCCACAGTTTATTTTGCTATGCTGACAAAAATATAAAGATACATTGCCTATTGCTTTTCTTATCATAGCTAATAAATTGTCTTGGTAATAAATGTGAAGGATGGGGGTTGGTGGACTCTTTCTCCTCTATTGCTGTAATCCACTGAACATCCTCCTTCTCAAAGTATTCCAGACTCTCCAAATGAATGCATCGTGTTGGACGTTAATCTCTTGGGCAATTCTGAACCAGTCAAGGGAAAGGCATCTTAAGATTTCTGAGGCCACTGCCAGAGTAAAGTTTCTATAAGAGCTAGTGCTCTTAGCACCACAAACCATGCAGAAATTATTGCCTCTGCCTGATTTCTGTTAACTCATCAACAGGTTGTGCTCCTTTCAACACAACCCATCAGCCTAAACTATAGTGTGAATTCATCCATTGGATGAGCGTGCAAGTATTGCTAAATTATAGGGTATAGTACTAGAAGGAAGAGCTGCAGTGAACTTCATATGTGTGTACTGCGCACACACACATGTTGCTTTCTCTCCTCTCTTGTCCAATGTGACTGTTACGGGGAGCTTAAGAAAAGCTTCCACTTTTGTTTAAACACAGTTTAGCATTACATCCGCCTCCAAGTTGATGAATCTATAATGGAAGCAAAGGCTTCTACATTTTCTCTTCATAATTATGTCGATGGGCTGGGGGGTGGGAGTGGAAACCTTGTCTAAAGGTGTTACCATGAAACTCTAATTATGATCTATCCAGACCATAATATAATCAGTTATGGAAGGGAAGACTTCGATGCTGCTCAGGCCTAAATAAGAAATCATTTTAAATTCCAGCTTGACCTACTTCTTACACTGGTGTTCTGTCCTCTTAATCTGAACGGTTGATTTCAGAAACGTGCACAATATTAGTGATCTGTAAGGCACTTGAGCAAGAAAGCCTTTTTTGGTTTGGTTTGGTTTGGTTTGGTTTTAGAAAAAAGAATGTGCGGTCGATCTTTTGTTGTAGAAAGTGGGGAAATTGGTGTAATGAAATGACAAAACTTTTATGAATATGCAGAATGGAAGGTTATTATAGTAGAATTCAGATTGTTATGAAGTGGATTAGAGGAGAGGAAGATGCTTTTGCAGCAGGTTTGTATAACTTCAAGGAATAGTTTAATAGAGTAATAAGGTTGAAGATAGAGGAAATCTGAGTGGCTGGGTTCACATAATACTCTTATCCATAATACATGATTTGTTTTGATTTATTATGTCGTGTGAACTCTGCAGTTGTGTATGACTTAGTCTGTTAGGCAAACCCAAGCAATTGTGATTAATTCTATAAGTCATAATTGAAGAAACCATGGCTTAGCATCATGCCTGAATTTAGTCAGTAGTAAGGATCGCTAGAGTGGTTAGATAAGGGAAGGGGAGTTTTTTATGTTCTCCGAATGTGATCATCAGGTGAACCCTGAGCATGAGGCAAAGTCTTATATTTTGAGTGTTTCTCCAACTTTGTGTGTGTGCGTGTGATGGTTTCCTAACAAACTGAATTCCAGGGGATATTTGTGCCAAAGAAGAATGTGACGGAAGCCAATTTTCCTAACTCCTCCTCCTCTTTTAGTTCTGATAGACCATTTAGGGAACCCAGTGGACTGATATTCCTGTAAACAACTTCCAATCTGGAAGAAATGTGCTAGAGAAAAATTGGCTGTCTATGGCTTATCTAGTGAGGCAATACAGAAAATGTGATATGATGAAGCAAAACAGATATTGAAGGAGAGGATTGTTGACGTGGGGTGGCAGCAAAGCAATATAAGTCTTGGATTACTGCCAATCATTAACAATGCCTTTGCCCTAGCTAGGTTTGATGCACTGCTCTCAGCAGTTAGGGATGGTAAACATCAAAAGATTCCTCTCCATGAAGGCCTCTGCCCAGGTGACTCCCCAGGCTATAGAAGATGCATGGCACGTCCTGTTGTACTGCAAATTGTACAGGGACTTTTGTGATACGTAGACCCTTCTTAAAGAACACCCAGGCAGAGATGATGATTCATATACCTCCTTTCTCCTGGCAGACTGTAAGAATGCTGTTACTCACAGCGTAGCCCAGTTCTATCTGGCTGATATGAGAATGAGGCAGCCGAGACTCGGTAACACAGCTGCACTTCTCCCACAAACCCCTCTGGGGTTTAATGTTACCTTTAACCGCCAACCCTAACTTTTTTCCTTTTATTGTTATTAATGAAATGTGGGGAATTTTAGGTATGTTTTATGCATTTTATACGTAAAGGCTGCTCTAAGTCCATACTAAACCTTATACTATGCTATGCTATTTAGGGTAATTAAGTTAAGTCTCAAAACAGCTGTAATGGGAACCACTTTGGTGTAGTGGTTAAAGCATCAGGCTAGAAACTGGGAGACCGTAAGTTCTAGTCCTGCCTTAGGCATGAAGCCAGCTGAGTGGCCTTGGGCCAGACCCCCTCTCTCAGCCCTAGGAAGGAGGCAGTGGCAAGCCACTTCCGAAAAACCTTGCCAAGAAAACTGCAAGGGCTTGTCCAGGTAGCCACCAGGAGTCAACACTGACTTGAAGGCACAAAGCAAACACAAACAAACAACTGGCTGTACTGCCTTGGCTCTTCAGTGGAAATGGAAGGAGGAACTATGACCTTGTAAAGTTTAAACTTACCTTTCCTAGTGCAATGGTCTATTTAGTGCTGTTATTTAATTGGACATAGCAGAATTGCTGACTTGTAAAGGAGGCCTAAAAGGAGTGGGCTCCTGCGCCAGGACTGTTCATCATGTATCATTGTCCCATTTTTTGACCTTTCTCTCTGGAATCCCCCATTTGGTATTGGCAGTCTTGAAAAGTGTAGGTGGTTGAAAGTTTGTCCAACTTCTAAATGATCTTGCATGTGGATTTTTATGTGCCTAATGCAGTATCTGTGCAGAAGAAGGTAGACTAAGGACAGGCTGGAAGAAATTGTTCTTAGTTTGATGAATATCTCACTGGTGTCATACACATGGTTTGAACCTGGCATTTTGTGGCTTTTCAAATATACAATGTGGATGCCATGTAGCGAAATTTAGTGGGTGTGCCGATGTGTACAGCTCTGTGGCTGGTAACGTTACCTAGATCTGGCTATTTGGCAGCCTGATCATATGGCTGTGTTTATTTTGAAATCTGCTGAAAGTACTGTAACTTCAGCTTTTGGAGTGAAAGTTTTCCAGCAATTGATGAAATTGGAACGCTCACCAAATGGTACTGCTCTTGTGTTATCATTTTCAGTTAATTAAAACAATAAACTTTGGAAACCCTGGTAGAAGCAGTTTATACTGCAGTATATTTCAGCTCTTGCCCTACTGCCCTTCCCTGAAGAAACTCCAGTGTCAGAGTCTTGCAAGTACAGCCGAGAGGAAAAAGGAAAAGAAGTTGTTTCTTTTCCAGTTTTATTAAATGTATTTCTGACTAAAGCTTAGAAAGTGCCCAGAGAGCATGAACTGGAAACTCTAAGCCTGTGAGTGAACTTTTGATGGAAACATTTAACAGGATCAATTTTATCGGCTGCTAGAGAAGCAAAGCATTTTTATAGTAACCTGATAATACCAGTAACGTGAGCTTGGACTTGATTGGCTGTGCCAAATGCTTATTACAAGTGAGAATACAATTCCCAGCATAAAAAAGATGTGAATGAAAAGTGGGAGCAGGGATTCTCCTCTTAATTGTAAAGCTGCACCCTTATGCTTAATTTATTTGAAATATCTTATATTTCATATCTATAATTACCAAGGACTTGAAAATCCCACAAGCTTTAATTGAAAGGATGGAGGAAGTAGCACTCTCCTGTTGTCATTCTGATCCCTAGTGCCTCCTCCCTTCCACTAACACTGAATGTGCTGGGTGCCCAATTAATTAAATGTGAATTTTGATATTTTGTGCATAATGCAGTAATCTTTTAGGAACATGCTCTGCATTTACAAAGGTGCTTGAGATTTTATTCATTTCTTTCTCTTTTTATTTCCTGCTGTGCATTCTAGTGAGTATCAACACCAGTGAAAACTTCATGTATCTTCCCCTTTTCAAAAGCAAGAAAGTTTCAATAAGCTATATTGCTGGGCAAAATAGGCAAAATACAGTGGTAGAAAAATCCAATATAACAGACAGTACTGTAAGTGGAGTTATGAGATGCAAGAAATGTCCTCA
Organism: Python bivittatus; assembly: GCF_059951505.1. Lineage (NCBI taxonomy): Eukaryota > Metazoa > Chordata > Lepidosauria > Squamata > Pythonidae > Python > Python bivittatus. The sequence continues at coordinate 101,534,199 of NW_028277030.1, forward strand.
TCTCACCCTAAGTATTCTTTAAGGCAGTGGTTGGCTAAATGTTGTTGTGACCATAAATCTGTATTTATCTGGCTTAGATACAGATATATGGACTAGGTATGAGGATAGATACATGGTGTGAGTGGAAATTTACTGTACAGACTAGATTTCATACCTTTACTCTTCTAGCCTCTGAAAACAGTGACCTGTTATGCTCTGATGTGATCCAGGATAGATCTGGTTCTTTAAAGCCTTTGGAGAAGTTGTCAGATATAAATGCTTCTGAACACAAATGTGAGGCTTGTAGTTTTCTGTTCTGTTTATATATGGAAGGAGTAGATATCTTAGTTTTAAGCTATGGAAAATTGTTAACAGAACTAACTTTCCCCCCCTCACTGCTTAAAAAAGAAACCTCTGTTCATTGAATGTTGCTGTCTCAACTTTCAGTTTTTTCTTTACATTTTTTCTTTCTTTCTTGCAGACCCCTTCCATAATCGCCATGGCTTCATCATATTGCAGCCTTACATTTTACTGCTCACCTTGTTGCCAGCAGCAAGAAGGAAAATTATGCTTTACTTGGCAAAGATTAATGAATAAGCCACAGAGGCTGGGTTCACACAACATGCTAAGCCTTAAAGTCATTTGCTTGGCTTTGTGTAGACCCGCGTAGTAAGTGGGACTGTCAGAGGAGGGGTGGTGTTACTGCTGAAGTTGCATCTGTGTTGGGAATGGAGCTGCAGAAGCTGCCTCTCGGTAGAAACGAAGCTGGCTGATACAGGAGGCACAGAGTGCCTTGTCCCTCTTCTACAGTTGCTGTTAGACATAAAAAATGGATTATAGGTAGTCCTTGTTTAGCGACTGCCTCATTTAGCGACTGCAGTTACAACAGTGATGAAAAAGTAACTTTGCGACCAGTCCTTGCATTTACGACCTTCACAGGTATGTAAAGCAAAGGAAAGCTGAAGTAGGACCATGAGCACAGTTGTGGTTTCACTTAGCAACTGCTGGTCCTGATTGTAGTCACTAAAGGAGGACTACCTGTAGTAGGTGCTGTGGGTTTATATCTGTGCCACAGTTTGTTATCCTGGCCCAAACCTAACTCTGGAATCTGACCTGTTCCTTTCATACTTGTACATTCCTGATTTCTTCACCATCTCTCTTTATATTTATTTATTTATTTTATTTTATTTTATTTTATTTTATTTATTAAATTTGTCCCCCACCCATCTCCCCGTAATGGGGGACTCTGGGCGGCTCACAACACATTAAAACAATAAATAAATATACAATTAAAACCTATAACAATTCACATTCACAAAAATAAAAGGGAAAAAAATCCAGGAGGGCGATGGTTCAAGGCAGCAACGCCAGGCCACTAAGGGACTAGCCAAACCCACAATTGATGATCCCCCTCCTTGCCCCAGGCCAGATGGCAAAGCCAGGTCTTCAGATCCCTCCGAAAGGCCAGGAGTGAGGGGGCCAATCTCACCTCCAGGGGCAAGATATTCCAAAGGGCGTGGGCTACAGCAGAGAAGGCCCGTCTTCCGGACCCCGCTAGTCGGAGTTCTTTTGCCAAAGGGGTCCGGAGCATGCCCTTTCTGTGTGATCGGGTGGGATGGGATGAACTCGTGGGGGAGAGGCGGTCCCTCAGGTAACCTGGTCCCATGCCATTTAGGGCTTTAAAGGTGATAACCAGCACCTTGAATTGGACCCGGAAGCAGTGGGTCCTTTTTTGGGCCCCAAAAATAGCTCACGTGGCTGCATTCTGGACCAGCTGAAGCTTCCGGATACTCTTCAAGGGTAGCCCCATGTAGAGCGCATTGCAGTAGTCTATCTGGGAGATAACAAGGGCATGAGTGACCGTTCGAAGGGCATCCCAATCCAGGAAAGGGCATAACTGGTGCACGATCCGAAGTTGTGCAAAAACCCTCCTGGCCACGGCTGCCAGCTGTTCTTCAAGCAGGAGCCATGAGTCCAGGAGGACCCCCAGATTACGCACTGGGTCTGTCTGGGGCAGTGCTACCCCATCCAGCACCAACGATGAAGTCCCGGATACAGAGGAGCCATTAACCCACAGCCACTCTGTCTTAGCAGGTTCAGCTGAAGCCTGTTGTTCCCCATCCAGACCCTTACAGCCTCCAGGCACCGCAAGAGGGCGGTCATGGCATCACTTACCTCACCTGGGATGGAGATGTATAATTGAGTATCATCAGCATACCGATGATACCTCATCCCATGATGACGGATAATCTCACCCAGCGGTTTCATGTAGATGTTGAAAAGGAGCGGAGAGAAAACTGAACCCTGCGGCACCCCACAAAGAAGGGGCCGAGGATGGGACCTCTCTCTCCCTATCACCACCGATTGGCCCTGGAAAAAGGAGATGAGCCAGTACAAGACCGTGCCACCCCCCCCCCCCCAATTCCCTGAGTTGTACCAACAGGATACCATGGTCGACGGTATTGAAAGCCGCTGAGAGATCAAGGAGAGCAAGGATGGTCGCACTTCCACCATCCTTCTCCCACCGGAGATCATCCATAAGTGCGACCAATGCCGTTTCCATTCCATAACCAGGCCTGAAACCTGACTGGAAGGGGTCCAGATAACCCGTTTCCTCCAGAACCCTTTGGAGCTGTGATGCCACCACTTTCTCAACCACCTTCCCTAAAAAGGGGAGGTGGGAGACTGGATGGAAATTGTCCAGCATGGTAGGATCCAGGGAGGGTTTCTTGAGGAGGGGAGTGCACCAATGCCTCCTTAAAGGCAGCTGGAAACACTCCCTCCCGCAAGGATGTATTAACTATCACTTGGATCCAACCGCATGTCACCTCCTGAGCTGCTTTCACCAGCCAGGAGGGGCATGGGTCCAGATGACAAGTGGTGGCCTTCACAGTCCGGAGGTTCCTGTCCACTTCCTCAGTAACAACAGGATCAAACCGTTCCCAGATAACTGGGCAAGAACGATCCCCTGGTATCTCCCCAGACTCTGCGCAACACTTGGAGTCTAACTTGGAATGAATCCGAGTGATTTTATCCTGCAGATGCTCTGAAAATTCCTCCGCACGGCCCTGCAAATGAATCCCCAGATCCCCCTTACCAAGGAGGGATCTAGTGATTTCAAACAGGGCCGCCAGGCGGCACTCTGAGGACATGATAAGGGCGGAGAAGTGTTGATGCTTTGCTGCTCTTATCGCCACAATGTAGGCCTTGATAGCGGCTCTAACCTGTGTTTGGTCGGATTCGGTCTTTTTATATAATAGTCTCTCGGCAGAGAACATCTGTCTCACTGCTGAGTTCTATTCAGCTCTATGACTTCAAAAGGAATTGAACTATATGGCATGTAGAACATCACTTCCCAGTTCTTCCATGTATTTTTCTCATCTGTCACGTGTAACATTAAACTTTTGTTTGCCTAGCCCCAGTTGAGGTTCATCAGACAATATATTGACTTTTTTCCCTTTTTCAAGCTGCGTAGTTTGGACTTCATGTGTGAGAGTTCTAGGTATGATATGGAACAGTTATCCACCCCCTAGTGTTCACCGCTCATTGTGCTCCCACTATGGTTGTGTGAAATTTCCAGTGTGTTGCATTGCATGTCTGTGTGTACAGTATATGTTTAAAAAACAATGACAATATTTTTCCCAATGAGGAAATCTTTTTTTAACAAAATTATGACTGATGGAGACAGGATTGTAAAAGTAGCTGATTAAAGAATTCTGAGAACTGTGTAGGCAGGACAGAGCTAGTACTGTTTCTGTAGTGAAACTCCTGGATCTTTATTTGACCTCTTCTGGCAATCATCCTGCACCACCAAGAAATCAGTAAGGAATCCTTTGCAGTTTTAATTTTTGGAGTGCAGAGTTGGTTACAGAGCTCTGAACAAAACTCAGTTGATTTCTGGAGGATTGAAGTTACTCAGCAATCTTGTTTCAGTTACTTTGAGATGAAAATGAATATGGTTTTTGTAAGGACAAAAATCCACATCTTCATTCCTTGGAACTGGGAATGTTTAACTCCTTACTATGCTGTTCCTGCTGAACGGAGACTTGATTAGACACATTGATAAAGTCTACAGTGGGGCAAAAAAGTATTTAGTCAGCCACCAATTGTGCAAGTTCTCCCACTTAAAAAGATGAGAGAGGCCTGTAATTTTCATCATAGGTATACCTCAACTATGAGAGACAAAATGGGGGAAAAAATCCAGAAAATCACATTGTCTGATTTTTAAAGAATTTATTTGCAAATCATGGTGGAAAATAAGTATTTGGTCAATATCCAAAGTTCATCTCAATACTTTGTTATGTATCCTTTGTTGGCAATGACAGAGGTCAAACGTTTTCTGTAAGTCTTCACAAGGTTTTCACACACTGTTGCTGGTATTTTGGCCCATTCCTCCATGCAGATCTCCTCTAGAGCAGTGATGTTTTGGGGCTGTCGCTGGGCAACACGGACTTTCAACTCCCTCCAAAGGTTTTCCATGGGGTTGAGATCTGGAGACTGGCTAGGCCACTCCAGGACCTTGAAATGCTTCTTACGAAGCCACTCCTTCATTGCCCGGGCGGTGTGTTTGGGATCATTGTCATGCTGAAAGACCCAGCCACGTTTCATCTTCAGTGCCCTTGCTGATGGAAGGAGGTGTTCACTCAAAATCTCACGACACATGGCCCCATTCATTCTTTCCTTTACACGGATCAGTTGTCCTGGTCCCTTTGCAGAAAAACAGCCCCAAAGCATGATGTTTCCACCCCCTTGCTTCACAGTAGGTATGGTGTTCTTTGGATGCAACTCAGCATTCTCTCTCCTCCAAACACGACGAGTTGAGTTTAGACCAAAACGTTCTACTTTGGTTTCATCTGACCATATGACATTCTCCCAGTCCTCTTCTGGATCATCCAAATATTCTCTAGCAAACTTCAGACGGGCCCAGACATGTACTGGCTTAAGCAGGGGGACACGTCTGGCACTGCAGGATTTGAGTCCCTGGCGGCATAGTGTGTTATTGATGGTAGCCTTTGGTCCCAGCTCTCTGCAGGTCATTCACTAGGTCCCCCCGTGTGGTTCTGGGATTTTTGCTCACCGTTCTTGTGATCATTTTGACCCCACAGGGTGAGATCTTGCATGGAGCCCCAGATCAAGGGAGATTATCAGTGGTCTTGTATGTCTTCCATTTTCTAATTATTGCTCCCACAGTTGATTTCTTCACACCAAGCTGCTTGCCTATTGCAGATTCAGTCTTTCCAGCCTGGTGCAGGTCTACAATTTTGTTTCTGGTGTCCTTCGACAGCTCTTTGGTCTTGGCCATAGTGGAGTTTGGAGTGTGACAGTTTGAGGTTGTGGACAGGTGTCTTTTATACTGATAACAAGGTCAAACAGGTGCCATTACTACAGGTAACGAGTGGAGGACAGAGGAGCTTCTTAAAGAAGTAGTTACAGGTCTGTGAGAGCCAGACATCTTGCTTGTTTGTAGGTGACCAAATACTTATTTTCCACCATGATTTGCAAATAAATTCTTTAAAAATCAGACAATGTGATTTTCTGGATTTTTTCCCCCATTTTGTCTCTTATAGTTGAGGTATACCTATGATGAAAATTACAGGCCTCTCTCATCTTTTTAAGTGGGAGAACTTACACAATTGGTGTCTGACTAAATACTTCTTTGCTCCACTGTATATGCAAAGTAAGAGAGAGCTGGGCAAAAGATCTTCTCCAGATTTAACTGCAGTGTAGTTTGTAGAAGTTGCCACACAGTTACTGCCATGAGCACATAAGCACTCTGCATCCTGCATGTTGTAAGGTGAGATTTCAGAAGGAGTGGATCACAAGTACCAAATAATTGCTACGAAGCCCTGGAGTAAAATGATACAAATAAACTGATTTATAGCAAATTGGCTCATTCATCCTTCTATTTAAGGACTAGTGCTTTTCTGGGGATTGAGGAGAAGATGTTCCCCAACCCTAAGTGCAGATGTGGGTACTGAAATTGGAGTTTTTTGCATGCAAACCATAGGTTGGTTCACTGAGCACAATTACTTGTAGAAATTTGGCAAACTGTCAGATGCTCTCTGCTGTTAAAAAAAAAAAAAAAAAAGTCCTGTTTGCGGACTAATTGATAGGCAAAAAAGGGCTACATGTGCTCCCTAGATCAGAACTGGGAAGCTTGTAACCCTGGATATGTTACTGAACTATAGTTCATATTATCCATCACCATGCAGCCAGCTGTCAGCTGTAGCTCAGTTCTCTCCTGAGTTGCTGGGTATTGAGCCTAGGATTTTTTGCATAGGAAACATGTCTTCTGCAATGGCTCTTTCTCTGGATCACAGTGGAAGCAGCATTGGAAAGAATCTTATTGGTTGCACAAGCTCACCCATGGTTCCCATTTATAATGAAATGGTAACCCTAACCCGTCAAGAGCTTTCTCCTCCTTGTACCCGGGCCTCTGGTGATTATATAAGGATCTGTAAATTGCTATTAGAACAAAATGGCAGTTTTTCTCACTTTTCTCTAATGAGTTAATCTGGGAGGTAAGCCTGGCTCATATCTGGGGACCATCTGCTCCAGAGGGAAGCAGTCCAGATGTGTGTGTACAGTAATACCTCGGTTCACAAATGCTTCTGTTCACGAACAATTCGGTTCACGAACAGCACCGTTTGCAAACTTTTGCTTCCGTTCGCGAACTCTGCATTGGGTGATGAACACGACCCGTGACCATTTTCCCTGCTGTGACACATGGTCGTGGCTTCCTGTAGGGAGGGGGACTCTCCCTCCAAACAATAACTGCCTCCCCACCCGCCTTCCTGTCCTCCACGCCAGAAGTCGCCTCAAGCAAGGTCAGTGTTCTCTCTCTTCATACTGTACTGTACTGTACTTGGTTTCATATTTTTGTGGTTTTAAAAAAAATACATATGGTTCAGAACGGATTAACCGTATTTACATTGAACCTTATGGGAAAATTTGATTCGGTTCCCGACCAATTCGGTTCGCGACCAGAGTCGTGGAACGAATTAAGTTCATGAACCGACGTACTACTGTAGAAGGGGAATGTGCAGGGTCCCATCCCTACATGAATACATAGGGATACAGGGCCATAGGTAGTTCTTTTTTGTTGTGGCCCCCTTAGAGGTGCCCCTTGCAATCTCCCTGTTAGCCTCCTGCAAACTACAGTGTTAGTTTTAAGGGTGTCTTGTTTCAGCAAGCATTTGGGGGTTACATGTGGATTTTGTGGGTATTAATTTTGATTGATATTTTAATCTTTTGTATTCTGTGTACACCACTAGGAGTCAGGTTTTAACCTGGTGTGGTGGTGGATGTAGAGAGCCAGTGTTGTGTAGCAGATAGTGATGGACTAGGACTGTGGAGACCCAGCTTCTGGTTCATCCTCAGCTGTGGAAGCTCAGTGAGTGAGTTTGGGCCAGCCTCCCCCCCCCCCCTTTCTATCAGCCTAACCTACTTCACAGGTTAGGGTTGTTGTTGTGGGAGAAAATGGGAGGAGGGAGCATTATGTACCCTGTTTTGAGCTCCTGAACCGGAATCTAATACATAAAACTAGAAATAGTAAATAAATAAGTAATAGGTAGCCAAAATGAACTGGGTTCTAACTATGTTCTTCAAGGGAAACTGACCAGGTTGAGAGTTATCCATAGATAACGGTATCCAGTTAGGTTGCTGCATTCTGCTAATGTGATCCAGAAGCTGGGTAAATCTCTCAATATTTTCTGTATAGGATCTAGGCAAAAATGTACAGACAAAAATGTGCTTTTCTGGTCTCAATATCATGAACGGTTATCTCAGCTCCCCTTTTTTCCCTAATTGCTGGAGAGGCAGTGTTTTCATATTTGTCCTGTGAAGGATTGCATGGAGTTTTCTGCTACAAGGAAATCCATGCAAATTGTTCAAATTCACAGAAACTGTCTCAAGGCATGAATGACCCCAGAGATGGAAAGGAATAGCATTTGAAGCTAGCTATGGTCAAGTGAACTCACATTCATTTTCCTTTCCCTGAGATTTGCAATACCTGTGTAGTTTTTATCTTTTTGTCTGCTTTAGTTTAGGTCTTTCTTTTCTTCAAGCTCTGAAACAGAAGGACTTGGATAAACTTGAACTCCAAGAAACTTACAGAGGATCTTTTTCCCTTTAAGCTCAACTTTGCTAGTGTGCTCCTTTCATTACAGAACTGCTGGGAGTGGTTTTGCATATTTGATTAAAGAGAGTTTTTACATTTGAGCATTTAACTGATTTGCTCACTTGGATCTGTCTATGCCAGAAATAAAACACAGTATCTTCTAGCAGACTCCCAGGCAAAGTGAAAACTTTTGTCCCATCATGTATGTCCCATTGGGTAATGCAATACAGAACAAAAGCTTGGAGAGGAGGAAATTTGGTTCTTCTGTCAGCTGGGATGAGACACAGCAGAGCTCAATGGGGGTGGGGTGGGGAGAGGAAGGGGTCAGTACAGAGCCTGAGAGTTTGCAAATATTCTCTAAAATCTGGAAGTGTATGTGAAGGAGTACAGTAGCATTTTACTTGAACTACAGATTTTTAGATGGCCCTTCAGAGCAGCTGCCAGTGGTCTATTGTTCGATCTGGGCATAGTCACTGACCACTGTGGGAGAACTGTACTTTGATGAAAAGATTGGCAGGCTTTGTTTCTGTTTTTGTTTTCCTAGCTCCTTGCTGGGGTTTTGGACAGTATATTTCTTACAGCACATAGGATGCACAGTAAGGGTTTATCATGTAGCTCGGTTGCCTGCAGAGAATGGCAGGTGGACCTTGACCAGGTCTCCATCTTTGTTGGTGCTACTTTTTCGTTTTGCAAAGAGAGCGAAAACAGGGAAAAGAAACTCTTGGTTGGTATCTTCTACTCTTCAGGAGTGTTCTTCCCAGAATCCCAGATCTAGCATGAATCCTATTATTGTTATGATCACTCTGTTTTGTTCCTCCATCTCCCTCCCATTCCCAATCTGAGCGGCGTAGAAGCCCATCTGTTCTAAACCACATTGTTGCTTTCAGCTGGGAGAGAAAGATGTTCTATCTAGACGTAATGGAGGAAATCAGGCAGAGCTTCAGCAAGCATTAGTTTTCAAAATATGATGAAGGAGAAAGGGTAATGGTTCTCTGGATTTCCTTTGTATGTCTGTTTTTGAGGGATAAAAATAACTTCTCTGGCATTCTGTTGACACTCAGCAGGGAACTGGGACTTGCTTATAACAGAAGAAGGAAGATGTTCACGGCATTATTATAAGCAAAATACCCATTATCATCACAGCACTATATACTGTACTTCTCGTGCTTTCCAGTTTTTTTCAAGTTTCTAGCCTTTGAATAGCAGTGCTGCTGTGGGTCTCTCATTCAAAATATGCAAGACCTTGATCTAATAGGGCGGACTTAATACTTCGGTAATGCTGGGGAGGTATACAATAATATAATAAAATTCAGTCTTAGGTAAGTTTTTGCTGAGATGCTGTAAGCTTGCTAAAGTGGAGGATATCTAATGTGTTGCATTGTTATAAGAGACAAGAGTCAAGGATTGAAGTAGTGCTTTATCAAGAATTCCCATTTCCCATGAAGAGTCCTTTGCAGTTGGGCAGCTAATAAATTCTAATAACTAAAAATTTCCAAGAAGCCATGAAAATTAGTTATATAAAAATCAGGATATTGTTGATGGCATCTGTCTCTATTGATAGGGGAGGCCTGCACTGAACAGCAGGAGTATTAATAAGTAAGCATTCTGAGTAGTCTCTCTCTGAATGCATTGAACTTCAACTTCTTAAGTCCCAGCCAGCATAGCTTTTGGTCCTAGGATGAGAAAGGCCGGAGGCTGCTCTAAGGGTGAAATAACAGGAGCAGACCTCCGGTGTTGTTCTGAAGTGTAACCATCTTGGCTTTCTAATTTTACTCTCCACTGCTATAAAAACTACCATGTATTTGCAAATACTACCATGTGAAAGCCCACAGTTCTTCTGGAAACTTGGTGTTGCAAGATAATCAGTACCAGTTACAATCAGGTATGCATTTAATGATAGGACTGTGATCTTGTGGTGTTCATCTCTTCTCCCAAAGACAAGATGATGGAGGGGCCCCTTTAACCACTGACTGGATGCCTTTTCCATCAGTGTGGGCCATGCTGTCATTTTCCTCTTCTTTTGAATATAATTTCTAATAGACCAGTTCTTTTAAGTAGTATAAGCCCCTGAATGGGATTTTCTTTTTACTCTGTTATTTCCCCTTAATTCCTACAGGGCTGGCCATTAATCAGAATGGTTTAGGATAGTTGGTGTTACATCAGACCAGCATCAGAGCTAATATGGAATATAAGATTCTGTGGTCTTCATATCTATTCTTTCTCCGAGACTCATCCAGAATTGTCATTCATTAAAGTATAGTTATAAAGGACAGATGGGAAAAGCTGAGCTTAAAAATAGCCTTACCTCTGGTTATTTTCCCCACCCTCCTGGTCTGTGCTCCAACATTGCCTGCATCCTTGGCAGTCTTTTAAGTTCAGCATAATTGGAAAAGTTGCCTGAGAGCCAGTTTGGCCTAGCAGTTAAGGCTCCAGGCTAGAAACCAGGAGACTGCAAGTTCTAGTCCTGCCTTAGGCATGAAAGCCGACTGGGTGACTTTGGGCCAGTCACCCTCTCTCTGCCCCCAATGTCAGGCTTGGAGGGACAAGCCAGTCGGTCAATTTCTGTCACAACCAAGGGATCAAAATTTGGTTGATCTGAAAAAAAAAAGTGGACCCTACACATGTGTGAAAAATGCTAGGATGAAAAAAAAAATATGGAAAAGTTGCCTACTTAAATAATGATCTAGATAAAGTTGTGTATTGTTATTAATATTCTTTTTCTTTTCCTCTTCCTCTTCCTCAGTTCAGGCAACAAAATGTGTATACTTTTTTTTTTTTGAAGTGGAGATATTCCTCAAAAATGATTTGGAAATATCTGTTAGTCCAAAATAGAACTGTTGGTTATTAATTGGGATTGGTAGATTTTGTGCCAAAATTTTTGTGGTGGTGGTGCAGAGATTGCCGATAGGAAATGTTATACTGTATTCCGTGTATATTTACCTGGAAATTTACAGTAGGTCCTGTTCCACAGTCTTTTTGACTCTGAGAGCCATCTCTACCCCATACTTCTCTTCTCGCATATGAACCTTCCAGAACATCTTGAGATGTCAGCATCTTCATAGTTCTCTTCTCCTTGGGGACCAGGAACACATCTTGGTGTCTTGCTTAGAATATCTTCAGAGCCATTTCTCTGAGGATCATTCCAAGTCTGTTGCCTTCCCAAGTACAAGCTTTCTTTAAGGAGGCTCGCTTAAAATACTGTTTATTTCTGAATTCAAAGAAAGACATTCTTCTTCCTGGCATTTAGGTCTCTGATTTAATAGTGATTTTTCATTGCTGGCTAAGACAAAATACAAAAATGCATTGTCATTCCTCTCGTAGGAGCTGACAGTATTTGCAGTACAATCTGGGGACAGGATACTGATTTCCAGTGGATCAGTGTTTTCAGAGCATTAAGTTAGTTGTCCAAATGCAAGTCAGGAGGCCACTTTGCACACACAACTTTGCCCTTCAGCATTTTGCTGCTAGTCTCTCTCTCCAACATCACAGCCTGAGGCCACTATCTCCTGCCTAATGATAGAACAAACCTTGTCTCTGCTGTTACATTAGATACACCAGAATACTCTTGTTACATCAGGCCAAGGTCTATCTTAGTCCAGAATTTTGTTTATCACAGTGGCTGACCAGATCTTCACCAGCAGGTGATGGAGGAAGAGCCCTCTCTCACCATTGTTCCTCTGCAACTGCTAGTTAGAGGCATTCTGCCCCCATCTCAGAGGTAACACTGAGGCTTCATACCCCTTGTAGATCTACCATCCATTAATTTATCCAGTTCTCTTTAATCAAGTTAGTCATGATTCCCGTGTCTTATAGTAACAAACTCCACAGGCTAGTTATGTTACATTCATTTCCTGCTGGAAAAAACAAAGATCAGCATTTCTACTTCTGTCGTGTCCTTGCAAAGTACCCTGGTTTAGCTCAGGGTAGTGAGTACGTCTGGACTTGACTTTAAGAGCAGGAAGACATCTCCGAGGCATAATTTTCTAAAAAAAAGTAAGCACATGGCCGGGGCACAACGTACATCAAGTCAGATTTATTTTATGATTCTTCATTGTGAGTGGCTTTCAACCAGCAGAAAGTTTGTGGCTATAGTTTCTAATTCTTCATTTTAACAGATGACCTCTGTAGCCTTAATTTTATTGGATGCTTACAAAAATGTAATTGTCTGCCAGTGAAAGAAGAAGAGTTACATAGGAAAAAAGGCTCTTTAGGATTCCAGCCTATGCAGCTAAAAGCTTACGAATACAAGGGGAGCCATCCAAGACCCACAGGGTTGCTTCGAAATTGCAATTAATACTGTCATATGCAATGAAGTGTACGTAAACCTCTTCTGTTTTTATCACAAAGTGTCTGGCTTGCATTACAAATTACAAATGTTGTTCCAGGTTATTAGTATAGCAGAGGCAAACTGGATGAAAGCCAACCAAGGGCAGTCTTCTTCCACAGTTAACAAATGACTTCATTGTGGTTTAGATCTGTTGGAGTTCACGAGATCATGGATGTCCAAGATTTCTTTTGGAGAATGTTTGCCCCACCAGTAGGCATTTATATTCCTCCTTAGGTTTTATGGGCTAGGTGTGTTTTGATGGCTTTCTGCTGTAGAAAGTGAATCAAAAGTAGTGTTCTGGACTGGTCTGCAACCACATGTCTTAGCTGAGGGCCAGTATTTCTATCCAAACCCTGGGGCCATGTTCCTCAAAAAACTGCAGAGTTTCCTTGGGTCTCAGGCTTTAAGCTTTATCCTTCCTCTGTGGCTTGTGACAGGTTTCTGGGTCTTGCTGTTGACTGCAGAGTGGGTTTTATGATCCTGTGTGTGAGAAGCTTTCCTCAAGCATGTTCCCTTCACTGCGCTGGTGTGGTAATTTCCCAGATTCCTAGCCAACCCAGCCAGTAATTGAGAGGGAGAGATGCCATATACTTTTTTCCCCCTGGACGAGGGTCACATTCCTTCTGCTGTTGAGGGTGGGGCAGACCTGACCTGAAATCAGGGTGACTGGGATGTGCAGCCCTATGGCTTCAGACTGCATACCCTTGAGGTAACCTTTAGCCACGGTATGCCTTTATGGTAGGACATGATAGTTGATCTTTACCGTGTTCTGAGATGATCAGTGTGAAAATATATTGTCCTTCTGCACATTTAAAATCTGTTAGGATTTGATGTGGACCCACGCTTTTCCTCAAACTGAACTCAATTCCTGGTGAACTACGTGATCATATTTATGTGGTTTCATTGGCAACAGTACTGAAATAGTTTGCTGTTTCCTTTTCCACGTCAGTCTAGTCTGCAGCCTGGGGATTTCCTAGTGGTCTCCCATCCAGGTACTAACTTGGTCTGATTCATCTTAGCATTTTGCAGATCAGCCAAGGCTGGTTAGGGTGTTTCTGCCTATACCTATGAATGAAAAGAAATGACACTTAAATGCTGTCCCTCACCACTTCTATGGAATGACTGCAAATCAGACATTGGAAATAACCTCTAGTTTTAAATAAATTGCAGTTGATTTTGTCTAACAAGGATATTATTGCCTTAAAGCATGGTTTGTTAAAAGACACAAATCAAGTTTTTTTTTTTAGAGCTGCCTTTTAATGTATTATAAAGTAACTACAATTCCTGGTTCAGACATGACAAACTGTGGCTAGTTTAAACCAGGAATAACACAGGAGAAGACTTACCCAAATATAGTTTCTGTGCAGCCTTAACACTAAATCTATTCTGTGCCTTTGAAAAAAACTGCACTAGATTTTTGCTTCTGTGACTTTTCACTAATTATTGTTAGGTATGCCACACCTAACAGTGCTGAAGTGGTGGCAGAGAAAGCTTAGGCATTTGTGTATCTGGCTTAATATGCAGAGGCTTTCTTTTGTGAAAGAGTATTGCAAATACAGCAAATTCATCTCTCTTTGCTATGGTTCTCTAAATGTGGCTGGAGTGACTTAGCATCATGAACCATTGCGTATATTCTGTTTATTCTCGCATCTCTCCCTTCTCCCCCTATTGCACTGAATCAGTCATTCCAGCCTATTATGGAATGTGCCAATGCAGTGATGTCCTAGCTGAGTTGGATTTGTGTTCTGTACAAAATTGCCTGTGAGACTTGGTCATTTGCTTTTAAAGCATAATGTGAATGTGAACTGGGGATATGAAACAAGTATTGCCAGGAACTGCATATTTTACTATGGGCCATATGGGGTAGCTGAATGGTATGCATGCTTTAACGATGTAATTGGATGATCAACTCTGTTTGTTCTGGTTCTTAGAATTGTCCTTAGTTCATTTTGTTCCTGCACGTAGTTTCTTGCACATCAAAACGGAGTTTTGATGCTGTGCCTATGTTGGGAAAAACGAAGGGGCTCTGAATGTGTGAAGAGCGACCCAGACAACGATGTCTATGTTTGTTAGAACCCTCAAGAAGATAGCAGAATGAAATGTTGAGCAGGGCTTCATCTCAAATTCTTGTGGCCTTAGACTTTTGTCCCACTCCCTTTAGTTTATGGGACAATTTCCTTTGGCATTTAAGTATCTTCCATCTGGCTGAATTGGAAGGATACTTAACTGAGGAAATATTTCTGTTCAATCACTACACTTCTCTAAGCGTTTCTTTCCTTGTAGCTTTTGTCAATAACTGTCAGTGTTGTAAACAAGTTATAGGTATACAGCGTGCTAAGCCATGGTATGTCTTATTTATTTTTATTTATTTATCCAATTCACATATAAAGCAAGCAACTGGACGATGTACAACAAAGCTAAAAACAATAAAAAATATCTAAAAACCTTATTAATTATTTAAAAATTTTAAAAACTATAAAACAAAAAACAAAAAATAGACGGAGGGATGTTAATAATAACGGAGCCACCTCACTAATTCACCTGTCCCCTGGGGTCCCCAGGCCTGCTGGCATAACCAGGTCTTGAGGAACTTTTGGAAGCTCAAAAATGATGAGGCCAATCTCATCTCAAGTGGGAGAAGATTCCAAAAAACGGGTGCCACAGCAGAAAAGGCCTGCCACCTAGGGCCTGCCAAATGTAGCTTCCTGGACAATGGAACCCATAACATGCCCTCTCTGGTGGGGAGAGCAGATGAAATCGGGGAGAGGCGGTCCTTCAAATAGCCCGGTCCTATGCCATGAAGGGCTTTAAAGGTCAACACCAGCACCTGGAATTGGACCTGGAAACAAACTGGTAACCAATGCAGTTCACAAAGCAGAGGTGTGACGTGTTCTAACAGAAACACACATCTGCTCATGGTGCTGCATTTTATACCAGCTGAAGTTTCCGGATACTCATCAAGGGCAGCCCCACGTAGAGTGCAGTAGTCTAACTGGAAGGTGACCATGAGTAGGGCCCCTCAATTTAGGAACAGGGGCAACTAGCACACAATATGAAGTACGAATGTTGAGTAAGTTCTAAGAATAGACCGTGTGGTATTATGGGAAAAGCACTGAAGTAGGACCAGGAAGGCCAGGTTGTTCACTCTCAGCTGTAGAAGCTCCCTGGGAGATGGGGGCCCTGTCACTTTCTCTCAGTCCAACATGACCCACAGGATTGTTGTTATGGGAAATAAATTACAGGGGAATTTGCTGAGTGAGCTTCCAAAGAAAAAAAATGAAATATGCATCTAACAGATAAAATTGGATCTCTGTTCTCCAAAGTGAAGTATATGCAAGCAAGTGATGTCAGTGCATTGATGAAAGGGCAGATCTGGGATGGTATCTGGCTTCCCTGAATTCTTGCTCTCTGAATTACATGTAATGAAGATTGATGGGCCTTGTCAGTTCCCACTTTTTTTTTTCCTTGCCTTGGTCTAAGTAGGTCAGAAAAATAGTACAGGAATAGGAGCCATTTAAGCCTATGAAATTCTTTCCTGTTGGTGGGAGACGGATCCTCAGATAAGCAAATCACATTAAAATATGTATGATTTTTCACTGCATAATACAATGTGTATATAATGCAACCTATTATTTCCTTTTGATTAGACTACACTAAGGAGCCAAATGTAAACTTTGAGGGTATGACCTAGAGAAATTTATTGGTTTCACCCAATAGCTCACATTCCTAAGGACTTCTGTCATTCTTGTATCAAAAGTGGCCAAGAGAGGGGGAAAACAGTAATTTTTCACTTGGTAAATATCTACATTGCAGTCTCTGATTGCTAGTGCTTCTTGTTTTCTTTTGGATTGAATTCTGTAGATGGCTCCTATTTATAGTGAGGAAAACTGAGTGGATAGTTCCCATCTCAAATATGTTTGACAGCCCCAAACTACAAAAACATCTTTTAAAACATATTTTTCCTTTGTATGTCACATGAAATATTTACTGTTTCCTGGTATGAATTAACTGATGGGTCCCACTTGGTTTTGGTGCCTTCCGTCAGTTGGAGAGATAATATTTCCATTTTGTAGACTGCAAGATATAAAATCTCACTGATGCAGGTATTATGAATTATTAGAGAAGTTTGTAAGCTCTTGCTGGTGGGAATTTGGGCTCCATAGCAGGACTGCAGAGGGAGTAGGGAGAGACACTTAAGGAAGTTATAATTAAAGCTCCATCAAAGAAGCCTACCAAGGACATTTCTCTCTACCCTGCCTGTAAGCCATCTCACATCTCACTTTTTTTTTTTAAGCATACACCTCAAATGTTCTAAATTAGTACGATATTAAAATGTGCCGTCCTGTTTCCTAAATGTTTTTGTCAGCTGTGGAATAGCTGTTTTCCTGCTTGAGTCTCAGGATGGTTTAGAATGTCTTTTGATGGTATTTTTGCAAGACTATGGAGGGGTGCTGATGTATGTGTTTTCCTCAGGCATCTCCCCATCATTCTGTAGCCTTTCTGGCTGCATTTCCTTCTCAGACTGAACACAAAGCATGGGAGGAGTTCCCCTGGGGTAGAATTCAGATGTAGAAAGGTGGGTGGCTGTAGATGACAAAGGAATTTACGTGCTAAAAGAGAAGACCCTAGCTACCTCACACTTGATGCAAGAAACTGCACTCAGGATATTTTCAATGAAGTTTTTTTTTTCCTTTGGGGAAAAAACCCCCTAAACAATAGCAACAATAAAAACATAGTGACTTAGGACTGGCCTGTGCAAATCTTTGAAAGAGAAGCTTCTGAATACATGGGAGTCTGTATGAAGGAACTCTTTACATATAATTCAAGTGGTTCTGTCTTTTTCTGGGCTTCCACGGCTGCTTCAACTGTTTCCACATGTGAGAAGCAGCTGTGGGAGCCTGGAAAAAAAGGCACAGCTGCTTTAATGAGCTCCATACATGTTCCCTTGTGTTGAAGGGCACTTCACAGCACTTTCTTCAAAGAATCTGCATAGCCTTATGTTATCTGTGAGCCTGACTCCTCTATTTTGTTCCTCAAACCATGGTTTAAACCATGGTTAGTGTCATCTGTGATCCAAGCCAGTATGTGAATATGGTGGATATTCATATAGGATACATTGGATAAATATAATTTTGTCAAGTAACTCCTCCTCTTTCTTATAGACTGAGTAGTCAGTAGCATCTTTGCCTCAGTGTTAGGCCTGTGTTTGCCTGGTAGACCTGTAAAAAAGCCAGAAAATTTGGGGTTCAAATACATACACTGATACAAAGAATTTAAAGATTAAGATTCAACTGAAACCAGAACTTTTCTTGTTGGGATTAATGGATAGACAACTAGAAAAGAGCCATGGAAGACTATATTTATATGTGATCACCGCTGCAAGACTACTATATGCACAAAAATGGAAAGACTCTGATACACCCACAATAGAAGAATGGTTGGTGAAGATGATGGAATTAGCAGAGATCGCAAAATTAACTTGTTTGTTTAGGGAAAGATCAACTATTACCTTTATTAGTGACTGGAAACCCCTGATGGACTTTTTGCTGAACAAAGAAAAAGATGAATTTGTGATTTATGGGTTTGATGATTAGAAAAGGTAGCTTATGGAAGAAGGAAATTATGATGTAATCTTAGAGAGAGAGGGTAAAAATATAAATGCGTTTATAACCGCTGTCAAAACAATCAGAAGCCACTTCTTTATAATCTTTTCTTCTTCTTCTTCTTTTCTATTTTCCTATTTATTTGCTTTGATTATTTTCTAATATTGGTATTGCTTTTATTTTGTTAAAAATTTCTTCAATAAAAATTATATATATATGAAAAAGTGTTAGGCCTGTATTACATATTGTGCTGAGCTGTGGCTGATTCATTGCAAATTTTGCTGGAGGTTTTGAATTCTTTCATCTCCTTTCCATAAACAGTTGTGGACAGTCATTTTAATTGCTAACTCCAAATCTTCAAACTTCTGTTAATGAGGCCATAATGCTCTTTGTTGCATAAAATATAGACTATTTAAAAATAAAGAATTTGCACTAGGAGGCTGTTAGTTCTGTGATTTCTTCCTTCCCTTCTTCCACCCCACTTTTTTTAGTCAGTTTTACAAACCAAAGTCATGCAAATGCATATATTTAAATGCCTGGCTGGCTGATCAATTTGTTTGACTTTATATGTTTACAAGGAGGAGAATATTCCCAACATATGCAGTGAGTTAACAATGCAAAAACTGTAATCTCCTCATTCTCTTGCAAAATTTTATTATGAAGTTAATCCAGAACATTTCTTGAGAGACATATTCTCTTGTCATTTGTACCGTGTTCTTACCTGTGGTTTCCTTAACCCCTCTCTGGTTTCCATTGTTATCCCCTTTTTTTCTTTCTGGCGTTGCTGCATGTCTGGGGGGGGGGGCAATTGAAATGGAAGTTTTTGCAAAACCTTGCAAAGCTGGGCAATAGAGCTGCTGGTAGAGTAGCACAAAACCACCAGGGATGTCAAAGAATGGTGTCCCCTCCTGTCTTTTTAGCAGAGCCCAAAACCAGATGTCTTCCTTTAAAAGCAGAATACTGTTTCCTTTATCCCCAATAATGTTAGCATTTTGTCTGCTGGTGTAGTTGTACCGATCCTCTGCTTTTTACATGCAGACTGTAAGGGACTTCGTGAACCTCAATGTAGAGGATTTTGTTATGCAGACCAATTTAAGAATAATACATTGGTGATTTTAGGGTATTGAGGGTGAGTCCAGGACAAACTAGCTGTCGAGATATAATAGCAGTTTCCAAATATCTGAAGGTTGTCACACAGAAGAAAGAGTGGACTTAGTCCCTGTGGCTCTAGAAATCATGACCAGAACCAATGTGTTAAAACCACAAGAAAGGATGTTTAGGCTAGATATCAAGAAGAGCTTCCTGACTCTACAGGTTGTCAGCCAGTGGAACAGTCTGCCACATGATGTGATGAGGTCTTCAACAAGAGGCTAGAGAGTCATCTGTCAAAGATGCTCCAGTGATCCTACACTGAACAAGGGATTTGGTTAGATGATGACCTCTCGTTCTATAAACTAGGGGTTATGGCTCAGTGTATTGTGTGAACCCAGCAAACTGTAGTTTATTTCAAATACTGTGGGTAAGGGAGCTATTGCTTACTGCAGTATGTGAACCTAGTTGCTATACTGCTTAGGATTTGCGTACGAATTGAAGCCTACCTACCCTTGCTCTCTAAACATTTTTTATTTTAAGAATGTTCACTACTCAGAGTCACTTGCTAAGATGGGTGGCCATGAAAATTTAAATAAATAAATAATATTTTTTTAAAAAAAGAGTAGAGTTGTTTTCTTGCAGGATTCCAGCATAACTACAGTATTCAGATTCTACCTGATAAGACTGTGTACGCTGGATGTTTGTGGTGAGCTGCTGGAAGATAGTTATGGTAGAAGAGGGGAAACTCTCACTATCTTGTTGAACTTAAGTAAACTTTGATGCTCTGTAATTTGAGCATGACAAAGGCAAAGCTGTACTGAGACATGGGAGAAAAACCACAGTGACATGCTAGTCTACTTAATGGAGTTGCATTGTTTAAATATATTGAACCCTTCAGAAGTACAATTGAATGTGTTTCTTTCACAGTATCTGCGTAAGCATTCAAAGAGATGTAATTTCCATGCTGATACTGAGAATATTTTCCCATCACCAACAATCATACCCTAAAGTTGAGTAAATGGAAACATTCTTAGTCAGATATTCTTACATCATATTCTCCTTAACTTATATGTAACATCAAAAACCCCTTTCAGATTAAGATGTGCACTTGGTTGTGAAGCAAGCCCAATATTTTTCACTTACATGTGTATAAAGTACATATATTCTACTTGTAGAAATGAATTTCTTCAGAGACTTAGCCAAAGCGCTATAGAACATTCAGTGTTTATCTTTGGATAGAGTTGAATTCGATCTGTAGTTGAGAGAGTCAAAAATGTTATAGGGGTTTTGCTGCTTATCATGGGAGATATCTTCTTCAAAGTTTTTTCTAATCAGAACTACAACCACTCAAACAGGATATGATCATCTTCCTTTTTTTTTTTTTCCCCTTCCATAACTTTTCATCTCCCCCAAACCCATCAGATGTGAAAACAGTCAGAGAAAAACAAGCCTGCCTTTTAGGAACCAGCAGATGCCTTTCTCTGCTTCTGTTTCAGAGCCAGATTCCTGGAGCCAAAGGTACGAGTAGCGAGCATTCACATTAGTTTTAATGATAACGGGGCAAAGCTCCACTGTGGAAATTGAGCTGTCTTGGCTAATAGTCTGCCTGAAACTAAGAGGGGACTCCTTGGGCTATTTGCCCATGTTGCATTGGCCCTCCCTTGGATGGCTCCCGTGTGGTGTTGCAGGAAAGGGTTGCTATGGCAGGGGATTACAGTGGGCAAGGTGGGGTTGAAAGGCACGTGTCTACATCAGAGCTGGGCAACTGCTGCAACAGAGAGAAAATGTGTGTATATTTAGGGTCAGCGTATATCTGATATGCTTTCTGAGCTCTGTTTCTTAGTAATAGAAGTCTGTGATTGTGCAGAGCCCCTTTTATTAATGAGGCTCAGGCTGGTGGGGAGATTATAACGAAACAAAGCACAACCCAGTTGCTGCTACCCAGTAAACCTTTTACAAACATGCTCGATGGGATGAGCCACAGCCAGACCTTTTCCACGTGAGTATGAAGTACGGCTCTGTCTCAAGCCCTCAGGCATTCCTCTCATTTCTGAAGCGACTGTCCAGTTAAGCTCAAACAGTATTAAACTGGAATGTGCAACCGGCATGCAAATGCAAGAATTGTTTCAGCCATGTGGTGTGTGAACCAAGGTTGGTGTTGGACTCATGTTGTAGTATCGCTCTTTCCTTACTGAGCACATATGTCTCTGCTTACAAGAGAGCCAGCAATGAATCAAAATAAGGTATTTTGAATTAGAATAAAATGCAGATAAGGGCCTCTCAATTTTTTCTATACCATTTTTGATGCTTTTGAAGTGTGAAATAATCTGTAGTGTATCACTGTGATTAACAATATCTATGGGGGAGAGCAAAGAGGACATTTTCAATGTCTGAATTGTTCAATATTGTGATTACTCTTAATCTTCCTTCTGACTTTTTGCTGTTTTTAGTGACTTCCATTTACCAGAGGTCATAAATTGGGCTTTCCTTTAAGCTGGAAATATGAGTTGGATTCAACTCCCAGAACTGAATTATGGTCTAGCATATCTGTAGGATTCCAGATTGGGAAAGGCACATTAGGGAATTTTTAGAAAAGGTGAAATGTATTTTTCTTGGATAACTCAGTCCAGTGGGAAATTGGTAAGAGTTAGTAAAAGGCTGGGACTACAAACCACCACCAACAATCGTTATGGTTACTAAATTATATAAACAGAAGCATTATTTATTTAATCAATATATGTCATGGCCCATCTCAATGACTTTGGGCAGTGGACAGTGATAAAAATAAAGCAAATACATATACTGTACAAAAGTAAAATGCACAGCAGCCAGGAAAACCAGCAATTATCCACACAGCCAGGAGGTGGTCCCTTCACACACTCAGGGCCCTGGGTCCAACCACAGAGCCAGGTCTTTAGGCAATGTGTTGGTGCAGATGTACATAAGTTTGGGTGCCATGCTCTCTTCAGCAACTCAGTTCTATAGCAGACGTTATTATATCACCAGTCGAGTCTGATCCCAGTTGTTGTTGTTATTTGGAAACTATTTCCTTATTTTGATTTACACACAGATTTCTTGATGAAGATGACTACTGAAAAAGCCTTCTTCTATATATGAATAACCTGTGCAAGGGAGTGATCACTGAAATGTCTCCCTACCATAACAGTTGAACTACTGCTCTAAACATAGACAACATTTGCATACCAGTGCTGGATAATGCTGGAAAATCTGACAGTAGAGTTACATAGGTTCTGATTGGAAGGCCTCTGAGAGAACCCATCAGATTTGAAAATGGTCAGAATACAGTTAAAATATCAAAAGTGTGAGCCCTATGACTCTATTCCACTTGCCTGGGATCTGTGGTGGTAGCTACTGTGCCACACTTACAGAATAAAAATGCTGGATTATCTCCTGGTGTTTTTGTGTTTGTGTGTGAAACAGAGAGGTGAGAATTGGAAAACCACTGACGTAGAAGAAAGCAACCAAAATGGTATTTCTTACAAGAAAAGGCTAGATGTTTCTGTCTGCTTAGGGTAGAAAAAGGTCACTTGAAGGGGAAACATAACAGAGGTCCATGAGATGATGCATTAGATGGAGAAAGGGAATAAGAATATTTTTTTCCCTCTCTGAAAACATTAGAACCAGGAATCATTCAATGGAAGGAGATTTAGTATAGACAATAAAGTACTTCTTCACACAGTGCATAATTAATATTTGGAATTCATTTGTACAAGGTGTGGTGATGGGTGGTTTTAAAGGGGGACTGGATACATTTATGGAGCTCAATAGTTCTGCCTATTGAGAACAATTGAAGACTCAATGTTACATCCAGTTTGGGACAGCATGCCTCCAAATACTAATTTCAGAAGATCAGTAATGGGAGAGAGGTATATATCTCCATTTCCTGTTTGCAAGCACCTAGAGGCATGTAGTTGACCACTGTAAGAAGCAAAATATTTAAACTAAAGCAGCCCTTGCCTTGAGAGAAGATTATGTTCTTTCAAGTTACAGGAAAAAAACAAAACAAAACCCAGACCCATCCGAAGTCCAATGCAGAGGTGGCCAGTATGTAGCTCCCAAAACCGTTTTTTGTACTCTCTGAAGCCTTCTCTGAATGCAAAATTTGTGAAATTCCAGTCTACACAATTTCTGGTTTTGTGTTGCCTGAAACGAGAGGCGTGTTTACTGCCATTTTGAGGTGGGAACATCTTTTACGTGATCCCTAGAATAAGCGTAATGTATTTAAACAACAAAAAATTCTCTCACAGTACAACTTGCCAGAAGTAGAAAACTAACCTGGACTATGTGTGTAATGCAGCTTCACCTGTTTGGGGTCGTTGCCTTTCCTAAAATATTAAATGCTGTTCCTGGCCACCTAAAGATTGCCAAATCTGTTCCAGAAAATGATACTTTTCTATTGCTAAAGTTAATAAAAGTAATTGAGTAGAGTGCCTAGAAATATATTCAACTATTTGGTGAATGTTTGGAGTTACACAAATAAATATAGGAGAAAGGACAGTAGGGTGATTTTTATGGTACAAGAAAACAATCTTGGCTCTATGGTGGATTTAGATTATCTAAAACAGTATTTTTCAAACTTGGCAACTTTAAGATGTGCAGACTTCAACTCCCAGAATTCTGGGAGTTGAAGTCCACACATCTTAAAGTTGCCAAGTTTATAAAACACTGATCTAAAAGAACATTGGGAAAGAATAATATCTTCTGAGGATGACAGACCCAATTTAACTGATATTTAGCTAAGTGTAAGATTCAAAAGAAACCACCCACCTGGAGAATTTCTTGAATATCTTTCCTTGGAAGTTCTTAGAATGAGAGGAGTCTGGTATCTGCCGGCAGTGAACTTGAACAGATGCTTAGATTGTGAGCTTGTGGGTAGGCATCTGGTTTTGTTCATGTATTGCGTTTAGAATAGTTTTTTAGGACTCTTACAAAGACTTGATGATGATGATTTCAGAATGTTTCCACTGATGAGTTTTGTTTTGAGGGGCTATAAATAAAAAGACATTCTCCTATCCCTGTCTCCATCTTTTTCCCCTCTGCTGTCTCGTGCATTTGTAGGCTTTCAGCCGCACATGGGAAGATTAACTGTTTGGGGATTAAGAGTGTGTTTGCAAGCCTTACTCCAGGGCCCCAAATTATAGAAGCACTTCTAAAGACCTTTATACATTGTGGGTGAAAGTTTGGCATGGTTTCATAAGCAGCTTTTGCAAAATGAATGTACAAGCTGACTGATTAAAATTCCCAGTCGAAAAGAAGTTTGAAAACAAGTTAATCTTCTGATGACCCCCTTTGTAGATCTTAGTACAATGTGCAGAGTTCCATGAAGGATCCATGTGGAGAAGTTGAGAGGTTTGTCCATGTCAGGAGCCTCACTGTATGTTTAACCTCTCCATCTAAGACCTTGAATTTAGGTAGTACGTTCCACAGAGAAAGGATCTTTTCAAAGATATTAGATATGACTTTTAGAAGCAAAATGCTGGGTTAGCTGGCCTTCTGATTGGCTCCAGCAGGGTGGTTTCATTCAGAAGACTTGTCTGCTTATGTTCAGTAAAATGCCATAAATTAAGTTTATTTAATCCATTTCTTAGCCAGCTTCAAAACCATATGAACTTCTCAAGGCGGTTAAGAAATGAAAAATACTTTTTATGCATTATATAATTATATTATTAATTATAATAAAAAGACAAATATATTAATTATATATTAAATATAAATAATTTTAAATAAAACCAACTACTATAAAATACAATTTCAGAATGCCCATCTGCAATGAATACTATGAAATATTTCACTTAAGTGTGGGTTTTTAAAAAAAAATGAAATCCAGCTTTGTGAATGTGTGCGGTGATTTTCAGTGGAAGCGAGATGGGGCTTGATGTATCCAACCCCCTCCCTGTTAGTTGTTTTCCTATTGCAAATTGTCTCTAATTGTTTTCCCCTTCATTGGCTCCAGATGTTTTAATTTGATTATTTATTTATTGTATTTTCATACTGAGAAATCACAGAAGCTTTTTGAGCAGCATACAGCCAATAAAAAGATACAGTCAAATGGTAAAACTGTATTAAAAGTGCTGGGAAGATAAATGTAATGTAGAACCCTGTATAGAAGTAAATGCGGCTATGAATACTTGTAATGGAGAAAGAGTTAATAGGGAAAGAGTTAAGAGTTAAATGTTAGGAAAATTTTTGTTACACACATTTGTATCTAAAATTTAACTAGGCTGTTAAGACTACCATTGGTAAATCTTACAAACAATTAAAAATTCAGTCCAGGGTGGTGGAAGATCTTCAGTTTATAAGCTATATTTTGAACATGTTTTGCTATTTCTTTCTTTTTTTCTTAGATTTATATCCTGCCTTCCCTTCGGAAGCTCAAGGTGGCATACCTTGATAGAACTCTGTCCTCCAATTGTTCGCCACTGTAATCCCCTATGAGGTTGACAGAGCTGAGAGAGTGACAAAAATAAGTAAGTGGACTTAGGATAAATTGCAGTCATCTGGCATTCATCATTTTCAGATCAAATTAAAATCTTTGTTATTGGTCATTGACCAGCAAAAATAAACTATAAATACCACTAAAACTAAAATCTGTGTAAAGTCTGCAAAATTAGAATATAAATATATTAGCATTAAAATGTGATGTAATATAATGTAATATTTTAATACAAAATATGCCAATATGCTGGATTAAGAGTAATAAAAGATATTCAAGTTTAATAACAGTGTGATAATGACAATGATACTAGTAACAAAAATAGTAATAAAAAGTGAGGTGAATTATGGTGGTATGGTAAAACTAGTACTTACTACTGTTTCGCCTCGAAGTTCTACTTGCCTATTTTGCTTACTACTGTCAAAACGTATTACCCCTATTCCTACTATTTTGCCTTAGGATCCTCTCTAATGTCTTGATTCAGGTGCCATTTTCCAACTGTTCTCAGACACAGTGGTTTCTGTTAATGGAAATGCAATCAAAATTTCTTCCTTACTCATGAAAGGTGTATTTAGCTAGATTTGACTAT
The DNA here is from genome assembly GCF_059951505.1 of Python bivittatus. NCBI lineage: Eukaryota > Metazoa > Chordata > Lepidosauria > Squamata > Pythonidae > Python > Python bivittatus. The sequence continues at coordinate 101,560,362 of NW_028277030.1, forward strand.
TTATATATTTATTTATTCATTTTATATGGTCATCTAAGTCAAAATGATTCTGGGCAGCTTAAAACAAATTGTAGAAGTAAGATAAAAACATCACTTCAAGACAAAATATGTAGCTACCAAGGATTAAGTTTCATCTCTATAAAACATCTCTCAGATTCAGACTCGCTCAACACCCTGGCCCAATACCTGCAGGAACGGCCAGCTCTTCAGAGCCTTTCAAAGGCCAACAGGGCCAGAGCCATCCAAATTTTAGGGAGTAAGATGTTGCACAAGGCATGTGCCACTACAGAGAAAGTATCCTTCCTGGGTCCCATTAGTTGACATTGCTGTACAAGGGATCTACAGCATGCCACCTCTGTTGGATCTGGTGGGGCTGGCAGAATTAAAAGGAGACAGGCAGTCACACAAATAACCTGGCCCATGAAGGGCTTTATAGATAATGATCAATACCTTAAATTCACCCAGACTCCTATTGGTTACAGAGCAATTCATGAGGCACTCCCTACCCATACTGCTATATTCCGGATCAATTGCAGCTTCTGAGTGGTCTTCAAGGGCAGCCCTATGCAGAGCTCATTGTAGTAATCCAAACAGAAGGTGCTAAGGTGTGTGTGACCATGGGCAGAGCCTCTTGCTCCAAGAGCGGGTACAACTAGTGCACAAGATTAATTTGTGCAAAAGGCCTCCTGACCATAGCTGCCACTTGCTTCTGAAGTAAGATCTGAGAGTCTAGGAGGACTTCCAAGTTGCCTGGGGGAGTTCCACCCCATCTAGAGCTAAAGATGGAAAGTTCCTACTACTAGGGGATTCTAAAACTCACATCCATTTAGTCTTAACTAGCATTGAGTCTAAGCTTGTTCCTTATCCAGACAACCACAGCCTCCAGATACTGAGAAGGAACCTTGGTAGCATCACTTGACTGACCAGGGGCAGAAATGGGTATTATCAGCATATTAATGATGCTTTAACTCATGCCTGTGGCTGAGCTCAGCTAGCAGTTTCATGTAGATGTTAAATAGGAATGGGGAGAGGGTAAAGACCTGAGAGACCCACAAAGCAGGAGCTTAGGGCTTGACCTCTTCCCTTCTCCTGCCATGATTGACTGGAGCTGGCTCTGGAAGAAGGAGGAGGTCCAACATAACACCATGCCCTCCAGTCCTATTTCTCTGAGTTGGTCAAATTGAATACCATGATCAATGATATTGAAAACTACCTGAGCCTTCCGAAGGTCATTCACACATACAATCTCAGAACTATATCCAGCCTTGAATCCTGACTGAAAAGTGAAATCTATTTCCTCCCCGGCCCTCTGAAGCTGCAGCTTGAACACCTTCTCTACAGTCTTCCCCAAGAAGGGAAGGTTGGAGACTGGATGAACATTTTCCAGTATCATTGGCTCAGTGATGGTTGCTTGAGCAGAGGGTGGATCATCACCTCCTTAAGTATAGACATACTCATCCTCTTACTCAAGGATGAATTAACCACTGACTGGACCAAATCACACATCACCTCCCAGGCATCCTTAACCAGTTAGGAGAGACATAGATCTAATATATATAGATGGCTGAGCTTACAGTTCTCTCTCCATTTCTTCAGGACGAACAGACTCAAACCTTGTCCAGATAACACAGATAGGCCATGCCCTAATCAACTCCATAAGATCTGCATAGCCATAGTCCAGCTCAGAATGAATCTGAGTCACTTTATCCATCAGATGCCTTGCGAATTCCTCCTAGCAGCCCTGCAGAAGGTCTTCCAGACCTGGGCCACCTTGAACAGGGGTACGAGCTTATGTACATATGTTACTTTTCTCTTGAGTTGGTACCAAAGCTGTGAAGTGGAAGTGAGAACAGCATTCTGTCTTGGTGTAATCACCTGCGTGAAGCCATTCCTCATACTGCAGTCATGTAAGACTGTGCTAGTGATGTTCCTCTGCCATTTGTCCAGCAGCAATCAAGGGAAAGAATGTTAACATCACTTTTCTTTCTGTTCTGTCTATGAGGACACACAGGAGATCTTCAAGAACGCACAGAGACAAAACCCTGCACTCTGAAAGGATGATATTATGGTTGGTTTTTTGAGATCGAAGGGGAATCAGAGAGCAGAATTTCCATTTCAGAGCCACTGTATTTTTGTTTTGATCCCAGTGAGGTCTAAGCCCTGGGAGAAATGGAAAATTTGAAAGGAAGTTAGGATCCTGTCGTAGTTGCCAATGCCTACATTCATAGCATTAGGTCTCTAGAGCCATTTTGACAGTGCAGAAAAATGGGAGCTCCATGTTCTGGGTTAGATAACCCAGAGATAATGAAATTGAGTTTTTTCTCTCAATTCTTGCATTTATTTATTTGCTATCCTATTTATATACTGCTGAATCACTCCAGAAACAGGTCTGTTTACAAAACATTCAGCAAAAGTGTTCAATAAATGGCAAAAATGTCCATACTAGGTATCAATAAATTGGAAAGCCAATGACTAATCAAAATTACAAAAATAATTATTATAATAGTAATTATCAAAAATAAGATTAAAAATGATAACAAGACCCAGTTCCAAAATAAATAGGTTCAACTATTTGTTATTTTAAGCAAATTCAGGGTAAAGTAATGATGGCGTAACAGATGCTCTTCAGAAAAATTCCATGCGAAATAGCTTCCAGAACGTTAGAAAGGGTGGAGAAAGCCATCATTATAAGGAGACACTATTCCACAAGGCTGGAGCAGTGTCTGAAAAAAACATGTCTCTATGCTGCTTTATTGCAATTTTATTTTATTTTTTTTATTGATTTTGTTGTTGTTTCACTTTATAAAAGTGCGGTATAACAGTTTATCTTGGGGAAAGCATATTGGATAGGTTGATTCAGGCAGGAGAGGGTGGTCCCGCTACTGTCTAAATGCTAAGCCACAGAGACCTTTGAATTGCACCCATAAACCTGTTGGTAACCAATGTAGGCCTCGAACCACATGTGTGACGTGCTCTTGGTCAGGGATACCTGCCAGTAACCAGGCCACTGCATTTTGCAGCAAGTGCAATTTCCAGATAGCCTTTAAAGGAAGACCCATGTAGAGCGCATTGCAGTAGTCTAATCAAGAAGTGATGTGGATATGAGTCTCCATTGTAAGATCTTTGCCCAAACTTAAAAAAAAGACAAAAAATTTGCATCCCTGAATTATAATACAAAGCTGAAAAGCTGATGTGAGAGTCATTTATGCTATTGTTTGCAATGGTTTTTTTACACCTGAAATACAATTTGGTACTTCAGATATATAAAGCGATTATGCAGTTTCCTGTAGAGGAGATATGAAAATTTCCTCTTTTCACAGTATAGGATGCGATGAACAGAAATACAAGACCTGCATATGTGTGATTTTCTGATGCATGTAAAGAGCAGGAAAACCCTTCATATCCAAAAGTCATGTATATATGTGTGTGTAGTACATGTGTGTGTGTGCCAGCGTGTATATCCATTTTCACTGCTATTTTTTGTACCACCTGATAATCTCATAGATTGGAAAAGCACATGGTTCAGATTTAATATACAGTATACAGTTCTAATGCAGAGATTAATAATTCAATTAACCTCAAAGCATATTCATAGCACTGAAATAGTGGTGATACTAGCTCTTTAGAGTACTGTACTGTACTCTAAAGCACAGTAAATGTAAAGCACAGAACATGTGCTTTATGTTCTCATTATTGTCTTCACTTGGGCTATTCACGTGAGCATCTTGGAGTGCTATTTAATTTGGTTCTGTAATGAACTGATATTTTATGTGTTGAAATATTTTAAATAATGCATTTTTAAACTCTTATTTTAAGAGTTGTATGAATGTTATAAATGGCTGGAGGAGGGGCACAGAATAGATGGATGATGGGAGGGATCTTAACCTTTCTACTCAAGTGCATGGCACAGCTTCTGATTATAGGGTACGTAGTCAAATCAAACCTTTATTACAGTAATAGACCAGCATAACAGGGTACGTAGCATTTTCCTGCTGCCACCACCCATCTTCTTGAAAGAAGACAATACCTTGAACAGACTTCTCTTCATTAACACTCGCTTTTGAGAGAAATGGAACTGTCACAGCCTGAGCAGCATGCCTCTAAATTGGACATCACGGTGATCATCATCATAGAAAATCCAACCTGTAGTGTCACCTCCTGGCTCTAGAAACTTTGAGACATGTGGACAGAGAACAGCAGTCATGTCTCATTTTGAGGAGATGAAACAAAAGGATCGATCTTGTGATTTAAAAATAAAATTCATTAAAAATAAGGAACAGGAAAACTTACTTTTAGTTTGGCTCGCCTAATGCCCAAGGAGTTACATCTGGATGGAATAATATATTCAGAGCTGCACAGTATATTGTCTCGAACATCAATCTGCCACTGAATGGTATGGGAGGACTAGCAGAGACCTGATGGGTGGGATCTCGGCTCAAACAGCTTGAGATGGTAAAAAATCTATAAGACTTGAGTTAGTGCAAAAGACAATAAAACTTCTGATACATAAAACAGACACATTTCTTGAAACAGACATTTTCCAAATATCAGAATCCATAAAGCAGACCAGTTTATCTGAAGATAAAGTAATCTGAACACAGATCCTGATGTACCATTTTTACTTTACCACTGAGAGGAGGGATTTCTTCTCTTTTCTACCTAACTAATTCTTGCAACCTTCAATCAAAACTTTAGGAGCACTTCCTGTTTGTTCCTGTTTGCACCCTAGAAGCTTCTGGATCATAGTTCAGCATCTTCTCTCAACTCCAGCCCAGAGACACTTCCGTCTGCTCTTAACACAGGCCCAGACAATCTACTCTGTCCACTTGAAGCTCAACCTTTTAGAAGAACCCTTGAAATAACATTCATGTTTCAGGGAATCCCTGCATAAAAATCATAAAAAACATGAAAACTTCACAATACAGTTCACTTCTAACCAACATATTCCATATTTTACAACATTTACAACAAAGCAGCAGGCTGGCAGCTGAGTCCCAATGTGTAAAAATTCTCACCGCCACACTTGCATTGTGCAGTGTGTGAAGTTCAAAAAATTATTTGTATTGTTTCTACAATCACAATCCCTTGTGGAACCCCTAGCAACCTCTGAGAAAGGCTGATCTGGAGTCTCTAGTTTCTCCCTGCCTTAGCAAGTCTTACTCTCCCTGAAGATTTTCTTAACTCAGAATTTTACCCTCCCTCACTTCTCGTCCCAGAGAAGCTGAGCTTAGCTTGCACATCTGGCTCCATGTTGCTTAGCTGTCTGAAAACTACCTCATCAAAGCCATATGGCTGTTTCCAGTTTCTACCTTGCTTCCATTTTTTAGCAATCTGTCTTCCAGGTGTACTTTCTCCTTTCTTCCTTTCCTGTCTCCCAGCTACCTCTCTTTAGTTTTTCTCAAGACAATGCATTTGGACATGTTTGTTGTGCCTTTCTGGAAATGGTCTTAAGTATTTTGGAGAGCAGGACTTTTTTCTAAAGCTGTGACTTTTTTGAGGTAGAATTGTTTAGTTGGGTTCTCATGGGAGGAGGGAGGGTGCTTGAACAGAAACTGACTACACATAGTTTCCAAATTAATCTGCTCTCCCACCCATCTCTAGAGGCCTGGCATCATGATGATGTTTTCTGCTCTCTTTCTTTAGAATGGCACGAACAAAGGTAATGATTATTATTGTCATTTAAAAGTTGTCTGCAGATGCTTACTTGCAAAAACTATGTTTTTGCTTCTGCCCTTGAAAGAATGTTCCATCCCAAAATGTATGTTTATCCCTAAATTGAGAAGCACCACCACCCTAATTTAACAGAGATTGCTTTTAAGTTCAACAGCTCCTTGGAAGTGAGTGAAAAGGTTAGCAGTTCAAGTTCTTTTCTATTCTGGTAAGATTAATGAAACATGAAAATGTAACCTGATTTGGTATTATCCATATTTTCACCTTCTTCCTCAGAAGCAAGATTTATCAGAGAATCCTTTAACTGGCACTGTATCTAGAAGTTACTAAGATGACAAGTATGCATTGCTATTTTTAACTTAGTTCATATATGAGTTTGGCAATTGGGTACTTGAAATCAAGATCACGCACTCATTCACAGATGGTGGAAGTTTCAAAACTTACCTCGGAGATTGGTGATTTTCTTCTTCTCTGGACAGTGTAACCTGCTTGGAAGTCCATGTGTCTGGATTCTTCTCTTTGAGAGGTACTTCAGTTATTAAGGAAATTTTATATCAAGAATCTGCCTGCCCGTAGATATCATCTGGCATCAAAGAGAGGAATGTGGGAAAGTGCACCAATTCTCTCATCAATATATTCCTCCCCAGTATTTTTCCCCCTATATGGAACTGCTTCCAGGTGATTGACAGGGGAATCTTTCACTGCCTGATTACCATCTTCACCACGTGTCAAACAAAACACATGATACATAACGTTCATTGTGCCAAAGCTGAGATGTGAACCAGCTTTCTAATTCCCATTTCCAATATTTTAATTTATGGGCTGGTTTTTTTGTTTTTGTTTTAAATCTAGGTCATAGTTCTTAGATGTGAAAGAGAGATCTTTTTATTAGGTTTATGAAATACTTTCTAATCTAGGAGGGTTGAACATTTTAAGATGAGTTTTGCTTGTGCCTTCATCACAGGAGAGAAAAACCTTTAACTTCATTTCAATCTCTGTGGGACAGGAATCTTACACAATTTCCCCCCTTTTCTTGGTTGCCCATTAAGGCACAAATGATACAAAATCTTCTTCCTGGCTATTATAACTGCAGTTGTTTAAGTGTCTTTGGACAGAGAGATATCTATTTTCTGCAACAATTTTTCCAAAAGACCAGGGAGTGGGGAAGCAGTTCTGCAGGAGTTCTGCTGAGAAGTCTTGTCTTAAGTAGCTCCAGAAAGAAGGCTTGTGTGTTTGGGGCCCAGTAATGTGCATTTGCCAGATTGGTTTAGGTTTATTCCCTCCCCACCTCAATTAGGAAAACTAGATAAAAAACTGAATCCACTGAATAGAAAGGAAAAATGTGTAGCAAAGGAAACTATTGTGATTAGGGAGCTATTAACCAGTTATTTCTGTCCACTTTTCTATGTGTTTATAAAGATGATGCTTGTTAGTTGAATCAGTTACTATAAATGGTATCTGTGCTAGCAGTGTTTCATATAAGATCTCTACCCTTTCTTTTAATATTTTAACATGGACCTTGCCTTGTTATTATTAACAGGAATTAGTTCAGTATTTGTAAAAAGCACCAAGTATTGAGGCAATGAATACTGAGTAGGGTATGTTGTAGAGTGCTGTCACCTAGGCTTTATTGATTGATTTATTGAATTTATATGGCCACCCATCTCACTTGCATGTGACTCTTGCTTGATGATGGCCCAATTTACATCTTTACTTCTGAGGAATCCTTATCCTTTCAGACTCCCACATTACACTTCGACTGCGGCGTGACTTTTCATATCAAAACAGATACCTTCATTTTCTGTTAGAGCTGTGCAGAGCTCCAGATTTGATTCTGAAAAGGTGCTTTGGAGCCCTTGGGAGTGCAGACGTAGCCCCTGCCTGCAACTCCTGAAAGCAGTTTTTCTTTTTGTAAGATTGAACAGCTGTCCTCCACTGCACTTCGGTTTTCTTGAAGCGGTCTCCCCCACCCCATCTCATGCCCTCTAAGAGTATTGGACTACATTTCTCCAATGGCAGTTGTGGTCTAACACATCTGATAGGCACCAGGTTGGGACAGCTGTCTAAAAATATTTGACCGAGGCTGATTATAGCCAGCCATAGAGCAAATCGCAATGGGGATTGAAAACCCTAAAATACATGCTCTGCATAGATCACAAGCATCTGTGGCATGCACTTATAATCATCATTCTAGGTACCAAAGTGTTATACATGCTTTAGGTCAAGTGGAAGTGACATTTTCCCATAGAAAGAGAGCATTTCAGTTGCTGTATCTTTTTTCACTCTTCCTCACACAGCACGTGCTACTCAATGACATACTGTTAAATGACAGATTAGAAAAAACCCAGCCCACAGGCGAGATGCCAGAGATGCCTGTGCTGCCATTTGATGGAAAGGCTTGGATGAACATGAACGTTGCCTCTGATTTTTCATGCAGTTCTTTTTGACACAATTACCTTCACATCTGAAAGCAGAGATTCCAGTACCTCTGAGCTTCTCCAAAGCTTTGCTTACAAGTTTGTGGCACCGTGGGGGGGATTCCCTCCACCGTCTGAGGCGAAGAATGTTATGAAGCAGAGTAAAATAGCAAATTGTTCAGAAAGGCATATTTAATATATGAGGCTTGAATGCTTCTTATTAACATGTAACTAGACTGTACTCCCAACTTCGGCATAAAACACTGTGGGATTTCCTGTATTAGCAGGAATAGTGATAGCTATAACACTATTTTCTATTGTGAAAATTAACAAATCCCAACATTTCAGTCACTCGGCACATTAAGAGTGCAAAAAGCTTGATTGTTGTACTGCTGTGCCAAATGGTTTGTGGTGACATAATTCTGGCAGAGATGCAGGATGATGAATGAAAATATGCTTTTGTACAAAAAAACCTGTGACATGCTAGGCATGAATCAAATGAGAAGCCTGGAATTGCATATACCTTTGAGAGAGATGTTGGCATGCTACCATAAACATTACAGTGGTAAAACTAAGCCAATAGTTGGTGCTGGGTGTCCATGAATTTCTGTACACTATCACTTCTTAGAATAGGAGAACCTTAAGTGATAGCCTTATAGCGAGACAGAGCTTATTTAGAAGTCTTCAGGATTAAAGTGTATAAAGTTGCCATGGTCCATATTGTTTTCCACTGAGATGAAGATCTTAAAGGCAGAGAGAGAAAAAAAATCAAGTAACTTTACATACTACCTTTTTCAAATGTGACAAAAGTAAATATGATTTGTAGGCATATCTAAGCCATTTTTGGTGAGGCTAGTAAAATCAGAAAAACAAGTGAGGTCAGTTGAATGTATGAGTGTAGAAAGAAGCTAATGCTGATTTATCCACTTTTTCATACATGGAACAGAAACAATTGAATATGCAACCAGTTTCTTGTAGAATTTAAGAGAATGTTACACTGTATTGTCGAAGGCTTTCACGGCCGGCATACGATGGCTGGTGTGGGTCTTCCGGGCTGTGTGGCTGTGTTCTGGAAGTTTTGTTTCCTAACGTTTCGCCAGCATCTGTGACCCGCATCTTCAGAGTGCAGAGAGAGAACTGCTCCTGTCTGTGCTCCTGTACTCTGAAGATGCGGGTCACAGATGCTGGTGAAACGTTAGGAAACAAAACTTCCAGAACACGGCCACACAGCCCGGAAGACCCACACCAGCCATCAGAATGTTACGCTATTGATATCTTGCAGAGAGAGAGAGAGAGAGAGAAGTAGGAAGAAAACAAAGATTGCCCAGACTTCTGTCATTTAAATCCTGCGGATTATATATTTTAACTTTATGGTATTTATTCTACTATATTGGTACAAAATCTAAATGGGATGCCTTTGAGACACTGATTTTGAAGGATAGAGAATATTTAAGAATCTTGAATGACTATGTTTTTATTAAGACAAAAAGTATTTGGATTTAAAATAACTGGTGGTCAGAATCTACTTCAGATACATAGGAATATCTGTGAAGTGGGGTATATAGAAAGTGCCTTGGAAGTATCCCTTATAATTTGCAAGGAGAGAGAACTACTCTCTTCTTCATGCTTCTTCATGCTCAGATGAAATGCATTTTGCCATTGGGTTTATATTCCAGAAGAGATCGCTGATGCTGAAAGCAATTTCAAGGGCTAAGCTGTTGAGAACCTTAATTCACCTTATGTTTTGCTACTTGATTAATTCCCAAACCAGAACCATTGAATTATGCAGAACAGCAGGTTATATTAATCTATACTTAAGCTGCTATTAAAAACAAATCCTATAGTTGTCACAGTATTACGATGTTAATAAATTCTTCCAATCAGATTTGAATTAGAGCAAAGTGTGCTTTGCAGTAATGTACAGCATTAGTCTTTCACGAGTATGTTACAGAAAAGAGGAAGTCATAACAGCATAGAATGTCAGTATACTGGCTTTTGGTTGCTTCCTTTTGCATAGTATTTGTTGACTCAGTCTGTCTTACATAAACTATTAAATATTTGGGAAGGTAAATGCCTCTAAGCAGGAAATTGCTTCCATTTCTTGTCTCTCACGCAATAATTTAATTAAGCACGTTGCTGAATGCAGTGTTCTTGGACATCGAAAACAGCATGCCTGGGAGGGTGGGGACTCTTTTTGCTATTCTTGTTGGGTGTTGGACATTAATACTGGATACATCTGGCTTCAAATCTTGGACCCAAAAGAGTTCTAAGGCCCTAAATTAAGAGACATTTTATCAGGTCTCTAGAGCAGTGACAATTTTAAGTTGGGTGGACTTTGACTCCCAGAATTCCCCAGCCAGCATAAGTTGAAGTCCATCCATCTTAAAGTTGCAGAGGTTGAGAAACACTGCTCTAGTGGCATTCCAGTGTCCTTTTTCCTGTTCAAATGTTTTCCTAACTATATTTAAACTCAAGATTAATGTATCAGAGTAGACTAGGACTGGATGCTGAAAATGAAATCAGTTGTTGTCCATGATCTCGTAATAATTTTTTGTCAGCAGAGAGTACTTGGAAAACCCATGTGGCTGACTGGGAAGCAAAATATGCTAAGTGCTTTTGGGGGACATTTTAATGATGCTGAGGGATTGGGCCTCAGTTCTGAAATGACTCAGTGCATTAATATATACAGACATATATATGTACACACACAAACTTAATATCATTTTCTTCATTCTATATCTGGCATTCTGTTTTCTACAGATGCTTAATTTTAAAGGACTCAAATTATAAACAAAAGTCCTAAAAGGTGCTTCTGATGACCTTGCTAATGATTTTATTGTATAAAATGAATTAATTATGCTGAGGAACTGGGTCTCAGTTTTGAAATGACTCAGTGCATTGATATGATAGACGTGATATATGTATAAATTCTGCTTAATTTTATTAAAGTCACTGTGGCTTAACATGGTATTTAAACCAAGCCAGTGGCACATAAACCTATGGACTTTAAAAGAGTTGCAACTAGGACTTGATTTGCCTGCTTATAGTTTACCATTTCAATCGTTTCACTAGCAGCAGCAATGCAGTAAGCTTTGCTGTGGTCAGATATCATCCATTCTGTCAACTCATGGATACGTTATATAGTCTGAACCAAAGATTTCTGCCATTGCACATTAGGAACTGTTGAAAGAGTTGGTTATGTTTGCTTTAGAAAGTAGATACTTGGCAGGTGATATGAAGATATTCATGGCAGGAGAAATTTGTTTTTTTATTGCTCCAGAAGCAAGATCCTAAATCCGTAGGTTTAAACACACAGACATTCATACTCATTCTTCAGCCAAATATTGGAATAAGGGAGATAATCTAATCTGGCTCAATTTAATTGCTCCACCTCAAGAACTGAAATTAGAAAAGAGAAGTAAAATTCTTTTTGCAAAGCTTTGCTAAGCGTCCATTACTTTATTGTTGTAGGAAGAAGCAGGGAGCAATTTATCCACCTGGAAAATTCCATGTTTCTGCTTCTTGAGGAGCAGAATTTGATGGATGGAACTCCCTCTACTTTCAGCAGAGCTTCCTGGGGATATGAGTTGTTGAGCGTTGGAACAGTTTGTCTCATACATTGTGAATGTCCTTTGTCAGAAGTTTTTAAGTGGCAACTGGCCACTCATCAGTAATGCTGTAGTAGTGGATTTATGGCATTGGCAGGGTTTGGCTAGATGATTTTTGAAGTCCTTGAATTATTCTGAGCCATTGCTTGAATCATATTCTGTTTTTAAATCATCCAGGGTTCTACATCTTTGTCACATTCCCCAGTTTGCTGCCTCATTCAGCTGCTGCTGACCTTTTAGAAGCAATAAGTAGATTTACTAGGCTGGACATCTGCTGACATGGCTGTTGAACTGATGCAGTTATTAAATCATGTAGTAAGCTTATCTGATGCCTCCTCTCATATTCATCAGCTGCAAAGCTACTGGAGCAAAGCCCAACAGCATTCTGTAGTTTCTGGTCAGCTCTTTCTTATGGGGCCTCCCTGCCAATGCGACAAAACCCCATGGTTAAATTTGCCCCTATTTTTACAGTTAGGTTGTTAACATTTTTGGAATTTTCACATGAAACTTTTTTAGACATTTGAGTGTTAGAAATCAAATGTGTTTTTTTACTCTGCAAAATTAATTTGCATTACTTCTATCCTGACCACTTAATAAGCTCACACATGACAGCTGACATGACATAGCAATATTTTAAAAGCCATACATTAACCACAGATAAAAATCATTGTTTAAAAAACCAAAATTAAAAAACAGCCCTGTACCCCAGACATTTCAAGCCCCCTAACATATTGGATGTTTAATAATACTTATTTTGCATTGAACAGGAAAATTGCATGTCTTAACTATCCACATACTTTCCCAGCTAACTATCCACATACTTACCTGTGCTGGTCATTTGTCTTTCTGACTTGGGGAAGTAAACTGTATCCTGGATTAGTTGAGGTTTTGAGAGTTGGCTCACCTTTGTTTCTTTGCTTATCAGCGAAGCATCATATGTTTTTCATAGATTCCTTTGTTGCTGTGCCTTCAGAGAAATCTTTGGTTGCAGCCTTTCTTTATGTGCTGTGCCGCTGTGTGTGAAGCAATAGTGACTGCAAAAAGAAGGGCAGACATACACAGCATTTGCTGCTGTGAAGCGCTGAACTAATATGGGTACACCACACAGAAGAACCCATAGGTTATCTGCTTTTGGTAGGAACCTCTCAGTTGATACTGAAGTACTGAGTCCTGAAATATATCAAAAGTTATCATTCCTGCAAGTCAGACTTAGCTCCAAGAATCTTCTTCAACGTGCCCATATAGTGTTTCTTGACAATAATGTGGAAATGAGTTGCATTTGTATTCTTCCAGTATGTTTTATTTTTTCCCAGTCTGGTATACAGCTTTGCAGTTTCCTGGTGGTCTCCCATTCAATTACTAACCAGGCTTAGCCTTGCTGAGCTACGTCAGCCAGGGTTGGCTAGGTGCTGCCACCTACTGTGACTTATGTGTCATCTAAATATAAAATAAGTTTCTTACTTAAGAAAAGGCTGGCTAGGGGCTTCCATCTAGCTTGGCTAATTTTATGTAGCTATCATTAGTCATGACTGTGCAATGTTCTACATGGGGCTGCCCTTGAAGGCCATCCAGAAGCTGCAGTTGGTCCAGACGCAGCAGTATGGGTAGTTACGGACATTTCTTGTTATGCCCCTGTGAAACCTCTACTCCAGTGTTTCTCAACCTTGGCAACTTTAAGATGTGTGGACTTCAACTATTTAACTTTTATTAACAAAAGTTCTTTAGGTTTTAAAATGGATTTCAGATTGAGAACTGGTTAGTAGACTGATATTTCCTATTTCTGTACTCCTGGCAACTGAGAAGTGAGGGGAAACCATTGCTTTTGAAATACAGACACTGAAGAAGCTAAATAGTTATTCAACAACAGAATATCAGCTTCTGCTTAAATGCCTGCAATGGTTGTACAGCTTCAAAATTCTACTTTGTGATGTAATTTGTACTTTTTGTGGTCGTCAGTTGAAACTCAAATCACCTTTACCTGTTTTTTAACTATGGTTTTAAAAAATATCATTATTTTTTATCCTTATAATAAAACACTATAAGGGAGAAAAAATACCAAGTTATTTCTGTGAAGGTGCTTTGAGCACTTAGAAAATGGTGCCGGTATCAACATTCATAATAAGGAAGGGTTCCTCTGTATGAACCGATATGATTGTAAAACTTCAATGATGATTTCCTGAGCCACAAGTTCTGGCTGCTTCAGAATGATAAAGATATTTGGCATTATAACAGATCAGCGAAGGATATCAAAAGTTGAAAAGAGAACCCAAGGAAGAGGTTTTATGAGTTCTAATATAACTTGCTTTGACAAGTCCTCTAGTGGGGTGTAAGGATGATAGTCCTGTTCTTATCTGCATTCTCATTTGAGTTTGCTAGACATACAGAAGAAAATCTAACAGTGTATTTGCATATAGACAAGAGCTATAAAGTCATTCCTGCATGTATTTTCTTGGAAATAAATCCCACTGAATGGAGTAGCTTTCACTTCTAGTACACATTAGGGCTCCCAAATACTTGCTGCCCACAAATTACTTTGCCCAGAAAATAACACTTCTTTTTAATCTGGATATTATTTAGAAATACACATACAGCTCTTATCAGATGGGATTCCTGCCAGCTAGCAATTCTTCATCAAGACTTTTTAGGTTAAAAGTTCAACACCAATGCTAAATTGCTGGCTCAGAGTCCAAATCTGCTTGCGTAGTACTGAGGTTCCAGAGTCATTAAACCCACATTATCCTGTGTCCAAAATGCAGAATGAAAATAAAAAAACAGTGCAGTGAAATACTGTACTTAACCTTTCCATAACAGTTTAATTTCCAGTGGGAATGCAAAGTTGATTCCACAATGGGAGTCCCGGAAATTCCCAAGTACCCTAGCTATTAAGTTCATTTGTGGTAAGTGGGAAGCTTGCATTGATGACTTTTCTTAAGAACATGCTTTTGGGATGCCCTCAGCACTACCCCCTGAAATGCTGAAGAAGTAGTTGTGATTCTGCTCGTAGCTTGTTACATAAGGATCAAGTAACAGCAATCAACCAATAGCTGTTAGGGAATAGCTAACCCGTTCAATATTATATCTTTGTAGGAGGAGGAGGGTAAAGATGCAATTACTTTTTCATCCAGAATCTGGACAACAATAGAACATTCTCAAGAGCTAAACGAACCAAACCTCATCCTTCATTTTGAAGCAGCAAGGGGTAGCTTCCGCTAACATTATCTGGTCTTGGAAGCTAAGTGGGGTAGGACTGATTAGAACATGAATAGAAGACTATCATTGGTAAGTTATAAAACATCTTGGAAGAAGCCAGTAGCAAACCACTTCCATACTTTTGCCAGGAAAATCGCATGGTTATATCTATGTTATCACCAGGAGTTAAGCTTTGCTCAGAGGAAGCTTTAACTGTTTTTGATATTATTAGTAATGATTGATATACGTACCTGGGACTAGAATTAGAATCTTCTGGTTTCCAAATAGTGTGCTAGTCCCTGTAGCAGGGCTAAGAAAAAGAGTAGTCTTCTTCTCAGCCTCCCTACAGGCAGCTGTAGGTTCTTCATGACTGACTAGCATCAGATTCCCTTTAAGCATGGATCTCTGTCTAGAGAATAACTAGTTTAGATCTTGCCTGTTTCTTCTTGTGTCACAAACCTACATATGTCACTTTTATATGACCTTCCTGTTTCAGAGTATGTAAGGGGCAAACCAGTAACTTTGTGATGTCTTGGTGTCTTACCTTAATTCCACAAGCTCCCATAGATGTCTTTTCATGTTTGTTGTAAAAATTGTAGCATTCCTTGACTTTGATATTTTTTGTTTTCATTCTTCTCATAGAGGCTCTGCAGGGAGAGCAATATCCATATGTAATAGGTGTCTGCTCTTTAAATTAATGGATTTGTACATGTGGTCATGAAAAACCTCTCATAAATTCCTTTCCCTCCCAAAGCATAAAACTATCCATTTCCAGCCATTATGTAAATTGACTTTACATTCAACTTACTGCTCATCTATGCCTGCTACAGGCTGCCTGTTATTGAGGGGTGCAATTATACTGAGTTTTAGCCTGGGTATTGTGTGCAACTAATATACTTTTTTTTTTTTTTTTAAGAATATGACTCTTCCTAGCATGTGGAGTCCTTGGGGTTCTCTGAGCCAGTTCCTTTCTTGCAAACGTTTCATTGCCTGGCTAGGTAACATCTTCAGTGCTAAAATGGGATGGGGTTTGCTCTCTATTTATGTGCTGTGGCCTGCCTTGCCAGTGCTGGTGGGGGTTTTGTTTTGCTCCCCTGGTAGTTCTTTGATTGGCATATGTTTGCTGCTTGATTGTGTGCCTGGTGGTAACCTTTGCTTATCTGGGTGATGATTGCTGGTGATTGATTGCTGGTGAGGCGATCTTCTGGTCTTTTGTCTCTTTTGAATAGTATGTAGATGCTGTTAATCTCTATGTGTCTGTTAATTCCTAGCATAATGGAGTAAATGAGAAAGATAAGAATCTTTCATTTAGTTTGCAGTTTGAAGGTAATAGGTAGACAAGTACACTAAAATTGGAAAAAGCTCATGGACCTTTGTTTCTATACAGTAAAACCTTGGTTTGCGAATATAATTCGTTCCAGAATCATGCTTGTAATCCAAAGCACTTGTATATCATAGCGAATTTCCCCATAAGAAATAATGGAAACTCAGATGATTCATTCCACAACCCAAAAATATTCATATAAAAATTATTACAATACTGTAATATAATACAAAATAATAAAGAAAATACAAAATATAAAGAAAAATAAAACAAATTAACCTGCACTTACCTTTGAAAACCTTCATGGCTGGTGCAAGGGAGACAAGAAAGAGGAGGATTATTGTGTAGAATGACTTTCACTATCACTAGCATGGGAAATGATCACCCACAATCCCGCAGCGAGAGAAAGAGAGAACCATTGGCTCAGTTGTGATCATGTGACATTCGGCGGCACGTTCTACTCGTATTGCAAGACATCGCTCGTTTATCAAGTTAAAATTTATTAGAAATGTTTGCTCGTCTTGCGGAACACTCGCAGATCAAGTTATTCGCAATCCAAGGTTTTACTGTATTTGATAACTGCAGCTAGACTTTTATATGCTCAAAGGTGGAAAGACCTACAATGGAAGAATGGATTGTGAAAATGATGGAGTTAGCTGAGATGGCAAAATTGACAGCTTTGCTTAGAGAAAAAATTTATTGCCAATTGGAAGCCCCTTTTGGACTTTTTGCAGGAGACAGAAAAAAATGAAATCATGATTTATGGATTTGGTGATTAGTTAAAATAATAGGTTATACAAAATATGTATGTTAAAATATAGCTTAAGGGTAAGAGGTCACTATATGATTCATTTATATCTGCTGTATAAGAAGTCAGAAGTCATTCTTTTTGTAATTTTTTTTCTTTTCCTTTAATTTTCATCACTTCTGCATTTCTTCTTTATCTTTAACTCTTTTGTTCTCCACTTTTCTTTTTGATTATTAGTTCTTGATTGCTTTTACCTGTATCTTTTTATAACTTAATAAAATTCTTATTAAAAAAGAAGTACACTAAAATGTAATACAGTTTTATACCCAGTTATACTTCTTTTTTTAGTAATTTTAGATAATGTACACCTCCTCTCCACCAATACCTGCCTACAGAGGAAGATTTTCATGCATCTGATGATGTAATGCTTACTCTGTGAAAGTTTGTGCTGTGATAAATCTGTTAATCATTACTGTTCCCCTTGGCCAAGTATGATAATATTTTAACAAACTAACTCTTGAAGAATAATTTTATATTGCAGATGGCTTAAGACTTTGACCCTTAATTGGGATATGTAGGTCCTCTTTGACAAAAGTTTCTATTTCTGTGTTTCTCACAATTTTTCAGATGCTGTTTCCAACTTTGAAATTTCAGGTTTTCTTGAAATTTGGCAACAATTAAATACCTATAATATTGCCTACATGTGTGAGTGACATTAGATGTTTGTCTTTGTATGTTTCTCTGGGAATAAATTCCATTCAATTTAGTGGACCAACTTCTGAGAATAGACACAAAGAGTAGCATTATGTCTATTTATAAACAAAATCATTTCCTAAACAGCTCTCTGATGCCTTAAGAGTCCATTTTTGGATGCTTCATTTTTCAAGGAGAAATTCGAAAGGAGAATTTCTTTTGGAAAAGGAGAAAACCTGCAAATGTAACATTTCTTGTATTTCTGAACTAGAGAATAGTTACATGCTTCATTTCAAAAGGGAAACTCAGGAGTGTTTGGAGGATAGTTAAACTGGCCCAAACACCCAAGTAGCCCTTTTTGTCCATTATTTGCTCAAAGGACCCTGAAGTTTTGATGATGCAATAGTCTCAGAGCCCCACCCTAGCCTCCATATCAGTTGGCTGTTTCAGGCAGAGAAACCCTAGATGCAGATGTCCAATTGGATTTGTGAATCCCGCTCTTGTGTTCTTTGTCTCTGGTCTTATGTGGAAGGAAACTGCATATTTTTGGCAGCAGGTACAGAGATGTGATACACACAGCCCATGCATTCTTTTAATTAGGCTGGCAGACCTGTGAAGGGGACAACAGGTTGAACATCATTTGCATAATTGCTGCTATGGGAAGTTGGGAACTAATTATTTGTAGGAATAATTAACCCAGGACTACTATTTTATAAACCTGACTTTGTCCATCCCATTGGTAAGGGTGGGGAAGTAAAGCAAATGTCAGTCAATATTAGTGGACATATAGAGTAAATTTAATGTGTGGCTACATTTTCTGATAAGGCTTGCTGTGGAAGGGGAGAAACAGCTACATTAAATTAGTTATGTTGGCTACCAGGCCAAGTGGCTTTGAAATGAACACGTACACCCTGTCAGAGGAAAAGGACGTTGTTATAATTAAGGTCTCTGGCAGAAATCCCGACTCTACTGCCTGACCTGGCCCAGCCTATTGACTTAGCTGGATGGGAAATAACAGGCTGAGGAAGGGTGGGAATGATAGATCAAGGCGTTACAAGGAATTGCTGCATGTTTGTAGAAAACACCAAAATTACTAAGGCAAGAATAGTTCAGAAGAAGTCTGGGTATAAGGTAAACAAAGTTTTCTGGAGGGAATTCCCGATGGTTATCTTGATACATAATTTTCTAGAGATAAAATATGACAGCTCTACTTTTTTGTTTCCGAATACACCCCTCCCTCTTGAACAATGTTTACAATCCTGACAGGAAATTTTGAATAATAGGGTAATTTTTTTGTTAATACGAATTTTCACCAATTACATATTTTATTTTATTTTTTTTCTGCTGTGAACAATATAGAATATCCCCCACAATCAAAATGTAGCAGCACTTTATCATCCGGTCCTCTTGTCCAGAAATTTGTGCAGGCATTCCTAGAATACATGTTCCTAATTGCTATCCTTACTTAGGGCAATAATACGTACTTGAAAAATGTATGATATGCAAAAGATAGAGGATTGTGAGAGAAGGCTGACAGGAAGGCTGTCAAAAGGAAGCTTGCATGTACTAGAGGTGTGCAAAATATTTTGTGGTCAGAATTGCCCATTTCAAAATTGGACCACTTTGGGAAATCTTGGAGTATCCCGTTTCAAGATCAGAGTGGGACGTTGGAATACACATGCATTTTATTCTTGCAGCAACCCTGTACTTAAACTAAAGGGTAATGAATGAAGCTTTGCAGTCCTAAGAGAATAGCCTAACCATCATGCAGCATTGGCTTTTAACATGCACATTTAAGGAAAATTTAAGTCAATTAGGCCAAACATTTTAATGATGATTTTTTTTTCACATTAAAATAAGCTCCTTGACTTATCCAGCATTCTGTTTTTCCACAGTGGCCAGTGGAAAGACATGAGGGAGTTATCTGCCCTCTGTCACTGTTGTGTAACCATTTTTAATTCCATGTAGACTTCCTCTGAACTTAATTGTAGCCCTAGAGGAACACAGATAAAATCCATATAAATCAAATCAACAATACAATAAACAAATACATTAATAACTGCAGTCATCTAAAAGCAGCAAAGGCTAGAACTGGCTTTGCTGGAGATTTAACAGTGCCATAGAGATAAAACTACTTAAAATGCAGCATGGCATAAAAATATAAGGATTAAAAGTCTTGAGCAATTAAGAATGTTTTTGCCTGTCATCCAGTGTGCAAAAAAGACATTAAGGACACTCCTTAATAAAAAGGCCTGCTGGTAAGTAACCACCTACCTTATCTTAGCAGGCAAGATTTCTCAATGCAGGACCTCCAACCATGTTTAGGATTGTGAAGGAAGAAATACTACTTAAGCTACTGTGGCCATAAGTCTAGTGAAGTAGGATTGATCAAGTAGGATTGATCACTGTAACTTCGGAGAGCTTTCTCCAACATGATTATGATGATGGCCATTGTCACATTTTGTTTGGAGTATCGATACACTTCCTTGTTTCATCAAGGCCAAATGTATTTTACTTGAGATGGAGGACTAAATATGTTCTGAGCTAAGTCACAGCATCATTGCAGGCAACAGCTGGATGATAGAAATCTCCTGGACTTATCGAACAAAGGTCTTTGAATGTTGCTATCATACAAAGCAAAATTGGACTTGTGGCCAATTCTGTTTTTTCCTTAATGAGATTAGGGGCAATTCTCATGAAATGAATATGTAATATAGAAAAAGAAAAAGAAATGTTGTATGCTCTTTCTTTAGCTTTTTAAGCTAACATCCTGATCTTTGAAATAATTTTTAATTGTTTTTCTGAACATCAGCCCCCCTTCTCTTTTACTTACAAATGTACTTCCTCTCCTTCAGTGGATCTATTCTAGTTTCAAAGTTCACATTTTTGTGGGGTTTATGAACAGTAGTGACAGTAGTGATATATGAAAGAATATCTCAAGGAATACAGTATTATAGGTGTGACTGATGAAATGCAGGAACAATTGGAGCAGAAAATGAAACACCCTTTTTGCTGGAAGGAATACCTGAATAGTTCAGGCTGAGCAGTAGTACAATCAGCTTACAATATTTCTCCTAGCACAAGCATTTGTAAAAACTAATGTGCTCCTTATTTCTAATTTAAGCTTTTAGAATCCACAGCTAATGTCTTCCCACTCTTTCTGTCACTAACTCATTTGCTAACTTACTACTTACTTACTCACTAACTTACTCATTTGCACGTAACTGCCAAACTTTACGGGTTTTTGGAACTATGAATTATGAATGCTGCAACCTATACAGACTGTGTTTATAAATTTCCAGTAGTGTTCATCACCCTGTGATTTCATCAGTGGTCTCTATTTTTAAAACCTCCAGACGCACTTAGGTGCCTATGTTCTGCAACAGTCAAGAGGTTAGAATTTTCCCTTCATAGAGAATGCTGACTCCAAGCGTGGGGCCGGGCTGGATGCTGGAAAACTTTACAGCGTCTAAATATAGATTATATAACGTAGAAGAATACAGTCAACCTTTTACTGCTTTGCTGCTAGATAACTGCAGTACATGTGTGTCATCTGTAGATTTTCTCCAACACCTGGTCAGAATAGTATTGAAATAGAACCAAATAGCTACAAGAAACCTATTTAACGGGGTTTTCTGAAGGCCATCCTCTTGCCTTTGATTTAAGCATGGAAATGAGCGTGAGGCTTTGTAAATGCAGCTGTTTAGGATATCATGCCCCAGTCACTATATAGGACTGATAATGTAAGTAGATTTAGGCTTTGATTCACTACACTAATTTGCCTGCTGTAAATTACCCTTTGCCCTTTAAAAACAGGTCACTAGGGCCTTCTTACTACCAAACAGCAAGGAGGAGATTGGACAGCTATAACTTTTTAATAAAAAAATATGTTTCTTTACTTCCCCTTGGTGGTGTTTTCAGATTGTAGAAATACTATTGGAGTTTTGAGATTCTCAGCTAGGAAATTTCTTGAATCGCTCTGTATTACTCTTGAGGCTTGGTCTGAACACTGTCCAGGTAGTCAAATATCAAGCAATGTGCCATATCTGAATGGTTTTATGGACTGAAGTACTTATTTGATCAATAAGCCACTAGTTGCCCATTGAGGAGGAATTCTCCATCTTTTCAGCAGATCTGAAGGTCTTCTGGTTGCAAAATAGGGAAATCAATTTTAGGCTGCATCAACAGAAGTGTAATTCTACATTATGGAAAATAATGTTTCCACTTGAATCTCCTTTGGTCAAAGCCTGCTCAAATACTATGTCATCTTGGGTAACACACTTTATGAGGAGTTAGAAAAATTGGAATAATTCAGAGAAAAGCAACAAAGGATGATTACGAACTAGAAGCTAAGTCCTATGAAGTGAATGAAGGAGCTGTATAGGTTTAGCTTTGAGAAAAGGTTACTGAGGGGGGATATAATAGCACTTTTTAAATATCTGAAAGGATATTACACAAAAGAAGATCAAGACCTATTCTGTTTTATTTTAAGTGCAGGACATGGATTGAAATTACAGGAAGTTAGAATTCAGTCACAAGTAAGACAAAACTTGCTAAAAGTAAGAGGGGTTCAGTAGTGGAGCCAATTATCCAGAGAGGTGATATCCTTTCCCCTTTGTTGGATATATTCAAGTAGAAGCTAGACAGCCATCTTCTCTGGGATGGTTTAATTTGCATGCCTCCATTGAGCAGGAAGTTGAACTTGGTGGCTTGAGTGGGCCCTCCCAACTCTTTAATTTTTCCTTGGAGTCCTATGAATACTTCTGATGGATAGAACCATGTACAGGTAGTCCCCAGTTTACAAACGAGTTCTGTTCCCAAGATCTGTCCTTAAGTAGAATTTGTATCTAAACCAGTACAGTATACTGTATAATACTGTATGAGTAGTATTGTGTAATTAACTCGAACCACTGTATATTTAACTCAAATTTTGCTACAATAGGCTTCATTCTTAACTATGGGTCATCCTTAAACCGGGCATTGTTAGCCCAGGGACTACCTATATATAGTTTGTTCACCTGAGGTACTGACCATGGTGCTGTTTGCACACTTAGTTAATCACAGTAACAGGAGAAAGCATAGTTATAGAGCTGTAAGGAGGGCACATAGGCTGTCAAGTCCAAGCTTCTGTTTCATGCAGGAATCCAAACTAAAGCGAAGCAGAATATCTGCTTGTAATATGCTCCCATGTTGATGCCTTGAATTAAGTGAAGTGAAATAGCATTAACAAAGAGGTTGGTGTTACTACTGGATGAGAAAAAAAATACCAACTTTATGTCACGTTAGTGAGCATTAATCAGATTGAAAGATACTCATCTGTATGTTGTGGCAGAGCAGCCTTCCCCAGTGTGGTGCTCTCATAAATGTTTGAACAACTCCCTTAATTCTCAGCTGTAGCAAATGGTTTTGCTGGCTGGGAATTTTGGGACTTGTGGTCTTGACATACTTCGAGAACATTAGCTTGGGAAAGATTGAACATGTTAGCTAGTGTTTATTAGCAACGGCTACGTTAATGTAAAAAAGAACCAAAGGTTCTCAGGAAGCATGGTATAGATTCATTTTTTTCCCAAAGGTTGGAAGTGTGCAAAGCCAATTGCTTGCTGTTCATTTTGATTTCATTTCTTCTTCAACTGTATGTGTTATGCTGTTACCTAATAATAACAAAGGCTTGATAGTTTGCTTCTGTGGGGCTGCTTGGAGGTGCATGATCCCACACTAAACCTCTTGCGTTCATAAGAATGGGCCTTAAAAGTCCCTATTAATTCTGTGGACCCCAACTCTTCCTTCATGCAAATATCCAAGAAAGTTAGACTCTTAGAAGTTAAACTCTTTTCTTTATTTCTGTTAAATCGATCAGCAAGTTTTCAAAGAAAGCATAAAATAGATTAAGAAGAAACATCAGGAACCAAATGATGATATTTTGATTTTCTTGTTTTTTAAAGAGCTGGCATATTTGGACATCCCTGACTGCAGCTTATTCGATGTGGCAACTTAGTTCTAAAGCTGCTGTTGTAAAGGTAATGTTTGTCGTGCATGTGCTTGGTCTTCACAAGGGCACAAGGCAGCCTTGTTCAGGCAAATAAACAACATAGTGTGTCTTAGGGCTGATTAAAGTGAACCAGTTACAGCAGCCTGCCTGACAAAACTCAGCTGTATTGCTGTTGATGTAGCACTGAGTGATTCTATTCACCTGCCACCTTCTTCCCGTCTTCCCTTGTGCTCAGAGGAGCCAGTATTTTGAAAGGCAACTTTAATTATTTATACTCAAAATGTAGTTTATTCTGCAGATTAAATGAAAAGGATGAAAAACTTTGTGGGGGAGGGGGAATAACACAAATAAACCTCCAAGCTGCTAGACAACTAGTCCCTTAAAAGGACAAAATATGCAGGATCGTGTGGACTGCACAGATCCTTCCTTTCAGACTCCTGGCAGGAGGCTTCCTGTTTGGATGTATGGCTCACAGTCTGTGTTGTGTGCTAAGATCCAAGCATTTCCTCCTCTTTTCCCCTCCTTGGCTTTCTGTAGGCAATTGAGACTCTTCACTCAAGAAACCTTTCAAGCACAGAGTTGCTATCAGAATGTAAATTGGAAGGAATATATTAGATGACCATGCTGTCTACCCGGCTGGCAAGTATTAGCCCTTAGACTTATACAAAGTCGTAGGTCTACTCAGAAGTGCTGCAGAATATTGATTCCAATAGAGGCGAATATGTGTAGCTCAGGGTTGAACTGTGGAGTCCTTGGGGCTCTCTGAGCTGGTTCTTTTCTTGCAAGTATTTCGTTACCCGGCTAGGTAACATCTTCAGTGCTAAAATGGGCTGGGGTTTGCTCTCTGTTTATAAGCTGTGGCCTACCTTGCCAGTGCTGGTAGGGGTGGGGGTTTTGTTTTTCTCCTCTGGAAGTTCCTTAATCTCACAACACACGGACAGACTCAACCATAGTTTTAACTGGGAAACTGTCAGCATTTTAGACCAAGCTAAATCCAAATATGCAAGAGAATTCTTGGAAGCCTTGTATTCAGACAAAGCAGCAATTAACAGACGCATAGAGATAAACAGCATCTACATGCTATTCAGAAGAGACAAAAGACCAGAAGATCGCTTCACCAGCAATTATCACCCAGCGAAGCAAAGGTTACCACCAGGCACACAATCAAGCAGTCAACATATGCTAATCAAGGAACTACCAGAGGAGCAAAACAAAAAACCCCCACCCCTACCAGCACTGGCAAGGTAGGCCACAGCACATAAATAGAGAGCAAACCCCATCCCATTCCAGCACTGAAGATGTTACCTAGCCGGGTAATGAAACATTTGCAAGAAAAGCAACTTCAGAGAACCCCAAGGACTCCACAGAATATTGATTAACTGGTGGCCAGTTCACACAATAATATGTAGCGTAAACAACATCTTGCTGCTAAGTATCATAGACTGTGATTAGACTAGGCATTCATTTCTGCTAATTACTTGTGTTCTACTATCAAGGGCACGTAGCCAGTTTCAAGGCAGGGAGGAAAACCTACAACACCCCAAATGCTAGGGAACTATAATTTGCTACCTTGGCCATGTTATTGTCAGATCATGTAGTTCCACTGTGTGAATGAAATTCCACAGGGCTCTCATCTCTAGGGATTAGATGAGTTAGGAATTAATAAGTAATTTGCAGATGACTTTGGTTAGTTTACAGTTAATTTATTTGACTCATTAGCAAATTATAGGACAAGAAGATTTGGGCTGCCTACTTGAATTTTTGAAGGTGCATATTGTAGGCGTGGAAACAAATGCAAGCTCTACTATTTTGGGTAAACCAGTTAGTCATACCTTTCTATATTTTACCAAATTAAATTCTGGGAAACCACTGAAACAGCAGTGATTTTCACTGACAAACCAGCTCTGTGGCTTGCAGTTCAGCTTGACAGCTGGGGTGCAGCACTAAGCTCTTAGCTTTTAAATCTGTATTACATTGCTGATTTTCAAACATGTCCACCAGCTTGTTTCAACTGTTCCTAGTTATGTTTGTCTACAGCATAGAGTTGCATGCAGTGCAAAACAAAATATTTTTAATTTTAACTGAAATCAAAAGCTCAAGTTTCCAGTATTTTGGAACTGTGACGGAGGAGGTACAGTATATAGTGGAATAAGCCATTGCTTATTGTTGCAGGGATTTCACCTGTTGGTCATCACTCAAAAGATCCTGAATAATTGTGGCTTTAGACTGTTGTATCTTCTTCCTATCCTAGCTCTTTTGCAGGACGTGGTGGCAGATATGATTTATAAAGACTGTGTTTTGGTCCATCCACAGTTTCATTTTGGGGCTTAATTTTCAGTAGTTTATTTAATACAGTTTAGAGCCTGCCCAACTCTAAATGATTCTGGGCTGCTTGCATTAAAATAAGTAAGAACAACAAAAAAGCAACAGATCATAAGCGCCCAGAAGGCAAACTATATATAATAACAAAACATCCTACAAAGGCTTAACCACCACTCTGGGAGAATAGCCAAGAAACAATTAGAAATAGACAGTCCCACAAATAGTTAGGCCCTATACTGTGAAGGACTGTATAGGTGATAACATCTTGAATTGCGTGCAGAAGCCAACTAGTAGCTGGTGCAGCTTACGGAGCACCAACATCACATGGGTAGAGTGTGGCATGCACATCACTGCCTATCCCACCACAACCTGGACCAACTGTGGTTTTCTGAGTGGTTTTCAATGGCAACCCCATATGGTGTGCATTGCAATAATCCATTTGTGAGGTGACTATATCATAATTGATTGTCTGAGAGGCCTCCCAATCCAGGAATAGGCATAACTGGTGCACTAGATGAATCTGTGTAAAGGCCTTCTTGGCCACAAGTGTTACCTGCTTTTAAGCAGTATTTGTAAGTCCAAGACAACCCCCAAATTGCACACCAGTCTTGAATGTAGAATCCCATTCAAGACTAATTCTGGAAAATCCTTAGAACTGGGAGCCACATCCACTCAGTCTTGTCAGGATTGAGCCTGTTCCTCTCCATCCAGGCCCACACAGTCTCCAGACATTGTGACAGGATCCTGATGGTATTTTTTGGTTGGCCCAGGATAGAGATGTACAGTTGAATAGCATCAGCATACTGATTATACCTCACTCCAAACCAACAGACACCCTCACCCAGCAGTTTCATACAGATGTTAAGCAAAAGATAATGTTGAGTTCTGAGGCATCCCACAAATGAGTAGCCAACAGGCTCAGTCTCTTCCCCCATCAACATCAACTGGGACCAACTACCCAGGAGGGAAGAGAACCATCACAACATGGTCCTCCTGACTCCAAGTCCCCTCAGCCAGTCCAGAAGAAAACCATGATCAATAGTATTAAAAGTTGCTGAGAGATCAAGAAGCACTAAGAACGATGCACCATCCCTATCCTGACTCTGTCAAACGTCATTGACAAGTATGATCAGAGCTGTCTCTGTACTTTACCTTGTCCTGAAATGGATCCAGATAATCCATTTCTTCCAGGATCCTCTAGAGCTGTTGCCTAACCACCTTCCCCCAAAAGGGAAGGCTGGAGACTGGATGGTAATTGTCCGGAATTGTTGGTTCATCTGTGGTTTCTTGAGGGGGTGCACCACTGCACCACCTCAAAGAAAGGTGAAAGGAACTACTCCCTCTTTCAGAGAAGCTGATACTACCACATGGACCCAATCACAGGTCATCTCCTGGACAGCCTTAACAACCCAGGAGAGATCTGGATCTAATAAACAGGTGACCAAGCTTGCAGTCTGAAGGACCCTATCCACTTCATCAGGTGTCACAGGCTCAAACTTAATCCAGGTAACCCCACAAGATTGTGTCCCAGAAACCTCAACCAGATCTGTCCAGTTGGAGTCCAAAAATGAGCAGTTCTGAGTAACTTTCTGCCAGATAGTGAGAATATTCTTCACATTGGCCCTGTAAATATTCCTGTGGCTCATCCCACCCAAACAAAGAATGAGTCAACCTAAACGGGGACACCAGACAGCCATCAGCAGATGCAATAAGGGCAGTGAAATAATGTTTTCCTGCTCCTATCACCATAATGTAATCCCAAATATGACATCTTACTCATGTTTGATCAGACTCATTCTTATCTTACTCCAAAGGTGTTCCAGATACTGTATCTCTTCTGCAGTATGTTGTATTACCTCTGGGTATCTCTTGGCTAGATCATATACTTTTTCTAACTTGTACCCAGTTCTGACACAATAGATTGTACAGTTATTTCTCTGTCCCAAATGAATAAAACTGTTCTGGCTCAAACAAATAAACAAAACTAGAATTGATTGGCAAGGCTGAAAGCTGTTTAATTAGTGGCTTGTGTTTTCCACTAAGATATCACAAGAAAATCTTGCAAGACAGTGATTATTAGTCATTTATTGTTTAATGTCGCCTGTACCTCTTTTATCCTCATTTTTTCAAAAGCTTACTTAGATGCTGTAATTATTTCTTCTCCCTCCTCTGCAGATCATGACTGTTAGATAGCATCCTACATCACGATGACTATGGCTCCCCGAAAACGGAGTCGTCATGCTTTGGGGTTTCTTTGCTGCTTTGGGCGGAGTGACTTGCCTGAAATCAACCTCAAGGACAATAACCCTCTGCAGTTCTTGGAGTTCTCAGTGCCAATCCCACCAGCAGAAGAACTGAATGCAAGGTTCTCCGAGCTTGTGGTAAGTACGTTTAGTTTTCTGGGAGGAGATGTCTCAAATTTTATCTTGAGTATCTCTGTGTTTAACATCTGAGTTAAAACTTGAAAGAAATTCCAGCTCTTCGCACCCTCTGGGTATCTCTTGGCAGAGGAATATGGAAATTCAATGGCATTAGAGGTAAAAGTATGTGCAAGTGACACAGGCTGAATCACGTTTGTATAGACAGGAGTGGCAATCATCCAAACCTAATTTAGTATAGCATATGATATGAATCTGCCAGTTGTTAGTCATTCAGATTCACGATAGCACTGGTAATATGGAATTATTTGCTGACCCTTCAGTTTGTGGAAGAATAAACACTTTTACCCCACGCCTGAAGTTCTCTACATGGTTTTTTGTTCCTTTGTTTTGCAAGGGAGAAAGCGTCATGTGAAGTGACTATTGTAATCTGGACTGAATCTAAGTGGAAAAAAGGCAGAAGGATTCACGACAGTGGTAGTCTGGAATAGAAACTAGGATTATAGGTTGCAGAATCTGCCTCCTAGGCTTATGCTTTGAACTCATTGACAGCAGGAGGCTGCATTTGTATTGATTGGTTGGGCTGAGGTTTTAATTGAATTAGAGAAATTCAATCTGAAAGTGGAATAGTGTAAATCAGTGACCTGGAAATGTTTGATCAGGTTGTGTACATTTTTTATTAGCAATTCTACTCTGCAACCCACTATTGTGCAAGGGTATTTACAAGATCAGCGCACCCCAAAGAGCATTTTGATAGTGAGCCACTAACTTTGCAGCAGCCCTTTAACGGTAGACCTCACTTACCGATGGTATATGGGACCGGGAACTCGTCGTTAAGCAACATGATTATAAGACATGACATCACATGACCATGTTGACTTACCACAGCAGTTCCGGCACTCCCAGTTGCTATCGTTAGGTGAATCCCGCGTGGTCGCAGCATCCTGCAGTCATGTGGTCACCATTTGCGACCTTTACTGCTGGCTTCCAACAAAGTCAATGGGGAAACCAGCAGAAGATTGTAAATGATTATGTGCTAGTTGCCAAGTGCCTGGAAAGCAAACATGTGACTGCAGGGATGCGGCAACAGCTGCAACTACATACTCTTTGTTTGGCACTGTCATAACTTTGAATGGACATTAAATGAGTGGACATTAAACGAGGACTACCTGTAGTAAAGGCTACAGTTTGGCCTTTGATATTTGCCATTTGCTTTGTAGAAAGTATAATACAATGCTGCTGCATTTCATTCCATTGAATGAGCCATGAGCATAGCATCACATTAAGCATCAAAATGTGGATCAATGCTCTACCTTTCCTTTTTTTTTATAAAGTGGGGGAGAATAAAATACAATCTTAATAAGAACAGGCTGACTTTCTTGTCATCAGCTCAGTAAATATTAATTGTCTTGGATGCTTTACCTGCTTTCCTGGGAAACATCTTGGCTACTTCTGCAGTGAGTCATTGGTTGACTTGTTCTCTTCCCCCCTCCTTCTTCTTTGATTTTATCATTTTAATTCTCTCCAAATTTTTGGCACGACTTTCAAAAACACCCTTTGATGGACAATGGGCTCATAGTGTGATTAGTTTTCTTTCTGCAGCCCAAGGAGAAAAAAATTCCAGACTTTCTTGATTAGATGTTCAGACACCAACCTAGCTCTAGATGTTCTAGACAAACTTTTAGGAATTTATCTAGAATTGAGCATTGTTTAGTGATCGAACAGAGGCACTGGTCTTACATGGAACTGCTTATTTATTTAGCCTTCCCCGGACAGAATGGTCTCCTTAATTTTTGTCAGTTGCCTGCTTCTTATGTCCCCTTCATGGATCACTGCCTTGTCGTGGCGAAGGGGCTTGCGTAACTCAGTGAAGCCATGAGCTATACCGTGCAGGGCCACCCAAGACGGACAGGTCATGACAGAGAGTTCTGACAAAATGTGGTCCACTGGAGAAGGAAATGGCAACCCACTCCAGTATCCTTGCCAAGAAAACCCCATGGACAATGTTAAAAGGCTAAAAGATATGACGCCGGAAGATGAGCCCCTCAGGTCGGAAGGTGTCCAATATGCTACTGGGGAAGAGCGGAGGGCAATTCCAAGTAGCTCCAGAAAGAGTGAAGCGGCTGGGCCAAAGCCGAAAGGACGTTCAGCTGTGGATGTATCTGGAAGCGAAAAGAAGGTCCGATGCTGCAAAGAACAATATTGTATAGGTACCTGGAATGTAAGATCTATGAACCAAGGCAAGCTGGATGTGGTCAAGCATGAGATGACAAGACTGAACATCGACATCTTGGGAATCAGCGAACTGAAATGGACGGGAATGGGTGAATTTAATTCGGGTGACCATTATATCTACTACTGTGGGCAAGAAACCCTTAGAAGAAATGGAGTTGCAATCATAGTCAATAAGAGAGTCGGAAAGGCAGTAATGGGGTACAACCTCAAAAACGACAGAATGATCTCAGTGCGTATCCAAGGCAAACCATTCAATATCACAGTCATCCAAGTCTATGCCCCAACCACTGATGCTGAAGAAGCTGAGGTTGACCGCTTCTATGAAGACCTACAACATCTTCTAGAACTAGCACCCAGTAAAGATGTCCTTTTCATCATAGGGGATTGGAATGCTAAAGTAGGAAGTCAAGGAGTAATCGGAATAACAGGCAAGTTTGGCCTTGGAGTACAAAATGAAGCAGGGCAAAGGCTAATAGAGTTCTGTCAAGAGAACAAGCTAGTCATAGCAAACACTCTTTTCCAACAACACAAGAGACGACTCTACACATGGACATCACCAGATGGTCAATACCGAAACCAGATTGATTACATACTTTGCAGCCAAAGATGGAGAAGCTCTATACAGACAGCAAAAACAAGACCAGGAGCTGACTGTGGCTCAGATCATGAGCTTCTTACTGCAAAATTTAGGCTTAAATTGAAGAATGTAGGGAAAACCACTAGACCACTCAGGTATGACTTAGATCATATTCCTTGTGAGTACACAGTGAAGGTGATGAATAGATTTAGAGGATTAGATTTGGTAGACAGAGTGCCTGAAGAACTATGGACGGAGGTCCGTAACATTGTACAGGAGGCAGCAACTAAAACCATCCCAAAGAAAAAGAAATGCAAGAAAGCAAAATGGCTGTCTGATGAGGCTTTACAAATAGCTGTGGAAAGAAGGAATGCGAAAAGCAAGGGTGAAAGGGAAAGATATAAGCAACTGAATGCAGATTTCCAGAGAATAGCAAGGAGAGATAAGAAGGCCTTCTTAAATGAACAATGCAAAGAAATTGAGGAAAACAATAGAATGGGGAAGACTAGAGATCTCTTCAAGAAAATTGGAGATATGAAAGGAACGTTTAGTGCAAAGATGGGCATGATAAAGGACAAAAAAGGCAGGGAGCTAACAGAAGCAGAAGAGATTAAGAAGAGGTGGCAAGAATACACAGAAGAACTATACAAGAAAGATCTTAATGTCCCTGATGTCCACGCTGGTGTGATCGCTGACCTTGAGCCAGACATCCTAGAGAGTGAAGTCAAGTGGGCCTTAGGAAGCATTGCTAACAACAAAGCTAGTGGAGATGACAGTATTCCAGCTGAGTTATTTAAAATACTAAAAGACGATGGTGTTAAAGTGCTGCACTCAATATGCCAGCAAGTTTGGAAAACGCAACAGTGGCCACGGGATTGGAAAAGGTCAGTTTATGTTCCAATTCCAAAGAAGGGCAATGCCAAAGAATGCTCAAACTATCGCACAATTGCACTCATTTCACATGCTAGCAAGGTTATGCTCAAAATCCTACAAGCTAGGCTTCAGCAATACATGAACCGAGAACTACCGGATGTACAAGCTGGGTTTCGAAGAGGCAGAGGAACTAGAGATCAAATCGCCAACATTCGCTGGATCATGGAGAAAGCACGAGAGTTCCAGAAAAATATCTACTTCTGCTTCATTGACTATGCAAAAGCCTTTGATTGTGTGGATCACAACAAACTGTGGCAAATTCTTAAAGAGATGGGAGTACCAGACCACCTTACCTGTCTCCTGAGAAATCTGTATGCAGGCCAAGAAGCAACAGTTAGAACCAGTCACGGAACAACCGATTGGTTCAAAATAGGGAAAGGTGTACGACAAGGCTGTATACTGTCACCCTGCTTATTTAACCTATATGCAGAGTACATCATGAGAAATGCCAGGCTGGAAGAATCACAAGCCGGAATTAAGATTGCAGGGAGAATCATCAACAACCTCAGATATGCAGACGATACCACCCTAATGGCAGAAAGTGAAGAAGAACTAAAGAGCCTCTTGATGAGGGTGAAAGAGGAGAGTGCGAAAGCTGGTTTGAAACTCAACATTAAAAAAACTAAGATCATGGCATCTGGACCCATCAATTCCTGGCAAATAGAAGGGGTAGAAATGGAAGCAGTAACAGACTTCATTTATTTGGGCTCCAAGATCACCGCAGATGGAGACTGCAGCCATGAAATTAAAAGACGCTTGCTCCTTGGGAGGAAAGCTATGGCAAGCCTAGATAGCATATTAAAAAGCAGAGACGTCACCTTGCCGACAAAGATCCGCATAGTCAAAGCTATGGTTTTTCCAGTAGTAATGTATGGCTGTGAGAGCTGGACCATAAAGAAGGCGGAGCGCCGAAGAATTGATGCCTTTGAACTGTGGTGCTGGAGAAGACTCTTGAGAGTCCCCTGGACTGCTAGGAGGTCAAACCAGTCAATCTTAAAGGAAATCAACCCTGATTGCTCATTGGAAGGATCGATAATGAAGCTCAAGCTCAGATACTTTGGTCACCTAATGCGAAGAGAGGACTCTTTGGAAAAGACCCTGATGCTGGGAAAGATTGAAGGCAAAAGGAGAAGAGGACGGCAGAGGATGAGATGGTTAGATAGCATCACTGAAGCAATGAGCATGAAACTGAGCAAACTCAGGGAGGCAGTGAAGGACCGGAAGGCCTGGCGCAGTATGGTTCATGGGGTCACGGAGAGTCGGACACGACTTAACGACTAAACAACAACAACAAAGCTTCTTATGTGCAATTTAGAGGCAGCAGATCATGTAATGGAAAATTAAACCATTGGAGACCTTTTCTGTATTTATGTGCAAACATACTGCCGCTTTGTGTGAGATGGGCATCCATATAAATATTATATGAATTTGACAAATAAATAATAAATAATTTTGTCTTGTTTCCTCTCTGACTTTTGAGAAATTTTATTTTGTCATCTTGTTTCTAGGTAAACTTATTTCTCCTGCTACACATTATATTGACTCTTTGCTTGATATCTGATCAGAGTTATCTTCTTTTATGCCCTGATAGCAGATGAATATTGGATTGTCTGGTGAGCTACTGCTAGTTTTGACTAAAACACCTGCCTTGAACCCAGCAGTCAGCTTTCTCTAGTATTTGACATCTTTCTAGATCTAGTAGAACTTTTGTCCAGTATGCTCAATGACTTCAGGAATATATAAGAATTTTTAGTAATCTTCTTTATTCTATTTATATTTTAATGATATTTCATTATTGTGTGAGCTGTCTTTATACAATCAGCTGAAAGCAAGCATAGAAATAAATAATGGTAATAATAATTAAAATTATTCTGAGCACTTGGACAAGGATCTGCTCTTATAAATTGGTCATAAATTCTCCTACATTAACCAGACTCTGCTGAACCATGTTTTGAGATTCCTTTAGGAAAGAGGAAAGTCAGCATTCAGAGAGAATGCTTTATAACTGAAGTAGTTTATCTTGAGAACTTTGCCTATCTAGGCCTTGCCTTAAGATGGGCTCTCAGATGGAAAGGAACTTCTTGAATTAGTGTTGTCTCTCTCTCTTTTGGCATTCTTGGAACAATGCAGAAAGGCCTCCCTGTACTTCAGAGGATGCTGGCAGGGTGTATCTGTACCCCATCAGTTGTGAATCTGGCCCAAGGCCATAATTCTAGTGTATCTTGGCTAGCTCTCCATTTTTCTCTGGCATGAGTCACATTGCTTGTAATGAAGTGCTTTTGCAGTTGGTGGTCTGTGCAAAATGTGCCAAGCTGGTTGTATGTCTGCTGGCAGTGTTGGCTGTTCTAAGAGCATATGTTTTTCTTTGTGCAGATTTACTGACTGAAGAAGAAATAGGAGAATCTGCAAGATTTGCTCCCCACTTCTTTCCCCTAAACTTTCGAGTGTTATAAATTGCCATAACGCTATAGAATTTTGATTTGGGTTTTTCCAAGGCCTTCTGGAATATAATATAATAGGTGGCAACAATTTGGTTTATAACATCCTTTGATATTGCAGATTTCACAAATTAAATCAAACATTTCCCCAATAGATTGAAACATGAAACTAAAATACAAATATTGCAGTGTTAGATGAGGAAGTATTGTCGGCTAGAAGTCAACATAGAAATGCAAACAAAGCTTCTGGGGAAATAATAGCAATAGCAATAATAAAGGATAAAATCTAATTGTAGACTGTGGGATCTACTGCATTGCAGCTCTTTTCTGTTTATAGCTTTTTTACTTTTATTAGAAGGTTGTTTTTTTAAAAAAATATAACATTGGGGGTATAAGTACACAATAAATCCCTCATAAAGTGAGGCATCAGCCAAACCACAATTAGTTTGTCAGGAATTCATCATGATTTAGAAGCATTTTCCCAGCTCCTCTTTATTTTTGTTGTCTCTCTTGTTGTCTCTTATAGATTATTACTGTGAGTAACATGGGTGTCTTCTTGTTTTACTTTTGCAATCTGGTCTGTAATTTTATACAAAAACTTAAAACACCCTGGCAGACCTCCTACTCTGTGATGGTGTGTATTTTAATTAATGTTTGATTGCAGAATGATACAAAACTAAAAAGAGAAGGTTAGAATTTTATTTGTTTATCATGTTTTATAATCCTGTTCCACTTTGGGAAATCTCTGGGTAATTTACATGCTGTACAGAATTAAGCATTATTGTTATCTTCAGATCCTGCCAGTTGTGTGTTTGACTCCAGCTCTGATATCAACTCTTATTTTTATGAAAGTTCTCCCATGTATACATACACAGCCTGTGTGTGTGTGTGTGTGTGTGTGTGTGTGTGTGTACGTAGACCAGTTTGGTATAGTGGTTAAGGTGCTGGTCTAGAAACCAGGAAACTCTGGGTTTTAGGCCTGCCTTAGGCATGAAAGCCAGCTGAGTGAATTCGGGCCAGTCACTCTTTCTCAGCCCAACCCAGTCTTTTGTAGCATAAGAATGAAGGTGGGTAGGCTCTGTTCTGATTTTAGTGGTAGCCAAATTCCTACCCTGACTCCGTGTCATCATCTCACATTGGTCAAGTGGAAAGGGTTGTGTATATCCTTAAGCTACTTTTTAAAAATTGTTTTAAAACCTCTGAAGTCTTAGCATACTTTCCCCACCCCTCAGTCTACTATTGTTTTATATCTGTCAATCAATAAATCAATTCCAGGAGCTGAATAAAGTCCAAATAAATAAATATAAAATATAATAGGCCATCCAGTCAAGCTGGTTGGAGGATTTAGAAAATATGCAAAAAAGTAATCCTTCGCATAGTGATAATTAACTTCTAGAATCTACCGCAAGATGTAATGATGCCACTAACTTGGAGACCATTTAAAAGGGATTGGATAAAGTTATGGAGGACATGTATAGAGCATATATTTCTAGGCCATTCTGTCCAGCTGAGTTACTGATCTGCATGAAGTACAAATTAAAATGCCTTCTATCCATTCTTACCTTTTGTACTCATAGGAAATGCTGCGAAATATTTGATGCAACAGCTAACTGTAAAAATGTGTGGCTATGCAAAAACCAAATGATGATGGTCACAGATTCAATTATGTGCACTATGTCTTTTCTGGAATGATGATTGTGATGGTAGGGAGGTACACATAAAATTACCTACTTGTTATGTTGCTTCATTTGCAAGTTCGTGTAAAGTTGTGTAGTCATCCAGTTTGAAGCTCAGTTTTTCCTGAATGGTCAGCTGTCATTGGTGGCAAGGGCTCTTGAAGATTTTACATGGATCTGAGCCACATGATTTTTTTTCAGAAATATGGGGTACCTCATAATCATGCCAGTAATGGCCATCCTGGTTTAGAGTCCCCACAGAATTCTCACCCCATAAGCGGTTCAGATGTTTAGCAGTGTGCTACCAAGCAATAGGTCACTGATAGATAAGGGATCAGATGCTATGTATCAGGAACAAGCTTCCTGGTGCCCTACAGGAAGTTTGGACATCACTTCCTTTCATCCCCAGTTGGCAAGCAACTCTAGAATTGTAGTCCATGGCATCTGAAGGGCAACAGATTGTTTGCCTCAGTGATATAAAAGCATTGGTGACTGGCACATTTGTCAAATGCTGATTTAAGTTACAGTCATTCTGTTTTAAATTGGTCATTAGATTGGTAATTTTAAGTCATTCCTTTTTTAGATTGATCCTGTTAATGGCTTTCTGTTATAATTTGCCTTGATTCGTGTTGTAAAAGGAGTTGCACATCCAGTTCTCAGGATATTTATTCAGTTGTTTACATAGGGCTGCATCCAGTAAAATGCAAATGTATTTCCATCCAGTCAGAAACTTCCCATCCAGGTCCCACAGATCTGTACAGAGGGTTCTTCCAGAGCTCTGAAACAGATGGGCTTGAGGCAGCTGGGGGAAGGAATAATTCATGTTGATTGCAGTTTCTGTTCATTTAGTGGCAAGCCAGTCATTCAACCTATTGCATTCCAGAATCTGGTGATTTCCCCCTCTCTCCCATTCTTCTCAAACACAGTAAGAAATTGTTATTCAATTAACCTGAAATTATTTCTTTCCATAATAAAGTCCTTGTGTGACTGGTTGGTGGAAAGAAGCAGCAAGAATGGTGTTTTTTTTAAGTTATCCCCATGTAATGAATTAATCACCCTTGTTTGCTGCTGAACAATAAGTCTATTTCCTCTAATTGTTGAGCAAATAGTAATGCAAAAATACACAGATTTGGCAGAAAGCCATTAGTTTCCTACTAAAGCAGATCTTAGTCACCAAATAGATACTGCTAATTATCACTTTATACAAAATGAGGTGGTAAAGTGATAGATCGTATCATTTCATATTTTAGTTGAAGGGGCAAATTCATAACTTACTTTTGAATTCTGTTGCATTTTTAAAGCTCCCTGAATGTTGAAAGTTGGAATATGGGTACGTTGGGCAGGATGAAGTACAGGTAGTCCTCAGTTAATGACAGTAATTGGGGCTGGGAACTCTGTCACTAAGCAATGCAGTCATAAAGCGTGATGTCACATGACTGCGCTGACTTACTGATGGCAGTTATGGCAGTTCCAGTTGCAGTCATTAGGCGAATCCTGCATGGTTGTTAGGTGTGATATCATTTTACTTGTTGGAAGCCAGCAGTGAAGGTCGCAAATGACAATTACATGACCGTGGGACGCTGCGACCATTGTAATTACGAGCTGGTTGCCAAGCCCCGAATCGCAATCACGTGACTATGGAGAAACTGCGACAGCTGCAACTTGGAGGACCAGCCATAAGTCTCCTCATTCAGCACAGTCATAAGTTTGAACGGTTGCTGAACAAATGGTCGTTAACCGAAAACTATCTTACAGGGGAATTTTGAAATAAAACTGTTGCTTTAACTAAGTACTCAGAAAGAATGTTCACCAAACCTACTCACCCCTTCTTCTGTGTTCTCCTTTTTGCAAGCTTAGTCCCCTTTTCTTTTGTGTGTCTTCTTACATTCTACACACACACAGAGCACTATGGGAAGGGTTGCAGCAGGACCCTGAAATATTCCTGGCTATTCTAGCAGGAAAACAGAGTTTCTGCTAGGGAAGAGATCCATTGACCTCCACCACTTTCTACAACCTTACCTTTTTAGCGAAAGAGAAAAGAGGATCTTGGGTTAGAAGTGAACCTGTGTTAACTTGAAGAAGTGCCATTTTGACTATTTGAGTGCAGGTATTTGCATTTTTAAGTACCCATGTTTCAAACTAGTTGCCTCATCCATCTGTAGTATGTGGGATGGGAAGAATATGCATTCTTTACAGTGGCCATCAACCTGTGCAGTAATTTCAAGGGTAAACTGAATTTGTGGCCTTCTAATTTCCTGTTTATACTACTTTTTGGGCAGGCTTCTGCAGTGTTTGTGGACAAAGGAACACATCCCTGTAGCCAAGCTGTAATTCATATGTGCTAAATGAGACAAGGCAGGTTTCAGCAGAGGCAAAAGCTGAACAGGCAAGATGGACAGCTGACTAACTTTCAGGATGTTGCTTGTTTACTCAGAACTAAATTCCCATTTAATTTTAGAGAGTCTTACTTTTGGGTAAACACAATATACTTAACATATTGCTTGAATATGAGGGGAAGCTGTAATGCAACTTTTTTTCTACTGGGAGTTTAATGGTAATTGTTTTCCCCAGCCAAGTACATGAAATTATAGGATCATATATGAGCTTTGGAGCAAAACCTGAGCATCTGTGTTCCTTGCTGATGATCTGGCGAAAGACCTGCAATGTATAGTTTGGCTCTTTTAGTAATTCTCACGAAGTCTTCATTCTCATGAACCCTCCCCTGCTTCTGCTGATGCTTTTACGTCATGTTGTTAAAGAGAATTCAAGGTTAGCCAAGTCTTTGTCCTAGAGCCAGAGGTTTGCTCAGTGACGTCTGATTGGGAAATAGGAAGCATGGAAGGGGAGAGAACCGCTGAGGAAGTGTGAGGGTGACACCAATGCTCTGCCCTGGAAATGCAGCCTGCTTTTGGCCCAGGGCCCTTGCTGTAGTAAGATTATTGTCTTTCCTGGCCCATGTTCAGTGGCATGAGGCAGCCAACTTTTGTGTAGAGGAGGAAGTGATCAGAAAGATGTGTGCCTTTGTGCTTTGGCTGAAGCTGAAGTCCAAATTGCCATATTCCCTTCTAAGTGTATCAGAGCTTAAGAGCTGAATAGAAAAGGTACATTAAAGAGGAAAATAATCTGGGCGGGAAGCCGGAAAAGTAGCAGCTCTCTTTTAACCTTTCCCACACCTAGCTTCCCTGATAGTGGTCCATCTGAGTGACTCTGGCACTGGAAAACAAAGATAGGAGAGGGAAGGAGTAGAGAAAATAAGGGCAGGAGAAGGGCAGTGGAAAAGGAAGATGAAGAGTGGGTATGCGGGTTTTCTGTTGAACCAACTGATAATGATCTGAGAGACAGACAGATCGATAGATAATCCAAAGGCTTCTGTTGAATCCAGCAAACTAGACTTCATTCCATGTTCTCCAAACTCATCAGTAGTTCTGTTAGCATAAAAGTTGAGCTAGATAATGAATACAGTAGCAGGTAAAAGGCAAGAGATGGTTCTATTGCTGAATATGTCTGAAAAGCTCTCCTTTGTGTGTGGAGCAAAGGCAGGCTGTCTACTTCTTCATTCCTAAATTTTGTGGAGCTATCTGGAAAAGATGGAGGCAGAAAGGGTTAGACTTCTTAAACCAATGTGAAATGTTGGATTGTGCTAACTCTGGAACTGGTTTAGATAATTGGGGGCATCTTGCTCATATCAACATCAGACAGCCACTTTTTACATGAGCTAATTTCCTTAAATGTTTTTTAGAAATAGCTCCATGTAAACTGTAGTATAGCAATCTAGTGAGTAGGGTGGAAAGCTAATCACGATTCAGATGGACACCATGAAGAAAATCCATGGTTATAATCGGGACTGGAGAGTTAAAAAAAAAAAAAATCCCAGAAAAAGGCAGTGGCAACTCATTTTCGTACTTTTGTCAAGAAAAATGCATGGTTGTATCCATGTGGTCATCAGGAGTCAATCCAAGGTAGATTTCACCTTTACTTGAGGCTATGGGTATATACATTGCAGTCCTAAACCGGAAAAAAAAAGCATTTTTGGCCACTGCCACCATCCTTCCTTCTCCAGGAGCACAGAAGATTCTTCAGGCACAGCATAACTCCATCCAAGACTTCTCCTGCTTCACTGACTAGTTTGGTTGATTTAAGGTAGTGGGAAATCTGCACAACCACGTGTTGGAGGCAGCTTAAATCTCATATTTTTGACAGAAAACAATCATGAAAAGAGGCCACATACAACTCCTGAAGCCCTCTTATGGAGAAGGCCAGATTTACCGTGCCTACCAGTTTCTAGGCAATTACAGTTTTTGAACAAAGAGAACTTTGCATAGAGCTTAATGCAGCAGTTCAGCTTGGATGAGGCCAAAAGAATGTGTGAACTTGAGTAAAGCTACTTTCTCAAGGATGGAATGCAGTCATTGCATCAGCCAAAGCATTCTAGGCCATAGCTGCAACTCCTAAATCCAGTAAATCTAAACTGGGTCCCAGAGGGCCTTCTAAATGCATCTCATCCTTGTGAGGAAATTATTTCATATGGAAAATGGAGATACTGGTTTTCTTAGTAAAACTAGTTAGAATTTCCTTTGTTCATAGAAAAGGAGAAACTCTGCTTATGTGTGCATGCATGCATGCATGCATGCATAAATAATTCCAATTCCTTTCTCGCTGTCTGTCCATACCTACAGACATACTAAGCCCTGATAATACTCTCTGCTTGAATATTTGAAACATGAAAGATGATTCAGGAGAGATGAAAACCTCACAGGCTTACCTCCAAAAATAGCAGGTGATTAGTGCAGAAAAAAAGAAAAGGAAGTTGGAACAGAAGTATGGGTGTGTTTGCTGGCAAGAACACTGCATTTATAGCCAGCACTAAATTTCCTCCAAGCTAGAATTCACTATGGCTTAGGTCTTCTAATGTGTATTCTTTGCCAAACATCAGCCTTGGAATATATGAAATAATAACAATAATACTATTAAGGAAAGATTAAGCCAGGAAAAAAGTAAATTTTCTCATTCCTCATAAACTTTAAAAATCTACTTATCTATCTGATAGTATATAGAGAGAGGCTTCTAAGACAGAGAAAATGCTATCTAGGTAGGCTTAAGTCTTGACACATTTCAAATTAGAAATGAAACTCCATTAAGAAAAGTGTGGCAGTGAAGGAATGGAATGAGTACAAATATGTTTAAAATTCTGTACTTTTGTATCTTTAACATTATCAAATGAAATCCCTTTTTTAAACATGTTCTGTATCTGGAAAAAGTTTTTTCAACTTTAGACTACAACCGTAAGATGTTAACATGACCACTGATTTCAACAATACCTGAAGGATTTGAAAACCAGTTCCTTCAGGATGCAGATGGTGTATACAGTGGAAGCTTGGTTTACGAACTTAATTCGTTCCGTGGCTCTGGTTGCACCCCGAATTGGTCGCAACCTGAAGGAAATTTCCCCATAAGGTTCAATGTAATTACCGTTAATCCATTCTGGCGTGGAGGACAGGGAGGCGGCTATTGCTTGGAGGGAGAGTCCCCCTCCCTATGACCATGTGTCAGGGGCGGAAAATGGCCATGGACCATGTGTCGGGGGCGGAAAAATGGCCGTGGACCACGTGTCAGGGGCGGAAAAATGGCCGCGGACCACGTGTCGGGCGGAAAATGGCCGTGGACCACGTGTTGGGGCAGAAAAATGCCCGCGGACCGTGTCACGGGAGGGAAAATGGCTGCGTATCCTGTTCGTACCCTGAGGCGGAGTTTGCAAACCGAGGTAAATTTTTGCGGCCGGAGCTGGTTGTAACCCGAAAAGTTTGTTAACAGAGGCGTTCATAACCCGAGGTACCACTGTACTTGGACTACAGAAGGTTTTCCACCCAAACAGAGCTTCCTGCAAAACTTAGCAATTACAAACTGGGGAGAGAGCTAATTAGTGATTAGTTAAACATTAAGAAGCAGATACTGAAAAAGCTGTGGAAGGGTTGCAAAGGAGCAGGCCACCTCCTGCCCATCAGAAGTCTTGGATTACAATTTCTTTTCATTTGCCGTGCTGACAAGAGCTGTGGGATTTGGAGTTCTAAAAGCCAATGGAGACCATCAGTTTGCCAACCCCTGCAATGGAAGGATATAAATTATAGGTTATTTCAATGATTGCAAGGGAAGTTGCTTTCTAATCTATTCATAAATGAGTAGGTGTGAGAGACAAGCAGAGGCCAATTTTGCTGACAACACTGTTTTTAAGTGCTAAAGTTATAAAGGACTGAGAAGAGTTTAAGGATCTAAATAAGTGATATCTAGATTTATCTCAGTGTTGGTTAAAAAAATCCTATTTCACATATGTGATGAGGAGTTTGATGCAACAGCAACTGACCAGGAAATATTTCCTGGGACAAAGGTGGTTGTACCTAACAAGCTCAGATGGTGCTGTCTCTCACGTTTAGGGCCAGCTACGAGAGAGGTTAGCAGAAGTTGGGATGTTAGAATCTTTGTTCTGTTTGTGGATACTTCTTGTACAATGTGGAATTGTATAGTCTTCCAAGATGCATCTAGGATAATTCACATTTCCAAAGTAATATCTGTACATTCTTTTTTATTTTTTTAGTAATCTGCAACCTAGTCTTTCAACTTGCAAGTCTCTTCTGCCAGCTTCTTGTGGTGTAGAGAATAGGTTTCCTAGTCAAGCTGCTGTGAGGAATAGGATCTACTGCCCAGCAATTTGGTGAAGTAAATCCATAACTTTCCCAGACTCAAAGGGGTTGACAGCTCCTGCTTAAGACTATTGAGAGAGAGAGAAATATGGAAAATAAAATCCAACTATGGTGTAGGAACTTGAACGTAGTTTTCATACGCAGGCTACTAACAGTTCAAATATGTGTTGTGCTGCAAATATACAATATTCCCACATATTTTCCCTTCTCTTTCCTCTTTCCTTCATATGTTGTTTTTAGCACTTTGACTGTAATTTGCTTAAGCCATAGTTTCGCAGTCCAGAAATGTTTTCTTCTCTTGTTTAATGAATGCCTGCCTAATAAACCATAGTGAAGATTTCTGTGCCTGAGTTATTCCCTTGTATTGCATTGTTCCAGAAGACTTTAACCATACTGTTCCATGTGGACTTTTTTAATTGCAAGTGGCCAGGAATATCCTATTATTCATTATGCAACTATATTTTCAATGGACTTTGGTCTCCCCTTGCTTTCTGTGGGTTAATGAAATCTAAAAGGAATACATCATGAAGAAAGTCTTGCTCCTGTTGAGTGTTTGGAATGGTTGGAGAATTTCTGCTTCATCTGGGAAAAAATCAGGCAAATAATTTATCTACCTAGAAATTTGGCAGAAAAGTTGAAAAGGCCATTTATGCCCAACTTTAACTGCAGTTAAGGATAGCTGAAATCTGACCTGGGCTAATACAACACTTCTTCCTTTTCCTTAAAAAGTCTGTCGGATCCGTTATCTTCTGTCAGATCCATTATCTTCTGAAAATTTGACAGAGATAATTTCCCCTTCTGAGAGTTCATCTTCTTGGGCCAAAGATGATGGTGCATTCTGTGGTAGGAGTTATATAGAAGAATGTATTGAAAGTTCTTCCCTGAATAGAATGCTCTATATTTTATCTTCCTCTGGATTATGACAGCAACAAATACTATGGTACCAATAAATATTTTAGGGATCTGAATCAGTCTGAAGTAGGTGTTATAGCTTAACAGAGGCTGAAAATGTAACATAGAAGGCATGTTACTATGGCATGTTAGAACCAAACTGAATAATAGAATCCACTAATCAAAGGTGCTATATTCCTTGTCACCAAATAAATCCTCCAGTCCATTTATTGCAGATGAAGCTGGCATAGAAGCATAAAACACTTCTGAGCTTGTTACTAATACAAGGATGTATCTGCTGAGTGGTATAAATAGTTTGCTTGCCAAGTGGCCTTACTCAATTCACTTGTTAACACTTTAACAGACTGAACTGGATCTTATTTGGAAAGGATCAGAGTGCAATGCTGATAATTTTCTTTTGTATTGTATTCCCCT
Source organism: Python bivittatus (assembly GCF_059951505.1). NCBI lineage: Eukaryota > Metazoa > Chordata > Lepidosauria > Squamata > Pythonidae > Python > Python bivittatus. Next base: position 101,604,580 of record NW_028277030.1, read on the forward strand.
GTTTCTATTCTTCCTTGAAGGCTAAGGATGTAAGACCTTACTTTAGCCTGTATTCATTAACTCCAGGCTGCCTATAAATTACAGGGCAGATGACTTGTTCAAGACATGTCTTTACTCTAATTGTGGTGGAACTAGATGTTGGGAAAGGCATATTCAGAAAGTGTTGAAAAATTCAGGTCAGACTTGATATGTCTTTATGATAGGTCAATGGTCTGCTGTCATACATAGAAGTTTGTTAGTAGTCAGTTTTACATAATGCTACTTTTTGTTCGCATGCTGGAGAACAAATGGAATCCCAGAACTAAACATTTGGGATTAACTGTCTGATAATCCTTTGAAATTGGGATTCTATTTGTCTATCAAATGTTCAATACCTGTAGTGTTACTTCCACGGGGCCACTTTAAAATACTTATTTTAAAATATTTTTAAATTAAAATATTTAAAATAAAATTGGGATCAGCATCCTTTTCTACGTACGGCTGCCTTTGAAGACATCCTGGAAACCACAGTTAGTACAAAATGCGGAAACCAGGATGCTATTGGTGGGAACCATCTGTTGTAATGTAACCTCAATTCTCTTGTCACTCAGTTTGTTACCAATAGTTTCTGAGTCTAATTTGAAGTGCTGGTTTGAGCCCTACATGGCTTAGCTCCAGAGGCCAATTCCTCCAAGTAGAATCTATCCAGTCCATGACAATATGTAGAGAGGGAATGCATATTATTATTAGATTTATTATTAAATTTTTATCCCACCCTTTTTTTACATATATAACTCAAGGCCACGAACATACCTAATAATATCCTGTCCCTACATATTCCCTTTCTGAATTGGCCTCCATGTTGTCAAGCATTTTGTCTCTGGAGGTACAGCTGGCATTCTGCTTATTACCATTCAGAAGTTATAAAAACAGTTTTGTTTAAATGAGTGTTGGAAGTTTATTTGTTTAATTATTTATTGATTTGATTTGATTTGTAAGGACACCCGTCTCTCCATAGCAACTCTGGGCAGCTAACAATGCATAAAAACAACCAAAGAGTTTTATTTGTAGTGCTGTTACATGAGATTTTATGGTGACCAGGCTGCTGTTTTTATTTAGGGTGTCTTTTGGTTTTGAACTGGTTGTTTCAAGCCCCTTCATTTGGGCTTGTCTCACTGATATGTGTTCTAATCTTTATAATTGTAAACTGCCTGGGATCTTGGGAACTGGCTGGTAATTAATTAACTCAGACAGATATAGTGACTGATTGAATTAAACCATAGTTTGTTTTAACAAGAGTTTATTTAAAAAAACTCAATGAATTGATTTGTACATGAAACTAAACCACCAACCATAAGCCATAGTTTACAACCGCAGTGACTGGGTTACATATCACAATAAAACAAAACCAAGTGAATCATACTGAGGCCTGGTCTGAAGTATGAACCCAGCTAGTCTGATTAAGAATGTACAACTGAGAAATGAGGGGGGAATTAAAGACAGGAAAAAAATTTTTAAGGCATCAGAAAAGAAAGAAAAATGCCTATCAGAGCATTCTCATCAGGCCCATATTTGGTAGCTGGAAGTATAATAATATCATAAGTTTTCTGAATAAATATATTCAAGTAACAGGTCCTTGTGGCACAATCTTTATATTTCCTGTAGTTTACTCATAGAAGAAAGAGTGCTCTTATTTCATTATAAGGTATATAAGGGAATAGCATCTGTCTAAAGGGTATGCCAACCTTTATTTGCAATGAAGGTAGAGTAGAGAGAACTGTATAAATAAAGGTGGAGGGAACCTTTATGACATATTAATTCTCTGCATACTTGGCCATCGTAACAGGTAGCTAGTACTATTCCTTACTGTTGGCTTCTTCTTGCCTTCATGGGTGTGCCTAACGTTACCTAAAATCTCTTGCTTCTGCAGCTGCTTCTGTGAAAAAGCTAATCTTATGGGCAGGAATAGGAGAAAATCCACCTTTGGCATTCTAAGTAGACCAGCTGTAGCCCCAACTGACCCACCACATTGTAAAACCAGGAGTGATAATTAAGCACAATAATAATTTTGCCAGTGCAGTCTCTATAAGACTGTACATATTAAATAATGATAGTTGTGTCCCTAACACTGACATTGCTCACATCTTAGAATTGGCTCATGTAGTTGTTTCATATTGTGGTGAGAACTGTGGGGTTTCAGTTACCTCATGTTGGCTCTTTGTCATGCTTCTGTGGACTGTGGAAATTACTTGAACGCTGACCAGAGCAACTGTACATGCATTAGATACTAGCACTCTGTCAAAATTAACCAGTAATAATCTGCTTAGAAAAGTAGCATGGAAGATGTCATAGGGAGAAGACCCAGAGGACAAAGGTGTTGTAGCCAGCTGGGGTTTCTTGAAAGGAGATTAAGGATAGCGTAGTCTCAAACTCCATCAGTGAGAAAGAAAACTAGGAGACATCTAAAGGAGCCAGCATGGTTGAATAGGCAGCTTGTGAAGGAACTGGAACTAAAGACAGATGCTTATTGGAAGTAGAAGGAAGGGCTAATAATGAAAGAAGTCTGTACAGTTTCAGCTCAGAAATATAGGAGAAAGGCCAGGAAGGCAAAGGCCAAAAATGAGCTAAGACTAGCAAGAGAGGCAAAATCCAGCAAGAAGTGTTTATTCAGATACATCAACAGCAAGAGGAAGACAAAAATGTGGCTTTACTCCTTAGTCCAAATAGAGAGGTCATAACAGATGATCAAAAGAAAGCAGAGGAACTCCATTCCTACTTTGTCTCTGTCTTTACATCCAAAGGAAATGGTGATTGAAGGAGCACCAACTGGGAACAGATATAACAGGGGACGGTGCAGGTCAGTAAGAACGTGGTAAAGGATCTTTTTGCTAATTTGAATGCCTTCACATCCCCAGGCCTTATTGAAATACAATCTAGAATACTAAAAAAACTGATGGAGGAGCTCTGGACCTTTGTCATTTATCTTGAAGGAGTCGTGAAGAACTGAGGGGATGCCAGAGGAGTGGAGAAGAGTAAATATGCCCCCCGCTTCAAGAAAGGAGAAAAAGAGGATACCAGTAGGCTAGCATCAGTTCCTGGAAAGAAGTTAGAGTAGATAAAGTATTGCACATTGGTGCCAAAAATCCTAACTACTCATACAGACTAATGGGATCAAAGCTAACGGTGTCTAATAAGGAAAGAGATCTTGGTAAACAGTTCAATGAAGGTGTCAACACAGTGCATCTACTATAAAAAAGTCAACAAGTTGTTAGTGATAATAAGAAATGGTATTATGCCAATATTATAATGCCCTTATAGATCAAAGATTGCAACGACATCTGGAAAATTGTGTGCAGTCCTGGTCACCACAGCTCAAAAGGAATATAGTGGAGCTAGAGAAGATGTGCAAAATTATGCATGGTGTGGATAAAGTGAACAAGGAGAAGTATTTTTCCCTTCCCAAAATACTAAAACCAGAGGTCACCCAATGAAATTGAATCCTGGAAGAATCAGGACAGACAAGTGAAAGCAAGTATTTTTCACACTATATATAATCAAATTTTGGAATTTGCTACTACAAGATGTGGTGCTGGCTTCAAAAAAGGGTTTGGACCCCATAACCAATTTATGGAATCAATGGGAATCAATTCGTGGGATCAATGGCTGTTAGCCTTGATGACAGTGTGACTGTTTGTGAAGGCCACCAACTGGGAGATGAGTAGGCTTCCTTGTGCAGTCAGTTGGCCATTGTGAGAATATACACTGGACTAGATGGGCCAAGTGTGCAATCTAGCAGGGCACTGCTTACGTTCTTATAACAAAGCAGGCCATTTGTAGGCATCTTAAAGACAGTGCCATAATTGCTAAGAGTCAGGATGGCTCTATCAAAAATAGGTAATCATGTCTCGTTCTTTGACAAAATAACTATTTTAGTGAACAAAGGAACTCAGTGGATATAATCTGCCTTTTCAGCAAAGCTTCTGGCAGGGTTCCAAGTGACATTCTCATTGATAAGTTGTTGAAGTGTGATTTAGATGGCACCACATTAAAGTGGGTCTACAGCCGGCTGGCTAACTGAACTCAGAGCATTGATACATCTACTTCAAGTTGAACAGCATTAGCCAGTGGGGTCTCAGGAATTTCTCAGGCCAGTATTATTCAATATTTTTATTAATCACCTGGGTAATGGGATTGATGGGCTGCTTATCATATTTGTGGATGACACAAAATTAGGTCAGGCCAACATCCAGAATGATGGAACATGGTTGCAGTATAATCTGGACAAGTTGAAAGATCAGAGGAACAAGAAGTCCTTCAACAGGGAGAAAAATAAGGTATTGCATTTAGGGAGGAAAAATATAGGGCATAGTTACAAGATGGGAGATTCCTGGAAGGGCTATATCAGAGAAGGACTTGAGTCTGAACAAGCTGGGCTGCATTAGAAGAAGCATTGTATCAAAGATCTGATGATATCACACCTGGAGTACAGTGTATGAGTTTGGGCATCTCATTTCCAAAAAGGTATTGGCAGATTGGAGTAAGAACAAAGGAAGGTGACAAAAATGATATGGGGGACTTGAGGACACGCCTTATGACATCAAGCTGAAGAAATTTGGGATGTTCAATTTGGAGAAAAGGCTGGGGAAAACATGATATTGTTTTATGTACCTAAAGGAGTGCCAAGGGAAGGCAATCAGGACTAATTTTCCGTTGTCACAGAAACTAGTACAAGTTGCAGGTAGCAGCTACTGTACTATGATTTCGTTTATATATAATGAAACATTATATCTTTGATGGTAAAGCTGTACAGCAATAATCCAGCCTAGGTGTGATTTATTACTGTAGGCCTTCTGGAACAACTCCCATTTAACCAGTTTCCAGAATTGTGATCCAATATGTATGCTCTTTGCTGTGAGAAAATCTCATGTTGGGTGGAGATTGTGTACATTTCTCACAAGGTGAAAGCTTGTGTTTGCCATGTCAGAATTATTTGAAAGGAACAATGAAGGGGAGAATTGTAGTTTTGATCGACATAATTCAGTAGTGTCTCTTTGAAATTAAGAAACAATCTTTACAGACTGAAGGACAACAACATTGTACTCTGAGTGGAACTTTGGACATTTTGAGCAGACCAAGCGATTTGCAAGCTGAAATCAGTTTAGTTTGAAACTGAGTATAAAAATGTGAATGTTGGTACAGGAACCAGCTAGGCTCCAGAAAATAACCATGTTATTATAAAGACCATTAATTAAAAGTAGAATAACTGGTCCTGTAAGCAACATCTTATAGCCAGAGCTCCATCAAAACTATCTATAAATATAAAACCTAGGAACAAGCAGGAATTCACATAACTCATAAATACAATATGGATTACTATTCCCAAAATGAAATAGAAACTGTTTATAAGAGAAATGCTTCCCCCAAGCTTTTAGCCCTTGAGTTTTCAGGGTTTTGAAAACAGCTGTTAATCTGGAAGAAGGGGAAGCCAAGAATCACAAAAATGTGGCTAAAATTAGAATATTGGGTGTGTTAAGATTTTGAGCAAAGGGCATAGCACCATCCTTTTAAGCAACAGGGATTACACTGTTTTGAGCATAATCCATTTGGATTTTATTTTCTCCTTCTAAAGAAAAGGAAAAGCTGTAGAGTAGAGGCTGATGGGAAACTGTTGCATAAATCCCAGACCCAGAACTGTACAGTTGCTATTAATTTTAAAGTGACTTGCATTTGGACATGAATATTTTCATAGAGCAAGCTGTTTTGTGCTTATGATGCTTTTTGTGAAATTGAATGCTTTAAGATGCCTTACCCCAGCCACTCATGCCTGTTGGCTGAACATTAAATGGAGTAGCATGTTGCAAATAACTGGTTGTGAAACAGTTTCTTGGTTAGTAGCAATATCGTACAGTCACAAGATAGGTCAGCAGCCAAGTCATTAACTCTCCCCTTTTAAATAAAAGCATTTTTAGCTGAATTTATTCTCCTATGTGAATTTTTGGAACCTCATACAAGGTTTTGTTTTGTTTGGTTTGGTGTCTTTGAGTCAGTGTTGACTCCTGGTGACTGCCTGGACAAGTCCCTGCAGTTTTCTTTGCTAGGTTTTTCAGAAATGGTTTGCCATTGCCTCCTTCCTAGGGCTGAGAGGGAGTGACTGCCCCAAGGTCACCCAGCTGGCTTTATGCCTAAGGGGACTGGAACTCACAGTCTCCTGGTTTCTAACCTGATGTCTTAACCACTACAGCATACAAGTACATACATCGTATAAATTACTATCATTAAAAAAGGTAGTCTCCTTTGAGTTGAGCTTGATTCCTGAGGACTTCATAGATTATCAGTATAGTTTCTTGGAACAATATGGAAGTTATTTACCTTTACCTTCTTCCAGAATCTTTGTTTGATTTCCCAGTCTAGTCTATTGCCTTGGTATTCCTGGGAAGTGCTGAGCAAGCCTGGCCCAGGGCTTAGCCCAGTGCTACCACTTGTGAGCCACCATAATACAGTCAAGATGGGGATTACAATTCTGAACGTACTTTTACTATTCCTGAATTTTAGTGTCTTTTGCTAAGTATACATTGTGGCAGTGCAGAACTGTTAGTGATTAGGATGATATCACACCTGGAGTACAGTACTTTAGTAAGTGCCAGGTCTTGTCATGCTTGGAAGAGGCCTTGCTATGCGCTATCCATGATATTTAGAAAATCATGTTAGATGAGTTCCTTGAAGTTCATGAAGGAATTGTCTTTTACTAGAAAACAGTCAAATAAGTTGTTTTTAGGGCATGCATGGTTACATTCAAGAGACCCGAAGCAGGAGGCAAAGGACAACATGTGATTTATGTGTTGTACTTCTTAAACTTTGCATGGTTATCTCACTTCAGATTTGTCAAGCAACCCGTTTTTCAAATCTCCAAAACTCCTTCTCTTTATATTTTGATACTCTCACAAACACACACACCAAAAAAAAAACCCTGAAAAAGTGGGAAAGAATTCTGAGATTAAGGTACAAAAATAGAAACATTTTTCATAGGAGAGGAAAGTTTTCAAGAATTCAAATGCTTTATTATGTTTCTGGCCTGCTGATTTTCCTGTTCTGATTTTCATGAGTTTTTCAGCCATTTTGAATCCAGGCTATTTTGTCAATCTAATTTCAAAATCTGGATTGGAAACATTTTTTCCACCAACCATGTCCCTTCTCAGTAAATAACATACAGTGGAATAGGATAATTGAAAATGAGACAGAATGTTAGGAACATTAACCGGAGGACCTTTATTTAATCTCCTCCCTGAGGTCAGCCTGGCAAATGTTTTTTTAATCAACATTGTATCAGCTTTTACATCTTGAAGTGCTTTTTTGAGAGCCAAGCAGCTGATTCCTCTGGATTCAATCTTCTACTCAAGAAGAATTAACATATGATTGGAAAATTGCCACAACAGTTGTTGGAGTGAAGAATGATGTTGTGTGTTTGTCTTTGGAGTCATGGTTAGGCTTCAAGGCTAGCAATGGACTTAAGTTGCTGTGTCTGCTGCATTACTGAGTTGGTCTCTGCAAAGTGCCCTCTCCTCTTCATAATCTCCTATCAAGGCTTTTCTCTTATAAGCACAACAGAGAGCTGAAAAAAGAGAGTTTACACAGCTTGGTGCTTTCATCTGAATTATAGCTATCCTGTGTGCAGTTTATAGACTGATGATGTGTTTTGATGGCTTTCAGTTGATAGATCAGAAGTATAGGATTGTGTCCCAAATAAACAGTGTGGAGCATAAATGAGAATGGATAAATTGTTCAATTTCAACTTCTCTTGGTCTGTATTCTTTCCTAATCTTAAAATCTAATCTGTCCTGTTTCTGCAAGGTGATTCATAGGCCATTTTATGTGCATTTCTCCTAATGTGCACATTGTTGTAAGCAATTATTGTTAATACAGTATATATCATATAACTACAATGACAGCATCAGTTAAACATTAAATCTTGAATATTGGGGCCATTAGTAACCATCTCCCTTCTTAAGATTTTCTCATTTCCCCAAAATGATGAAATGAATAATGGTGGACTCATGTTTATTTTCTCTCTAATTTCAGTCTACCTCATTTATTTCCTTGCTTAGGCATGATTGATTAGGCAAGTTCTATATAAACCATTAAATTAAGGCCAAATATTATTATTATCCTTTAGCAGGATGAGCTTGTATGAATCATCCACAGAATTATCTTGGAAGCTGCAGGATGAGAATGTTGGACTGGTAGTTTGTGGGCTAATCACCTACAACCACTCTTCTCCCCACCCCCTTACTAAAGGCTGAGCAGTTGTGAACAGTTGCAGTTGCAGTTAACAGATGCTTACACCTGATGTTCCTTAGGTGAACTCCTACTGATGTAGCCATGCACCAGTTTCTTAGATGTTTTTATGACTTAGGAATATAATCCACTTAGCTGATTATTGCCAAGTAAACAAGTTCTCAGCCTGCTGGTTCCCTCAAGCAGTGATGCCTTGGTAGAGAATTTTGCTGAGGCAGCTCAGCTTGTACTTGTGGATCCAAGCAGGACTTCTGCCAGATTTAGTCACCTCAACACCACAAGTATAAGTGACTCTATATTCATTTCTCCCACTTGATCTCTTGCTAGGTTCTTCATCTTGAACTTGTGATGTGCAACTAATTTCTCTCTTCTCTCTTTCCATCTCTTCAAGAATGTGCTCTTGGCTCGAGCGTTTCTAATTTTGTATTGCGAAGATAAAATGCCTCGCCTTGCTTGGCTGCCCTCTTGTTTGGAAACTCACGCTAAACATTTCCACATGGCTTGCAGTCTTCCTGTACATATATGTATATGAAATATTTATGCTGCCACCTCCACCACCACCACCATCATCACCCTAGAGTCCCCTGGCTTCTCCTATCTTGGGCTTTTGGCAATGACCTAGCCTTGTAACAGTTTGTCTTTCTTTTTTACCTTTCTGTAGCTGAACTCTCCATGGGCCTTTAAATCTGTCAGCAGCTGCTACCAAGCTCAGTATGCAATTTTAGTTCATTGTTTTCACAAGCTATTGACTCCAAAAAGTGTTCCAAGTCTTAAAGAAGCGTTGTCCCAAGTTTCAGATAAAGCTAACTTCAATACCTCAGAAGTCACTTTAATTTTGGCTTCCTTCTTCATTTAAAGAGTTCCTCTTATTTAACTTTCCCCTTCCAAAAACAGAAAAACTAAGATGCTTTATGTGAAATTAAAAAATGGGGACAATTAAGGAAAGAATTTATTTATTTATTAGTAATAAACTTTTCCTATTATATAGTACAGCTTTTTATTTCTACATGATATAGTATAGCAGTTAACAGATGCTATGTAAAAACATAAAATCTGGCACATAATTCACCTACAGTATTTCAGTGTTTAGGAGGATATTATTGGAAGAGACTGGGAAACGTAAACACATCCTCTCCAGCAGCCAACACCCAGATAAGCAGGGATTAACACCAGGCAAACAATCAAGCAGAAAACGATACCCTAATCAAGGAAGTACCAAAGGAGGAAACCATATCCCCACCAAAACTGTCAGGACAGGCTACTGTATATGACCAGGAGCAAGCCCATCACTCACTTGCACTGATGATGTTATCTAGTTGAGTAATGAAATGTCTGCAAGCAAACAACCAAGCTCAGAGAGCACTAAGGACTCCACAGTTCAACCCTAAGCTACATATATTCTCTTCTACTGGCAACACTGATTAAAGATGGTTCTAGAGAGAGGTAGTTCTCTGCAGTTATTACATTTTAATTTTTGCTGCTTGTTAACAGGCCAAGCAAAAGGGGCATCTAAATCCTAGTCTCTAATAGACTCTGAAACTGCCAGTCTAGGTTTCTGTATATGAAGGGAAGGCAAACGTTTTGGGCGAAATGCATATTTGAAATTTTAAAAACATGTAGAGGGAACATTCACATAGAGGCTGTCACGAGAGACTTATGTACCTCTTTTACAAAAATGAACTGTGCTAAGATCTAATTAACAAGATTATTTAAGAGCTTTCTGGAAGGGCTTCTAATAGGAGCCTACAGCAGTTTTGTTTTTCCTTAGATGAAGGGAAGAAAATTGATTGTGCATGACATATGTATGGGAAGAAAGTCTCTGCGTTGAATAAGACAATGGACATTTCATTTAGTGCACCGAAATATAACAGAGGATATTTTACAAGAGCAATTATTTGAGAAAATTAAAAACCTCCAGGAAATTAGGTGTTAAAGATGGCTGCAAAAAGGCTCTGAAAAAATTATTGGTGTTGTTGTTCACACATTGTTTTTCTACTTGCCATCTCCAGGATGAATTGGATCTCACAGATAAGAATAGAGAGGCGATGTTTGCACTCCCACCAGAGAAGAAATGGCAGATCTATTGCAGCAAAAAGAAGGTAATCTTTACTGTAATCAAATTTTGTGATAATTATTGTATATAAAGTATGGCTTGAACTATATGACAATGTGCTTTTTGCTTTGATTTTTTTGCAGTTTTGTATACTTAATGCAACTGTTGTTTATATGGGGCATATTTGCCTACATGTAGTTATCTTTCCTCCCTGGATGCTTGGAGGGACTTTAGATGCTGGGAAGATCAATCCACCACTTATTTCTTAAATTATCTTTAGTTCTAACTAATATTTCTCACAAGATATTCACATTGCCTCAGCAATGCCCCAGCAGATGCCTTCAGCTGTAATATTCTTGCAGTTCCTAGACATTTGTGAATCAGCTCATAGGTACAAGGTCTCATCCTTGCTTTCACCTGTTCCACTTTTGTAGGACAGTAGTGTTGCTTAACTCCTAACCAAGCACATTTGCCAGTGTGACATTTCCTAGAGTTTTGGGACTATGTTTCTTTGACAAAGTTAGTTCTCACACAGTCAGTGGGGGAAAAAAAGTAGCAAATCTGACAATTATAAAAATCAAGGACAGATGCAGACAGTCCAACCCACCTAAAAGCTTCATATAGTCTGTTATGTAAGGTGAGGAGGAAAGCGAAAGGCAAGAAGGTTTGAACATTGTTTCTGTATAAAGGTCTTTTTCTTGAATCAGAGGAATTGCTGAAATTCTTGGCTATAGGTTCCCATTTTCTTTAGTAATGATTACTTATCTATAGTTCTTGGAATTCTTGTGAGCTTGCCTAAGTAGTTCATTCTTGCCTGTGGGGGTGAAGCCTGACAGTCCTGATGAAAGGGTACCTTGCGAGTACGAGATTGGAATAAATGAGCTTTCTGGTACTCAGAGCCTCTTATTGCAACATGGCCTGGATGTCATGGTTTTAAGTTGCTCTTTGTTGATTTTCAACTGTAATATACACCCATAGTGTGACTGTGTGAAAGCTGGTGAATCATACACCATTTGGGGCTGGTCAGATACTGCTGTTAGTGCTTGAAGAAGCTGTATTGCAAGCACAATATAGTTAATATATAAACATATTTATAAATAACAGCCCCCCCCCGTTAAAATTGAATTTGGTATACAGGCTCAGCGTTCACACAGCTAAGAATCATGATATCTTGAATCCAAGTGCTAGGAAGTTTTGCAGTCAAGGGTCTTAATGTAAAAAGTAATGTGTGAGTAATATCCAGTTTCAAGATATGACACTCCTGCACAAAGGATTCTGCCCTGATTTATTCTTGACATGCAATTTTAATATGAAATGCATTCTACCCATGGGAACATGGGGGAATATGTAAGCTCGCTCGCTCTCAATTAGTTTCAATCTGAAACAGGAGACTCCAGAAAATATCTGAGCCACTGAAACCTGTTGCCTCTATCAACTGGTCTTAATTTTGAGCAGACCTCAATGTGACTGCTTTGCAGTGGCCCATATCTCGTCAGAACATAGGAGGTCCTAACAAGCTGGGCATTGAATGATATGGTAAAATTGTTTTCTGTTTCAATATATTTTCTTCCTTTCTCTGAAGAAATAGAACAAACAAGTATATATATGGACAGGGAATGTCCCAAGATTGCAGCTTGTCTTTTGAGCCCAACACCTCTCTGAGGTAGATTAGTAAGTTTGATAACTTTAGATCTCTGACAGCCTTCCATTACTTATGAGTCTTCAGGCTGAAATACCAGCAAAATATTGCCTTTCTCTGCCTTGCTAAGATTGGTAATATTGCTGAGATTTGAAGAGGGGTCAGGAACTTTGTGGATCCTGTGCCTCAGGTATTAGCAAATAGCTATACTACTGTTTCTGTAAGGAGTAACTTAAAACCCAGTGTTCACTCTCTTCAACATCTCTTTCTAAAATACCTTTCCCAGGGAGACTTCCCAAAGAAAACCTTCACTGAACTGTCATCTGGTCTCATTTAAAGACAAAATGCACCAAAGGAAGGTCACGTCATCTGTTCTCTCAGCATGAGTGTGGGGAGGTGGGGGTGGCTGGAGATTTTTAATTCGTTTTCTGTTTTGGATTGTATGCCCTTAGTGAGAGGAGCCATGTCTTCCATTATGCTTGCATAGTGTTGTACAAAATGTGAATATCCAATAAATTAGGATATTGTTTTCATTATTTGGTTTTAAACTTTGTTACTTTAAAAAGTACTTAAGCAGCATCTCTCATTGACTTTGGCAATGCATTCAAGTCTATTTATCAGGGGATCGGTCTTTTGTGCAAGTAGCTTTTCTGTAGTCTGCATTCCGTATAAAACATTGGCTGCTACTATTCTATGACATTCTGTTGCATTCAGGGTTATGGATTCCAATATCCACTGTTACTAACTCTGCAAAATGTGTTACTGCAAACCTATGATGTGGTGGACGATAGAAGTTTTTAATTTTTAAGAGCCTTTGAACTTTCACAACATTCATTGATTTAGAAAAAAATGTCTTCAGTGATCCTTTCATCTGGAGACCTATAAAGGTGTTCATTCGTGGCTTTTGGAAACAGCAGATCACCCTATTCTCCTCTTTGTCTTTCTCTCTTCTATAGTTGCTGAGTATTTCCTAACTCTGTATAAGGAGGCTTGCTTGTCACCTTATCACTGATTTTATTTTGGTATCTCCTCTGGCATGCAGTAGCCGCTTAATGTCTCTCTCTGCTGCTTTCACAAATATTTGTCAAAACCATTGAATAATTATCAAACCCAGAAACTCTGATTGGATGCATCTGCATGCCTCCAAATAGAATTTTTAAAACCAAGGAAGCCGTTGCTTAGTCTGGGTAAAAAGCAGATAGTAGGAAAATGAATTGCACTAGAATCTACTTCCATTTGACTGGCCACCCAGTGTACTTAAGGGTGCAGTCATTCTTTTGCCATAATGGCCCTTCATTTTTGTGGGTTTACATTATTCCAGTAGGAACAGTATGTCATGATGTCTCACCCTTTGCAGAGGTGTCTGGGCCCCTGCTTTTGAGCAGCATGTTGATGCTGGAGATTGTGATCACTTTTTGAAAAAAACTCTTAAGGTGGCCTTGTTATGTGAACACTACATTAACATTTCACTGAAGTAAGAAGACATATATGCTACTAGTTTCTGACCCATTCATTAGTTGTGGAGGAGTAGATACAGAACAAAGAACTTTCTCAAGTATGCTTTCCTTGGCATAAAGTGCTAAGGGTAGAAAAAGGGTAGAATCATTTAAAGATGCAGAAGTATTTCTTCCGTCTGAAAGAGGAAGATCACAAAAAGAAAAGAGAAGGAATACGACTCTTAAGTTTTTAAAAACTGAAGATCCAAGGCAGAAGGGAAAACCTGAATAGGAATGGGGGGGGGGGTTATTGGAAAAATAAGGCAGTTTATATAGTTGCTAGAACTATATATGTTATTTTGTATGATTTTGTTTGTACCAGAATTCAGATACCCTAAAACTCAAAACTACTGGTGTCTCATTAGTAATTTTAGTAAGTCATTTTATGAAGTGTAATAATTATGTTTAAATTGCATCTCACCATTTCTCAAAAACAGAAGCACTACTGTCCTGACCTCCTTTTACAGCTAGATAGAAGATGTCCCATATTTTTCTAAGAAGGTTTTCATCAGTTTTTCACTGTATACTTGATGACATCAAGGGGAAATGATTTGAACTCCTCAGAATTCCATTAAAGTGCTAACATTCCAGTGGAGAATATCCACTCTTAGATAAAACTCTGACATGTCAACTCTTTCCTGGGGAACTGCTGAAGGGATAAAAGTTCTGCTTTTTCTCTTGTTCTCTCCAACTTTCTCAGCTTAACTCACAGTTTCCGTTATGTAATGCTGGATCATTTATTTATCTTAAGAATGGAGGTCACTGAGGTTCAGGCCCTTGAAATTATATGTTTATTTTTTAAACCTGAAGAATTTCTTCCCTTTTTTTAACCATGGGAAAGGCAATGAATATATGTAATTTCCTCATTTCTTCCTTTATTTATTTATTTATTTATTTTAAAAAAGAAGCCTTACAGATGTCCAAAATGTACAGTCATTACTAATTTCTCTTAGTATTTTGGAGAAGGCTTCAAGAATACGTTCTGAACATGGTTAGCTTCAGTGTCTTAAAGCTGAAAGGTTTTTAAAAAACACTCAGTTAAATCAAGTTAAAGGCTGCTTAATCTGCTGCTCTCAAACAGATTAATAATTGAGAATATTGGAACGACTGAGAAAAAGTTGCTTCTCACATTAATGTTACTGTCTTCCCTTGGGTATGCTTAGTATAATCCCCTCAAATGGTGCTGTTCCTTCAGCTGCTACCAGAGGCAACCATTCTGGTGTGACTCCTAGTGCAATTATAGGTGACTTTTTTGAAACTGTTCTAGGGAGTGAACATTTTAGATGACAGATACAAGGATAATTTAATAATTGTTTCAAACAGACAGTGCAAACTGCCTGATAGGCAAGGTGCCATTTATTTATTTATTTATTTAATTTATATGCCGCCCATCTTCCCCAGAGGGTGACTCTGGGTGGCTCACAATTAAACTTTGTGTTCTCTGTGCCTGTATTTAGAGTAACTGGAGGGGGGGGGACGACAATTTTTTTTCCTTCCATGTTTTTTCAATCAATACTGCAACTTGTTCAGAATAAGTCACTGAGCATCCTGGTGGAAGAGGTATCAAACAGTCCTTAATAGCAGTCTATTCTGCATAGACACAATGGAGGCTGGGAAATAAGCCTTCCTCACTGCTTCTACCACCAGAAAATATTGTTCCAAATAGGTGTTGGTTTGGGTTTGATCTGTTTCACCCTGAGATATCCTCCATTTTTGCTCAGGCTACTGACTGTTATATGTTCTAATTCATTGTCCGTACTTTCATGTTAAACCAAGAGCTTGACTGGCTTCTGTGAAAAAGAGGAGAGGATTAACAGCAATAGTATTTCCTCTCCAGACTATAGTATTTCAATATTCCACATATCAGCCAGGCCTTCAACAGTGTTAGCAATAGAGGAAGCAGAAAAACTACTTCTGGATTTAGAAAACCATTCAGATCCATCAAGCACTTAGGTTAGCATTTTAACTGGTTCCTCAGAATTGCAGAGGTTCATACAGAATATAAATCTGTCCATGACAGTGGAGTTACATAGAGATTTGTCAGTCATAGTCACCAACACCACTACCAACTCCAGATCTAAGATAGCTCTGTTGCATGTACCGAGGCAAATACTAATTGAAGGAGGTTTATGGTTGCCATGGTAGACACAAATTCCTCAGCCACTTCTGACTGAGAGAACTTTATGTAAATAATTATATCTCTTAGGACAAGGAGCCTGGGTAGCCTGATGGCACTTCTGAAATTTTTCTGGATAACTCTGGATGGAATATTACTAGACAGTATGGTGAACTACACAGTTCTATATTCTCTTGGGAGCAGCATGTACCCCAAATTGGTAGATGGTTGAATGGAGTATCTCACCAGCAAAATGGAGCTGTTATAGGTCATTGGTATTTCATCTTCCTGCCCTCAAGACTAGCATGATGCACTATGGAATAACCTGATAAATGGAATTGGGAGAAGGAAACTCCCCACTTCTAACCTTGACTAACCTCAAGTTAAACTTCTGGATGAATGATGTCTTACCAGCAACCAATCTGGCATTAAATGGGAGGGAAATCTTGTTCCCCTGTCATCAAACTTCGTTGGCCAGATTACAGCTAGACAGTACCTCTGTGTTCACTCTCAAGTTGTTTCCTGCTACCCTCTCCCCCAGGTACATTTCTCAGGCTCAAGCCTGAGAGGGAGAAGTCAATTTTTGTTTTCCAGTGATTGCCAGTCTCTTCTTTACATCCACCCATCCATGCAACCATACAAACATGTACTTGGGGGAGGGGTGTTTCTAAAGAGGTAGCCTATTTTGCTGGTAAGACCGCCAGGGTGTAACCTCAGTATCTGAGACAATGGACCAGGCAAGATGAAGCAAGCCCTGACTTAAGAATGGAAGCCCAGGTGCTGCCCAAGCGTCTATGAATAGACTGTGCAAAATAGCTTAATACTTTTCCACATGTAAACAAACACACAGAAACACTCTATATGTTCTGAAGTAGAAAAATTGAGAGAAAGTAGAAAATTGAGAGAAGAAATCTGCTCAGTTAATTACATTGAACAGCTTTCTTCTCCACATGCTAGAAGGTTCACCTGGAACACCCTTCTCCATTATGCAGGCTCTGAATGAGTAGAAGATATATGACTTTGAGAGCTATATAAACATTATATGTAAAGAATAAAAATTAGTGGAATATAAATTGCAAGGATTAAAAGAACTGATGTAATCACATTTTCAATATCTTGTTGCTTTTAATTTCATAAACACATTTTTAAGAAATAAAGATATTGAAATAAACCACATTCACATAGTCAAAATATTTGTAAATTAAGCTCCTATATAAATATAAAGCTTGATATTATTACTACAAGAATCCAAGATCATCCTGGACTAGAAGTCCATTGGGCCCAATATAATTCACAGGTAGCAATCAGCTGTCAAAAATATTCTCTTTGCCTTTTTCTTATTTACTGTATGAAGATCACTCACGTAAAATGCTCTACTGATTATGAGAGAAGTGTAGGGAGGAGCCTCTAAAGGAATTTCTGTATTTTCCATGGAACAGACATGTGTATTATGCTGCAGTTGTTTTTGGCACAGGAAACCATGTGTGTACAAAATACTTGACAATTGAAATGCATATCTTAAAGCCCGGAATGGGCCATACTTCTCAGAATCCTATATATAGGTGAATTTATGAAAGATTAGTATGTGTGTGTGCGTGCATGTGTGCACGTGCCTGTTTTGGCGTTACGAAAATAGTGGCATATTTCCTTCCTGAAGCATTCAACTGCTGTAAGATGTATTAGCCTTGTCGTCATTCTTGTGTAGTATTTGAAGGGGTGCCTATTTGCCTCTTGCTCCCTAGTATAAGAAAGTTTTTCAATTTTAAATATACAATCTAAGCTTGCAATAGCTTAAACTTTCCTAAAATGGGATTTTATCCAGAAACCTACATAAGAGTCTGCACTCGATATAGTTATTGTAAAGTTTAAGCCTGTTTTAAACACTGCAATTACACAGTTTATTTAAATCACAGTCTGAGGTCTCTGAAAATGCTTGGGTTTAAGAAAATATGACCTTGGTCGTCAAATTTCACACAATACACCCAGATTTTAGTTTTTTCCACATCTGAGTTGCTGGGCAAGTTGGCTGATAAGTAGACTCAATTAAAAAGCAAATCAAAGAGGTACTTAGACTGTCTTGTATATTCATTTATTTGAAAAAATTATGATTGAATAATACAGGAATTGGGCTGTACATGTGCAGATTTGTAGCATGTGCACTCAGATATGTGCATGTGTGCTCAGATATGTGCAGAATGTTTAGAAATGCATAACGCTTTCAACCCACATGCTCTGGAAAATGTGACAAGAAGAATTTGAGGAGCCATTAAGATAACTGTGGGTTATATTTTATATATCACCACTGTATTTTGGAGAAAACTGATATACCCGAAAGTGACCTGAAGGAATTTTTGGTCTGTCTCCTCTCTCATACTTGTGGGAAGGCTTCATAATAGAGCAATTCATACTCTGCTCTTTTCCTCTGCAAGCCCCTCACATCTCCCCATCTCTCTTTTGCATTCATAAATAGTCCAGTAGTTTGAAGACATCAGAAAGGGATGGTCTACATTAAAGTCAGTGCTTGAGCTTAAAGTGGCCATTTTGAGTGTTCCAAGCTGGAAATAAATTTGTGTTCCAGGAGTTTTATGTTGTCAGTTTTGAGTGGCATTGTTTTGAGTATTCCAGTCATAAGAAATAATCTGATAGAAGATTAGGAATGCAACTGTTTCATTTGGAGCTTGTTTCTTGTTCTGTGTGCACTGTTGGAAGACCTGAAGGATCAGGTTGGGGAGACCATTTTGGAGAATGTCTGTATGTATGGTTGCTAACAGTCAACACTGATTTGATGGCACATAATCAGTCAATCAATTATTACTTCCAGGTTATAATATTACACAATATTTAAATAATGTTTAATATAACTTGGTAAATGGTTTGTAGTAGCCACATGATGCAAATCACTCTAGAGGTAATCTGATCTGACTTGATGCTGGATCCAGAAGGGGATTTGGAGAACATCATTCTTCAATAGTCTAACATGTAAAATACTCAAATACAGTAAACCCTCAATTTAATGGGCAGATTTATTTGTTTGTTTGTTTGTTTATTTAGCTGATAAATTTATATAGCCACTCATCTCACATACGTGACTGTGAGTGGTGTGCAAAGTTAAAAACACACACACACAAAAAACAAAATAACCAAAATCATAACAACAAAAATATTTTTTAAAAAAATTAGAAACAATAAAAACCATTAAAAATAAGAAATAAAAAATCTGCAGGAGAGCACACTCAGTCTCCCTAGCAATACAGCCACTTTACAGGCTCCATACACATGTTCCTCCACATGGCAAAGCCATGTCTTCAGGCCCTTCCAGAAGGCCAGCAGGGTTCGGGGCTAATCTGCCTCAGGGGAATGATATTCCAAAGGGAAGGTGCCGTGGCAGAAAAGGTTCTCCCCCTGGGGTCCCGTCAGATGACATTCTTTTGTGGATGGGACCTACAACATGCCCTTCCTGCTGGACCCGATGGGACGGGTAGATGAGACTGGGGAGAGGTGGTCCCTCAAATAACTTGGCCCCATGCCACATAGAGTTTTATAGGTCATTACCAGCACTTTGAATTGAATCAGAAGTATACTGGTAACCAGTGGAGCTCATGGAGCAGAGATATAATGTGCACTGATCTAGGTGCACACATAACTGCTCATGCTGCCCCATTTTGTATCAGCTGAAGCTTCCATATGCTCTTCAAGGTAGCCCCATGTACAGCATGCTAGATAGAGGGAAAGGGTGTCCATTAAAGCAGAATATCCATTAAATCTGAATAGGATTTTACACATATGAATTTTATACAAACATAAAAAAGCGGGGATGAGGTTTTATGTATTTTACACATGTGTAAAATGGTGGGCAGGATTTTGCATATGCCAGAAAGATGTGGGCAGATTTTGTCTGTTGCACTTGAAGTCTCCTAAACTGAAATCCATTAAACTGAGGATTTATTGTTCCTGCATTATTTGTTGTTGTTGTTTAATTAGCAGTACTGTATATAATTAAATCTGCTGGCATTCTAGAGCCCTGTGCAAATTAGTTATTCCAAATTTCACAGCACCAGTGAAATAATTTTTTAGCTGTCCCCATGTAAAATCTGGTTGTTTTTTTAAGTGCTTCTAGATTTATTGTTTTAGAACAGACAAAATGAAATTTAAAGAGACAATATATTTTGTGTATGTAGGTGAATTAACTAGAAATAGTAGGTGAAATAATAGGGGTAGGTGAAATTAAAGGGGTATTTATTAAGAACAATAATGTAGTGGATCCAGTTGTCAGGGATTATGGTGGAAATATAAGGATCCTTTGCTCTTTTCCATAAAATTTATCAGCTGCTTCTAGTTCAAGACAGCTTACTAACAGAACTCAGAAAATGTTCAGGGTGGGACACTGGGTCATAGTGAAGTGAAATCACAGAGTCAATAGCACAACCAAGGAGCTCTCTTTTAAGACACTGTCTTGCCTCCTGCTCTGGGCACTTGGATGGGAGCAACAGTCATGGTCTAATCACTAATATGTTCCTCTCCACTATTATAAATAAATGAGTAGTAACTTATAGAAGTTGTGAAAAACAGGTCAGGACTAGAGGTTTGAAGTAGCCTGGACTTGGAGTAGAATGGATTCATGTGTTGCTTGATCTGCTCTGCCTTGGAATTTGGGCTTCCCTGAGTCTGATTCATCCTTCTGGTAAATAAACATATCAGAGGTCTTGTTTTCTGGCATAGTATGGTTTGCTAAAAGGTTAGTCGGCTATCTTAAGCCTTTCTTCTCCTGCTGAAACATATAAATATATAAAAGGGAGCCAGAAAAGAGAGAATGTGATAGGTGGGTGGGTAGGTGGATGAATGGATAGATAGATAATGTTTTCTCTTCACAGAAGATAGCTAACTCTGCTGTAGAATTATTTTTAAGAAAGGGCTGTTACCAACAAAATCAGTCAAGCTCCCCAGTTCTTTCCACTGGAGATAACTATTTCTCAAAGCCCATGAAGCTGTTAGTCTGTTTATCAACGATATGCCCTTTGTTACACCAAATAACTCAGTAGAAATTCACACACATTCCCTGACTGTTTCTTGAAGGACCAATCTAGATGTTAGTCCCAGTGGGTGTCTTTTCTCCCATAGAAAGCTTGGGAAAGCAGAACTTCCACAAGAGTCTAACAATAGTTTGGAAGTGCTAATCATGCATTATGGGAAACAGTACTTCTCAACCACATCTGCCTACTGAGTAACTTGGTCCCTGTGGTCTGTCCTGTTTCAAATTGAAACCTCTTGTGGCTTGATTGCCTTGGAGGGTGTGTGTGTGAGTAGTCTGAAAAACCTTGAATTTGTTCCAGTTCCAGTTATAAATGTATATTTGTGTCCTGTGGGAAAACTATACATATTTTGCACATTAATCAAAGAACACCAGTCAGCAGAAGTGCAATCAATCGTAGCACAAAGCAACCATCCTCCCTTTTTTTCCTTTTTTTTCCTTTCCTTTTTTCTTTTTGGAGGAATGTGTTGCATTTCATTGATCTGAGGTGATGGCTTCTTTTTTCTTTTTAAGGCTAAAGCAGCTCTCACAGAACAGGGCCCAACAGTACACCAATTAAATATTGGTTCGCTATAAAATTCAAGCTGACATTTTTAAAATAAATCCTTTTTTTTAAAAAAAAAGTATTCTTCCATTAGAAGCTGGTCTTTTCTCAGGGCATGGTTTTAATGCTCTTTTCTAAATGTTAATTTTCCAGATAGGTGAAAGGGATTTCTGCTTTTAAACATACTGACATATTGCTTTTAAGCATCTTTTTTAACAAGTGAGCAGATAAAAAGCAATGATCTGTGCTGGTATTTAATGTAGGCCTGGTCTCACTGATTTGCCCTCTGGTAATTGTTTGTGAATTCAATAAAATAGCCAGGAGGGGGAATTATCAAGTAATTTGATTACTTTGGAAGGTTTCATTCAGAGACAGCTATTTCCTTACATCCAGGGTTCCACAAGGGATGAACATAGGATCAAGATAATTTTTTCCTGGCTAGAATTAATCATGAGGCTATCCTGGCTTTCATATACCAAGCTTTACAAGTCCTCAGTCCAAACAGAGTCCTGAATGATTGGTTCTTGAAAAGGCTTGATGGAATGGTGACAACAACAGTAACAGCAACTAATTTGGATACCTGATAGGTTATAGATGAACTGAATGAGCCAGTGTTCTGTAATAAACACTACCTTAGTGTCTGAACCATTTCCTCATGGTGGGAGGGGAGACATGATGGGTTTCAACTTCTTCTCCCTCCATTATAATACCTCTGTGTTTGCAGTGCCTCAGATACTACCCAGTGCTGATTTAGTGGGTCACTTTACCATCAGTAGCATCAATCAGTGGTAGGGCAGATGGCCACCTTCTTTACTATATTGCCTTTCATTCCCTTTCTTCACTTATTTATCTTTTGCTTTCACTTAATTCCTGTTACTTTCTCCTGTTTGCCCAGACAACTCCCAACGTTTTCTTCTTGTTAGAAGAAAGAGCTTTTCCTTCTGCTCCCTTGCCTCTGCTTCACAGGGCAATATGGCAAGGTCTTATAAATCCTTCTGCATTTTTGCTGTAATTATACCTTGAAGTTTAACAGCCCCAAGATTCTTTTCTAAATGTATGGCACCTGTAATTGCGTTCTTCTGCCTTTAAGGTATCATTTTGTTCCCTTATTTAGATAACTGGCTCCTAGTTGTTCATTCTTATGACAAGCTATTTTGTCATATAGCTCAAGTTTTTCTGGTCTTAAGGTAACTTGGCCTATTATGAGGCAATTATGAGAAGTTTTTATCTTTTTCTCATGGATTATTCAGTTCGTAGGGATGATGATAGATACCACTAGAGGAGTCAATTTCCTAACATTGTCACATTCCCTTATATTTTAGGTGCTTTTAGTCAAGCTCTCTGTAACAAGAGTGAAAGCCAACACTGTTCCCCAGTTAGTGAGCCGTATGGTGGCTGTGACTTCACCCAACCTTGGATGTGCTCCCAATGGGGTGGTACCTCAATTCTGCTTCTCAGGTTGCAGACATAAGAGGGCTTATTTGATATTGGAGACTTTGCCAAACAAATAACTGCCTTACATTAATTTTTTGGGGGCGGGGGAGTGTTTTGATACTTGAAAGAATCATGGACAGGTAATGTTTCTGTGTGTGTGTATATATGTGTGTGTGTTTTTAAGTAGGGTTTTTTCCCTTAATATTTCAGGAATTTTGGTTTCTGTGTGAAGTAGTTTAGCTAGTTCTGCTTTCCATGCTGCAGTAGACTGGGATCCTCTGAAAATAATTTCCTTCTGTTGTTTACAGTGTGGTATACTGTATGTTGACTACAAAGCTATTGTATGGAATCTGAACATGGCTCTCATAATGGTTAAAATATTGTCACAACAGTGATGAATGAGACAACTGCTTAGAAAGCACCACAGATTGACATCTCTTGTTAAATTTTAATATTTATACTATCCACTTGGAATTTAAAGTGAATTTCTTTCTAATATATTCTTTCTTTCTTAGTCTGTTGATATAGTTGGGTAATTGTTTCCATGTATTAACGGCTATATGGCTTTGGAAGGGAGGGCCCATATGTTTCTTTCGTATCTTCTGGAGCATGAAATAATTTTTTCACCCATACTAAGTTGTCTTGCAGCCATCTGACATAAGATTTTCCTTTTGAAAATTTATTAAGAATCTTCAGTTTTGAATGAAAACAGTCCCATTTCCCTAGAGACAATAATTTGTGGGCCTCGTCAGACAATTGTTGACGATCTGACAGTTGTTCATCATGCATCTGGTAAAGAGACAAGTTATGTTGAGCCATTCTGAAAGGGCTCCTCTGGGTGGGTGGGTGTGCGTGTATGCATGTGTGTGCATGTGTAATCCCAAACGTCTGTTGTCTCACCAGTGATGCAAAAAAGGGATTTCTACTATTTAATGCAGAAGAATTCACCTGAATGCTGAGTTTTTAAATCTGCCCTCACCCTGAGTTTATCTGAACAAAGGCTGGAGTGGCAGTCTTTTTTCCCATTTAGGAAAGAAATTGTCTTGATTATTTTAGTTTCTGATGTTTAGCTTTTACTATAGTTAAAAAGTAGGTATAGAGAAACATATGTGGAAAATCAAGCATAAATTCTAGGTAAAATATATTTTTAAAAGTAAAACTCTTTTTATTTATCTCTATATTGGGTAGCTGTTTTAGTTGAAGTATGAATGAAAAAGTCTCTGACTCAAGTCAACAGATTTATTCTGGAAAATCTTTTTAACAATTCTCCCTTGGTGCACTATTGAGTACTTTGATATATTTTGAATTTTATTGATTAATAATATTTCTAGTTCATATTAAAATCTTTTCTTTGCTGGTATAGAATCTGAATTGCTTTGCATGGCACCATGGTGCTGGTATGCAAAAGGGAGAATAGAGGCAGGCAAGAATTGATGTTTGAATGGTAGAGCAAGAACATTTAGTCTTAGTGGAGTGTGCAGTTTAGTTTGCTTCAGGTAGCACAGTATCTTGAATCACTGATTTGCCAGGGTTTAGTGGATAAGCAAAACAATGAAGGAAAGCTATATAGCAGTAGTTGTTCTCTAATGTTCATATTTGCCACTTTTACCATGGCATTTTGTAATGGTAAATAGTATCAAATTGAAACATTAGACTTTAATTGTATTACTGCTTCTCCAAAATGTATATGCTGTGCATGTTCAAGGCAACAAGAAAATAGCCTGATTTGCAGTTTTGTGAAAATACAGTCAAACCTCAGTCCACTTCATCAAGACTAAATCATGATTGAAGAAAATTGGATGATTCTTTTTCTTTTCCCAAATGCGGGCTTGAAGTCACGCTTTTGACCGCAATTTATTTATTTAGTCGTCTAGATACTCTCTTGACTCAGTTTCTGGAAAGCAGTGAAATGCCCCAGTGCCGTCAGAAAGCTGCAGATTTCTTTTTGGCTGGAGTAAAGCTGAGGGCTAAATGGGGCAACTTGAAGCACAGCCATTTGCAGCTACTTTTTGACTCTTGCCATGTCATGTTCTTGTAAGAAGCCAAGCTTATGAGCTGAAGTTCATATTATAAAAAAGAATGGCTTCACACTGTTTTGTACATAACAGCCTCACCCTCCTGTCTTTAGTTCTACTGGAAAACACACAGTAGACTTTGATAAGTAGCATAGTATTTTTAGAGAGTAATCTTATCATTATATGAGTACAGCAAGACACTGAGAACCTAATCACTGCTTGTTAAATGAAGGTTTTTCCAGAGAAGACTGTGGCTTATATGGTATCGTATTTAAAAATGGTCAGGATAATGAAAATAGAATTTGTTATTTAATATATATGGCTTGTTATGTACCTCAATTAAAATGTTTGCAAATCCAGGAGACCCAAGACTAAATGGGTGGTAGTTAAAGAAGACTGTGGAACAAATTTTTCCTTCAGCATCATCAGAAAGAGGTATCTTGACCTAGCTTGGCAAAAACATTCCATCAGAAGCCATTTGGGGAAATGCATCAGTCTAATTGTGTGGAATTAGATAAAGCAAGGTAGAATATATTAGGGTCTCTCAGGACCT
The DNA here is from genome assembly GCF_059951505.1 of Python bivittatus. Lineage (NCBI taxonomy): Eukaryota > Metazoa > Chordata > Lepidosauria > Squamata > Pythonidae > Python > Python bivittatus. Next base: position 101,629,730 of record NW_028277030.1, read on the forward strand.
TGGACAGATCCTTTAGACCGGTGTTGTCCAGAACATGGGAACAGTTGTCCCAGCAGGATGAAAGGATTTCTAATATGAGTGTCTCTAGACTTGCTTTACCTACTTCCTCTGAAAAGTGAGCTGTATCTCTTAAAGGTCTAATGGTATATTCTGTTCTTACAATATATGGTGATGAAGACTGACAGGCTCACATAGTGAAGATCCCAGTAGACCCATGTTCACCTGGCCAAATGATGCTTACCACTACATGTCATCTTCTTATCTGGGGTGAGAATGGGTAATAATCTCCAGAAAGCAATAGGAATTGAGTTATCAGTTGGGCACAGAGAACAACTTCATCTTGATGAATCATATATTGCTATTACTCTTAAAGTTTGTTTTTTAGCTTGGATATTGTGGCCACAGTGGCTGTTTATTTTATAAGTGATAAATCTGAATATGCAGGGAGAGAAAATAGAAACTAGAAGAGCAAAGCTGATGGTGGCATTTGGGAGGAAAAACTAGAGTGTGGATATTAGCATTTTGTTTAAGTCACAAGACGTTTTGAGATGACACTACAAAAGACATCCAGGAAAATGGAATTTACTCTTAAGTTTTTACTATAAAATGTTGCTCTATCTTCTGTTTCAGGAACAAGAAGATCCTAATAAACTTGCTACAAGCTGGCCAGACTATTATATTGATCGCATCAACTCCATGGCAGCAGTAAGTAGCCTCTTTGTCCTCTAGATATTGTCTTTACCTTTCTAACTTTGCTTGATCAGTTCCTCTACCCCAGTGCTGTGGGAGGGCCTGATTCTCCGCAGTAATCCAGCCTCCCCACCTTTCTACATTTTCCTGAATTGTAAATATTCAGAAAATCTTTAAGCTGGTGGTATGCAATTTCTGCCAGCTCAAGCATTACACCAGGCTTTCTGTGGTATGTCAAGGATGGTACTCCAAAAATGTGTTGGTCAGAACCTGTTTAAGAAGAATTTCAGATGAACTAAGGCATGAGGTCTTTAGACTATTGTTTTGCCTTTAAATCTCCTAAATCATGTAAAAAATGCAAAAAAAAAAAAAGTCCAGAGTTTGGCCTTACTTGGAGAGAGGAGATCAGAAAAGAGGAGCATATGGCTCCCAGTCAGCACTTTTGCCTTCCAGCTGTAAGCTCTTAAATTGGTGGAGAAAAATGGAAAGTGAAGGTGCTCATCAGTCAGAGGCTAGCTAGGAAATAAACTTATTTCTACTCTTCCATATTCTTCTAAAGAGGGCAAAAGCAGTAGGCCCTTATCTATCTGTCTGTCTATCATCTATCTATCTATCTATCTATCTATCTATCTATCTATCTATCTATCTATCTATCTATCTATCTATCTATCTATCTATGGATGTTACTTCACTAATATTTGTTATAGTTCAAAACTTTCAAACTATCTGGCTATCTGTATTTCTGTTCCCTGCCATCTCAAGATATCTAGCTATGGATCTGTGATCCCATGATCCCACCCTCTTCCCTAGCCATTCAAGGGCTGCCCTGATCGCTTTCAGACTATAGAACAAATAAGTAGTTAATGCCTTTGTCTGATACAGTGAGAGGCAAGGAAGATAGGCATATTTTGGTAGTTCTTGGGAATCTCTTCTCTCATCTTCTGAAACACATGAAGTATTTGGTAGAATGGATCTTTATATGTCTGGGTACTTAGAAACACATGAAAATCCTTCTTCTTGCCATCTTCCTTCCTTCCTCTTTCAGCAATATAAAATGGTGAACGGTTCAGGCATTCTTCTTTCTGTCTTCGGTAGCCTGAACTTAAGAATGCAAGCCCCTTTCCTGCTCTGTAGGGGGGAAAAAGTTACTTTTGCACCACTGTGTTGCTTTTGGAAACTTGTCAGTACTTGTACTTCAAGATATATTCACATTGTAGAAAGGTTTGCAAACGAATGACTAAAGCTACTCTTTAGAACCGTGACCATCCTGAACATATGATGTGTGTGTCAAAGGCCAACAAGACAGCTGTTACGCATTTAAATTTCATAATTTAGAAATAATTTACTTGGAACATAACAGCTTGATGGAGCAGAAAAGAAAATACATCTTTCAGCACACCTAACTCCACTTTGGATAACTTTCAGTTCAACCCACTTCTATAAACAATGGGGACAAAGAACAGGCAATGCATGTAGGTTAATGTATAGGCAATTCATATAAGAATGATGTCAGATGTTTCCACTTTCCTTGTTCAGGTGTCAGAGTCACTGGATGAGGATTTTTGCTCCTTTTTAAATGTATATATACAAATTATCCCTAAGTTATTTGATACTGGCTCCTCCATCATTATGAATAAATCTCAAAAACAAAGCTTGGGAGGAATAAGATTAGTTGCTTAATGGCAGCCACTACTGGAGAGAGGTTGTCTGTAATACCCATCTCCAGGAGTGTTGGGGTGATTGGTTTTTGCAGTATTTAAATTTGATTTTGATGATTCCTTAAGAGTTAACTAATGGTAACTCTAAAGAAAAGTAAAACTTCAGTATAACTTGTCTTTGCAAAGGGCAGAGGGTACTTGTGAATGTGCCAAGAGAAGGAGAAGAAACGTTACATAATAGAAGAAAGTATAGATTAAGATCCGCTTTATTTTCTGAAAAGCCTTCCACTGAGATTGATTTTTAAAAACATTTTTGATATTTAACTTTTTTCTTGCTAACATTTTTAAACATTCTGTTTAACATTTTTACATTCTTTCTGTGATAGGCAGTCCTAGTTCTCTCTGTTAAGAGAGAGAGTAACTTGCTTGGTTTAGTGGAGTGAATCTGACTTTATGTAAAGATCAGTCTCAGAGTTTATTCCAAATCTGTGTGCCAGCTGTGTAGCATGCTGTACAGTGGTCAACCTGCTTGACTGACTGACCATCCTGAAGATTAAACTTGTGTTGGTGTATCCAACTCTGTGATTCTATAAGTTGAAAACACAAAGTGATATGGAAAGTTTGAAGGGAAAGGAGTAGGGTGAAAAGGTGCATGAGTGAAAGAGAAATTTTAATGGAAAATTGTATGTGAAACAGTTTCTCCAACTTAATTGGCCAAATAATGCTTGATTAATCTTGAATTGCTCAGTAATTTCAGCTTTCATCAAGTGTTGGATTCATAACTCTTTCTTTGTCTCATCCAAACAGATGCAGACACTATATGCTTTTGATGAAGAAGAAACAGAAATGAGGAATAAAATAGTTGAAGACTTGAAAACGGCTCTGAGAACGCAGCCCATGAGGTATTTCATACATTTTGCTTCCATTCATCAGATGCTTCTTGCGTTAGGACTGCCTATCATGGAAAGAATATAAGATACAGGATAATCCCTTCACTTGCTCTCAAAAATATCAGGTAGAGAACAGCAGGCTAACTGAGGATACATTTTATTTTCTCTTGGTATAAAGTTTTCAAACAAGCTTAGGGAGCAGAGTCTAGCTAAACCACCTTCTTTTTTTAAGCATATCTAAGTGTTGCTCAGATCTCAATTATGCACATTTCCCTTTCTAAATTTAGATCTTTGTCACCTTCCCCTTGAATCACACTGAATATATTGACCTATTGAAACTCTTTTTTCCTCTCTCTAGTTTTTTTCACCCGCAAACTCCTCTGCTTTTCTGATAATCTACTTGATCCTTTCTTACATTAACCCTATACATCTTCTTTCCCTACACTGCTTAAATCTATTGCCAAAATCAACTGGGCCTTATGCCTTTCAAGATTCTTTCTGTCTACCACTTTGTGAAATGCTGAGCTTCTAATATGTACCAACCAACTTTGAAAATGATTTGTCATTGATCCTTGGCTTGTTATTTCCAGTTTGGCAAATGCAGGTATCTGTCTATCTATCCATCTATCCATCTGGGGGCTTTTGGGGATGGCAGGGAAGAGAGGAGGAAAGGAAAATCAAATGAGAGAAATAGAGGAACAACATGGGAAGTTTGTAAATTGAAGTTGATATAATCTGAATTCATGTTAAATTCCATTTGTGCAGGCTGTGCGTGGTTATTGCACAGGATAAATCTCATCTGGTAGTATCCTGAATTGTTAAGCATAAAATATTAGGTAATCTGCATTTAGCTTTCTGCATTATTCACTAGAGTTGCACAGGGATTTGTAGACAAATAAAAAATGGCTGTTAAATTTGGTTTAGTCCTGCTATGATAGAATCTTTCTGTGTACCAGAGATGGAGAAATCACAAAGGGAGCGACCAATCACATTTACTTCTGTTACTGATGTAAGATAAGTTGTAGCCCTCAGTTTAAAAAATAATCATACTGAGAATTATTGATTAATCAGCTTCATCAGCTTCTTTTGTCCCTATTAGTTATTCCATAATATGAAGTGGATAGGGAGGACAATTTTTCCATTTGTCATGCTACAATGTATGTGGCATGTATATTGTGTATAGCTTCTTGTCATCCTTTTCCATCATGCCAGGAAGGACATTACTAATAGGACAGGCTTTCCTTCTGAAATCTCTGGGAGTTCATTTTGAATTTTTTCCAGATAAGCCCAGCATTACTTTGGCTAGAGACCTCTGACAGCAGGCATTTATTTCCTTTGTTTATAACAGCTGTAATGAGTGTCAGCAGCAGCAGCCACAAACTGTCACATAAAGTCTTTGCTCTTAAATTGCTGGCTGCAGCCCTGAGGGCTTATCCGTTCCTCCTCCTCCTCCTCCTCCATCATCAAGCCAAATTTCAAGTTAAGTCTCACGGCTCAACTGATTCCAGGGACTCAGTTTGCATGTTGCCAGACTGACTACATGCCAGCACCTGATACTTAAGCCAGTTTGGTCTTTAATGGAAAATAGAGGTTCTCGTGGCTCTGTCCAATCCTCTTTGATGGAAAGTCCTTCAAGATACTGGTCTTGGAACCAAAGAAGGATGGTTGCTGTTTTGTAGTGCCATTTCAAAAGCCATACAATCACACCTCTGGCAGAACCTGGGGTAGCAATAAACCTGCTTAGTGTTCATATTTGAATAATGTCTTGCTAAACTGAATATGTTTACAGCACATACTCACCCACAAATCCTTGAATTAAAATTAACTTTATGAAGTGTTTATGTAGCTTGCTAGCTGACTCTGCTGTAATTAGGTTTGTATCATACTTTGCCAAGGAGAAGTCAAACTTTGCACTTAAGACACCTCATTTGTGAGCTCAGAAATAATCACAACATATTAAACACATCTGCAGAATCTCTCCTGTTTCCAAGATCACCCTTGGACATTAGTGGTAGAAAAGTTAAAACAGAGGGAAGAGGCAAACTTCCTGTATATCTCACACAAGTCTTTCAAGTGACTTAGCTGGTAAATTTTGAACTTTCACCAAGTATTTCCAGGCTGTTTCTACATTTGATCCTGAGCTGTTCCTGACACTAGGGCTGTGCAGATCTTCAAAGGCCACTTTGCTTCATCAGAGATCCAATGCAAATTAGCTTAATAAAGGAGTGCCATGCAGAGTAGAAAGGTTACGCCACCCCCACTTGGCTCAGTAAGAGCTATTGGCCAGATAGGCTCTGCCTTGGTGCCTTGTTCTGCCTTGAGGTAGAACAACACAGTTCTGCAAGGGACTTTGCTGGTCATCAAGGCAGATCACCTACAACTGTTGATTGTACTTGTTTGTTTTTTAATTCATGCAATGATGTCTATAAAGTGAGAAGAACCTTGGGCATGCATGTAGCTGGCCACATTACTCAAACAAATAAAAAGCTGCATCATTTGTACTAGAGGGATTCTCCTGAGTATTTGGTGAAATCCCACTGTTCTTTCAGATGTAGGCTGCATAGTGAAGGAGGCACCACATTTATAGAACAGCTATTTTTCCCCCTTATAAGAAGAGTGTGAGGTCCAAATTGGGCTAAAATTTCTTTCTGTAAAGTGAATGGGTCCTTTGGTATGAAAGGTAGATTTTTGTAATAAAGTTGAATTTTGATAGTAGCAGTTGTACATAACTCCAAGTCTGGCACAACTGAACTTTAGCAATTAGACCCAATTCAGCAATAACGAAGTGCTCAATCACACCACTTAGGGAGGAGCTGACAATAAAATGAAGGAAAGGATTGGAAGAAAATGAAGATTTCCTTGTGAGTTGGTTGTAACCATAAGTAACTATGATTATAAAAATATCAGGCTTAGAAACATATGGAAAATTTGTACTGCCGCTTCTGTTAGTCATCAGTTACCTTGGCAAGGCAGGATGCTATGGAAAAGAAAAAGTTCTAAGTGGAATATGCAAAACTTAGCTGGACATCAGCAGACCTTTGTTAAAGAATGAACAAAATGGAAAGGCATCAAGAAAACCTTTTTTTTCTTTTAGCCAAGAAATACTTCCACCATCTAACTGATTAAAAAAAAAAAAATCACTGGAAAATGTGTCTTTTATTTTACCACTGTTTGTCTTGTTATTCTTCTGATGACCTCTGGTAGATGGAACCTATTTTAGTGCATATTTCAAGTGGGACAGAAGACCAGAATTTTTCAATGGTGAACGTGTCTCTTGATTACAATATCTGAAGTGAAAGTGGAATGGGACAGCAGCTGCCAGTTAGCTTTGGGGTGTGCAGGGCAATTATGACTTTTCTTTTCCCCAGAATGTGGTATGAATTAAACCCACACAAGTGCTGCTGTAGGGCACCTTTAAGTCCTATGTCCATAAAGAGCAGGTGTTTTTCTGAATGAAGCCTGCTCTGAGTTAACTTCAGCCTGCAGATTGGGGTGTCTCGTAACTGGACATTCCATATGAATGAGTTTCTTTTTCCTTACCCATAGAAAATCAAGATGTCAGGGAAAATGCTATATTAGAATCTCTTCCTTGACATGTTAGTTCTCCATGTGCAGGACTTTTCGTATGAAGGGACATTCACCTGCCCCTCCCATATAATTTAAAATTCTTAAATCTGTTCTTCTTTGTATTCTCATCTTTAAAAACAATATCAAAGAATAGCAAAGTACTAAAGTGACATCAGTGGATTTGCATTATTCTGTAGCAGGTTATGCACAAACTCTGTTGGACAAGTGCTTCATTTGTGCAATGAATAGCGTGTCAGTGACCACGTTCCAAGAAGTGGATAGGGCTAGGGCAAAAATTCAGTATGATTTAATATAAACTAAACATAAATTTGACGTCCTTACACATTCATGCCAGCTTGACTAAGATGCATGCTTGACTACAGCTGTTGGATCAACCATAGGTGTCATTTGGTGAACTAGGAGCAACAATATTCAAATTGCAGTGGCTGGGTTCACACAATAGTCACAGCAAAACTAAAAAAATCTGTATGATAGCCTGGCACAATATGCAGATGGAGCTGGTTGTTAGAGCATGTAGAATAATTGTAATACAGTATGTAGAAATGCCCACGTTAAGATCTGCAGTCAATGAAACTCTATGGTTTTCTAGAAGAAAAATAGGAACACAAACACATCCAAGGATGGGGAATCGGTGGCCTTCCAGGAATTGCAGAACAATGACTCCCAACTGGGCATGTTGCCTGGGAATGTTGGGATTTGGAGGACTGCAGGTTTCCTGGATGAGACTCCAGAAGGTAACACCAAATGTCACTGGTGCTTCATTCTCTCCTTCGAAGCAGGCAGGAATGTTGCTCTGCAAAGCAGTTTAGAAGGAATGCTTTGCTCAGGGTGTTGAAGCCAAGGCTCCTTTGAAAGCGTTACTAGATAGGAAAGAAAACTGTTCTGTCATAGCTTTCTCTCTGCTGTGTTAGTTTTCTTAGAACAGGTTTTCCTCCTCTCTGGACAGCATTCAACAATGTCTTTCCTCAACTGAAAACCCATCCATAGGTGAAAGACAGCATAAAAACGTTAAGATGAAAATGTTACTTAAATGCTAAGGCTGTGTTTAAGTCACACAAAGAAACAGTTACCTTTTCTGGAAATGGGAAATGTAATCCTGGGACTGGAAAGCCAAAACAAAGAGTAGGCAAGCAAAAACGTTGCCATCTTCATGCTCTTTCGTTGCTTATGTCAATGAATGTTGGAAAGCATCCTGTTCTTCCCCAAAGTGATTTGCATATCCCGGCCATTTAATGCATTTTCTGTCTAACCATTTGTGGTATGTGTTTGCTCTTAAGCTTTGTTTGTTCTCACAGACCAATTTTAAAGTCCAGGCTTGAACAGGCACCAAACCTCAAACTGAACCTCTTGATACTCTGTAAGGTTTTGGTTTTCTCCAAGCCTTTAACCAGTGAGATAAGGTTGCTAAAGAGAAAGATGATCAGCCACTTAAGGCATCTGCCCCAAATTTTACATAGTTTCTCTGATTCCCCTTTTGGAATAAAATATACTTATCCCAGATACAGTATTCCTGTTATTTGGTATATTTTGTACATGTGCACTGGAAGGTCATGTTTTATGGTCTTCTCTGAAGGAAGTACTGCAAAGTAATGTGATATTGGGAGTCACATGATTTGTGTTAAATTTCAAAACTCCAAATACTGTATATGAAACAGACCTGCATGTTTGCCAGTCATGCCACTAATGGTTGTTCCATGGAAATTGTGTTGGTACCATCTTACATTTGAATTGTTTTGTTCTGCTGATGGCCATTTGAAATGAATCTCCCAGTCCCATTTTTTTTTTTATGATTCATTTATTTATTTTATTTATTCCAGGGCTAAAAATCTATAGACTACTTTAAGCCATAAGGGATTTGTCCTCAGTTGCACAACTTTGATTTTAACAAGGAACATTTGCTCAGTTTTAATTTTTATCATCTTAAATGGTATAAAATCTTCCATTTTTGCATCCCCTATCACAAATTTAGCTCTAGACTATACCAACAACAAATTATTGCTCAAACTATTTCTTGACTGTGTAATGCAGAAACGTTCAGCTGGGATTCTATGAATGCATCCTTTCCCAGATTAAGTAACTGCTTGCTCATAGGTCTGTATGAAATGGCCATGCCTTGCCTTGATTAAGCACAGTGAAGCATCTCCTTCAAGTAGCAGTTGCCTTAGGGCTGGGAAGGTGGCAAACAGAAGCTCAGCCATTCAGTTTCATCAGTGATATAGCCATCTCTGCATCAGTAGCAAGTATCATGATGTTAGGTTTCATGGCTATACATGTTCTTAAATATATATATAGCATTATAATGATACAGGAGAAGATAACACATTGCAAACAGTGGAGTAGAAAGAAATGAAACGCTGAAGGAACAAAGATTATTAAAGTTTCTATTTGTTGTAGAGTATGATACACACTTTCTTGCATAGGGAACTGTTAAATATACTGTTTATGTTTTTATAAGTATTTATAAGAATATGCATGTATATTTTTACACAGAGTTGTAGGGGGCTCACAAGAAGTCACAATAAAAACATTATTTTAAACTATAGAAATAGAAAACACAAAATAGCAGGAGGGGGGAAAAAGTACCTAATGAACATCTTTCAATAGCATATGATAAAAATAGCATATGATAAAAGCAGCAAAGAGGATTACAACTAAAGACCTTCCTAAAAATAGGTCGCCACTAGCTTCTGGAAGATTGTTGGTGAGCAAATGAAATGCGTCTCCCTGAGAAGAATTCTAAAATGTTTATACAACTATCCAAAAATCTCTCTCAGGCAATGTTGGAATTTACAAGAGACTGAGAACTTGCAAGGGTAACCTCGATATACAGGAAGATTCATTTTGGAGAAAGTGGTCTTTCAAACATCATAGTCCTACCTTTTCAGGTTCTGTGCATAACTGCATATGGTGCTTCAGACTTCCCCCTCCCTCCCAAATTGTCCAAGATGTCATAGGATTTCAGCATTCCTGCATGTTATATCTAAGATATAAGAAAAATTTGGGAAATTTTTGAGAGATGGCCATCTTGCACGGTTTGGGCCATTTAAAAAAAAATACTATTTTAATATAATGTGGAAGTGTTAAGAGGGCTGTTTTGGGGGTCAGTAGATTCTCTGACTCTCACAGTATCATTTGACCCCAAGCAGTGCACTCCCAGTGCCTGTCAATGTTGAATGTATTTGAATTGTACCTGGAAACAAATTAGAAGCAAGTACATTTGAATAAATGATGGTGCATTGTTTCTAAGTAGGTATTTTAAGTGACAATAAGTAGTTTTCTGTTATTTTCCCTTGTCTGTACAGTAGGTTACTTAAGACTACCAGTCTGATTTTTTTGAGAGATTTTTCCACTGTATTAGGTACGTAGTTTGAGAAATGCCTATTTTAAATTCTTGAGCTAAATTCATAGATAACTGTTTATATAATTTTCAACACAGTATTCTTTCATGATTCCAATACAGTAGCCATATTTCTAATTGAGATCTCAGTGAGTACTAGCTAGTCTTTAAGAAAGATCTAAATGGAGATTTTCCCCTTGGGCTTGACTGTTGAGAATATAATCATTCTTTGTTTGAAAAGAAACATATTCTATAGAGCATTTTCAGCCAATGGCAACTTTATAGGTTTAATACTCTCATAAATAAGGAAAATGTAACAATATATAGATAGTGGGCAAATAGTATTTTATCTATTTTAGTAGATGATCTGCAGTTTAAACTCAACTTAGTACAAGTCTTTAACTTTCATTTTCTGCTGGCAGACACTAAAATGTTACATAATATATACTGACATTCCTTGATTTTCATGCCTCAGCAAAGAAATACAAAATCAGACAGTTTATTTCCATTATTTGTTTTCATCAGGGATCAATATTTTAACCAAACAGCTGTCTCACAGTGAGGACGGTATGTTAGTTATTTTCTGGCATAGAAAGAGGATGCTTGGATAGGAGAAAATGCAGGCAAAAGGCACATACTGTTAATAAGGTGAAATGACCTTTGGAATAGGACAGCAAACATTTATCCTTGTGGAAATTGTTTTGTTTAGGTCAAGTGAGTGGTTGCTTTTTCAGATTATTTTATTTCAGATCATTTAAATGTATGATGTTGATCCATAATACAATTTATCTTTGTAGCAGAAAACAGAGGACACTGAACAAATTTCATTCCAACATACACATCTGTCTCTAAAAGTGTTTGTTCTGATCCTTGGCTGCATATACTTTAGAGTTTCCCACAGACTTCTGAAGTTAAGAGAAGAGGCAATTTGATTGTTTCATTAATCTGACACCATTTATGCAAAGTGCCTTAATTGTCTTTATTGTCTTTTTCTTTGCTATCTCTGGACAGATTCGTAATAAGATTTATTGAGCTGGATGGCTTGAGCTGTTTGCTAAACTTTTTGAAGAGCATGGACTATGAAACCTCTGAAAGCCGTATACACACATCCGTTATAGGATGCATCAAGGCTCTGATGAACAACTCCCAAGGACGTGCCCATGTTCTAGCCCACCCAGAAAGCATCAATATAATTTCTCAGAGCTTACGGACTGAGAACATCAAAACCAAGATTGCTGTGCTGGAGATCCTTGGGGCTGTTTGCTTAGTGCCAGGAGGTCACAAAAAGGTTTTGCAGGCCATGCTTCATTACCAGGTCTATGCGGCAGAGAGGACAAGATTCCAGGTAAAAATGATGCATTGAACAAGGTGGTCTTTAGAGCTGGTTCTCTGCATAAAGCAGGATGAGCATTATTGTTTTTCTGATCAACTAAAATGAAGCATGCCTACCTGAAAAGTATTCAGGTAATTGATACTGATCAAGCATAGGGTCATATTTGCATTATTGTTTAATAACCCTCCATATCTTAATTTTACTACTCAAGAGAGTCATTTCACCTAGTTTATGAAATCAATAATGTGTGAGTTCCTCACTGTGTTTGTGAGAATTTTGGTCCGGTGTGCTAGAACTTTTCAGAGTATAGCAGGCAGAGGAGCAGCTGTCATAAAATGGCCAATCATGTACCGCCTGTTTTTCAGGGGGAAAAAAAGAAGAAAACTAGTGAAGCTTCTCCCCTCTAGGCACTTTACTCCAATTTACTTTTTATCTTTTCTGAACAGATAGGCAACTATTCACCATTTTTCTCTTTCATAGAATAAAAATAGGGCCAAGAGCATTTTTGTAAATACAAGTGATGCCAGAGGTTTTGCAGCGTACCAGCTTCTAAGTATTTACTGACTGACTGAAATAATCTCAAAAATAATAATAATCAGGCAGGTCAGGGAGCCCATGGTCATCCTGCTGACTGCATTTGTCCTAAAACTTCTCTTAGCAGTAATGTTACTAGCATTACAAAATAAGGAACAAAGGCAGCTTCTCCCAGGTATAAGTATGTGTAGTTCCAATTGCTTAAGGATACTTGGACTGAAATAAGTACCTGAGTACGTAAAGCAAATGTGGATATGAAATAACAGAGCAATTCATAGGATCCCTAGTGGCCTGAATGTTGGACATTGAGCATAACATTCTTAACTTGCTTTGTTTTTGGAAACACCTTCATGATACTGAGAAAACTGAGTCTTAATGTTGTGATTAGAATTCTGCATTCTGGGGTGTGCAATAGTTGGATGCAAAGCGGGAAGGGTACTTTGGATCCAGTGTGGGTGAGCTCTCTGTAGTTGCCAGTGGCTCCTTAAAGAAGCTGTGTCTTTTCCTGGGCTTCCTTATAATCCCAGGAAAATGTACACATTTCAAGAATAAAAAGATAATTATTCTTTTATTTATAGGCCAACTCCAACCTAATAGTCATAATGTCAATAATATACTGTATATAACAGTGTTTCTCAACCTTAGCAACTTTAAGACATGTGGACTTCAACTCCCAGAATTCCCTAGCCAGCATGTTGGCTGGGAAATTCTGAGAGTTGAAGTCCACATATCTTAAAATTGCTAAGGTTGAGAAACACTGAATTAGACTATGCATAATTACTCTGTCACTACTTCCTTAACTCAGGCATCTATTTTCCAAGACTTTATTTAAGGAGCCAGTGACAGATGCAGGAAGTGTGCTCACACCAGATCCAAGCATCCTTCCTACTGCAGATCCAAATACTGAATACCTCTGTTACCAAATACTGGAATACCAAATACTGAATACCAATGTACATATATGTAAAAGTAGCCTCAGAGTCAGGTACTTTGTTTTAGATATGTAGATGTGGGAACTTGCTCCTAGAATGTTGTCTAAATGAACCTTTGAAAACAGTGGAATAAAAAACTAGGACTAGAAACCCATTGTCCTAATATCTCTCTCTCTAACAGTCTAAAACTGAGTAAAAATAACTCAGAAAATAAGTAATTTCTTAATGAATATAGAATAGCATAGTTTTTACAGTATGTATGTGGCTACACTTTTGACAAATTATTTATTGTTTGCAGAATATTTTATGAACCTTTAGGGAATTAACATCCTATCATATGCATGAATGTGCAGAATGTGCAATATATACATTTATTGTGTAAAAGGAGTTAAGGATGAACCTTAGCCCGCTTGTTTTTTAATCCCAGTAAGGACACGGTTCTGTTTTGTTTGTTTTTCTGATGTCTGTGCCTGAATGTCATCCTTTCTTTCTGCAAAGTTTCTTTCAACAGTCCAAAGTTAAACTTGTCCAAGGTAACTTCAAGTCTTCTTTCTCTCTTTGAGTTTGGCATCAGAAGTGCTGATGTTAGCATAACAGATTCACAGTTAAATCTAGCTTGGCTGTTTCTATTATTATGAATATTCATGCATTTATGGTTGTCAGATTTCTGTGATTAAAATCCAGCAGTTATTGCAGGAAAAAACCACTTAGTCATCCCCAAAAGATTGATATGATAGTGCTCTAAATCAATTATCTAAGAATATTTTGAGGTTTGGATTAACTTCTTACCCAAAGTATGGATAGAAGTTTGTGAGGAATTGTATCCCTTGCATACTTTTCTGGATAAGGGGTGAGCTATGAAACATACAGAAATTTTATCAGAAACATACAGAAATTTTATCAGAAACATATAGACATTTTATCAGAAAAATGTCTTCACAACAGTTTTGGTTCAGCTTTAGCAATCATGCCTTATATATATTGTAGAGACAGCATCATTGCTAAGGAATGTACAATTGATACCTCTAATTTTTACTGTGATATTTACAACCAAGGCTATGCAAATATCTGGGAAATCCTTCAACTCCCTGTTGACATTTTAAGAGGAAATGCCTCCTGTCATCTAAGCAATATCATTTAAATTTGCCCAGAGAATGGAATATTCCACAGGGTTTGAAACTTGCTGATTTAAGCTAATTCCAGGCAGTCACCATATGTCTCCCGGCATCTTCCCTTGGATATTACCATTCAGCCTCAAACATCAGCCCTGGTGTTTTACAAGTGGCTATTTGGCACTGACAGCAAAAGTGTTATTAACATTTTTCCTGAATAGTAAAAATTAATGATGAAAAACCCTCTCAGCCAAAATAACAAAGCAGTGAAGACACTGAGTAGAAGGAATTTCTTTTGGCTTTGTTGGTCTCTGAATGAAGAGGAAATTGTGGGTTAGTAATTTGACGGAGGAAACATTTGAAACTCTTTGCCTTCCTGGATGAATAAAGTGAAGATGACGAGAGACTATATACATCCTCCTCCAATATGGTCCATTGGCCAACCATCCCGTTTTTACATATGTATGCAAATTCATGTATATGTACAAGCCAGGCCAGATGCCAGAATGGGGAATTCCGGTCATCTCAGCCCGCCCCACTTGGTCCAGCAGAAGGGGCAGGTTGCAGACCCCACCCGTCAAGGAATTTCGATTGGTGGGGTCTAGGCAGAGAACCTTTTCTGCTGTAGCGCCCGCCCTATGGAACATCTTGCCGCCTGAGGTGTGGTGTGCCCCCTCCCTCATGGCCTTCAGGAAAGAGATCAAATCCTGGCTCTCCCAGAAGGCCTGGGGTCCAGAGGGGGGCCCGCACCTGTGGAGATGGCTGGTGGGGTGAGGGGTTGTCCCCCCCCCCAGCATCTTACAGGGTTTTTAGGGCCAAATTATAGGAGGTTTTTAGGCCATTTTTATATATGTTTTTAAACTATTTATAGATTATGTTCATGTTTGGAGAGTCCTGTGTTTTTTCTTTTTTATTATTGTGAGGCGCCCAGAGTCACCCATTGGGGGAGATGGGCGGCATACAAATTTGAAAATAAATAAATAAAATAAATAAATTATTCATTGATGTGTGGCTTATAAACAACAAATATTTGCAATATTGTTTTCATCAAAGTATTCTTTGAAGAATGATTAGCACAAATCATCCTTCAAAGTCTTAATAATATAGACTGTATTGTCTATTATAGGTTATAATATAGGATAGCTAGCTCAAACAGTCACTCACATACACAAATAGATGGTAACAAAGAGCTCAGCTAATGCTTTTGATTTCAAAAAGCATGTATTATTATTTCCCTATATGTCTGCATACACATAGAAGGACAAGAAGAACTCATTTCCATTGCAAGGGGAAAAATAAGATATTATGAACACCCTCTAGCATGGACTGATATGCTAAAACTAAGACCTACTCTGGGGAAAAAGCCAACAGTTAGTTTGTAAGCCCTGTGATCCTCTGGATAGTAGGCTATCAATTTTTAAAAATAAAATAAACAGGAAATATCTCACTTCAAGGCTGATTGCAGAGCATTAAAAGGATAACAGCACATAGGCTACCCTCCAGAGTTGGGATAGATAATCTCCAGATGTTTTTGAATACAACTCCCATGTTGGCTTGAATTGATGGAAATTGAAATATAAAACATCTGGAGGGTACCATATCGCCTATCCTTGCTCTGCAGTCTCAGCTTTTCAATCTAAATTTAAATGGAATCAAATACGTCATGCTGTTTAGGCACAGTCCAAGAATACTATCCAGAAACAGCAAAAAAACCTCACAGACAACTAGCAATATTGATTTGCTTAACCACTGTTATTGAATAGAGTTGACTGAGATATATAATGCATTAAGTTGTAGCCATGTTTACAAACCACAGTAGCTTGGTTCACACAACGCAGGTACAACCACACCACACCCACAGTGACCTAATGCAGCAAGTGATAATGGGGAGACCAAGTGGAAGAAAAGAATAAATAAATTAAAAAATAAATTGAAGCTGTTCATTTGATTACATCTGACTTAAAAATCTTAAATAGTACTGTATGAACTCTAGATTCTCAGCTTGACTACCACAACCCATTGGGCATCTGAACAGATTTGGTGATCTTATGATTTTGGCTATTTTCAAATTTAAAATAGCAGATGCTATTTGGGAAGCCTCTAAGGTGCTTTGTTTCCAAAGGTCCTCTGTTTACACGGTAATCTGCAAAAGCTTTTGACGACATAGAGCTCTGTGTAAAAGAAAAGATTGAGAACCATTGCTTTTATCTAAATGAGGCAGCAAAATATATTATGGAAGGAAGGATGATGGCTGTAGATACAGGTGAAATACCAAAATCAAATGAGATAATGAGAAATCATCTTGGCAGTTAAGTGAACTTTAAAGTCAGTCTTGTGCTGAGTGTCAAGGCAAGGAGATGCAGTAGGTACAAGAAAAAAACACAGGAAAGGCAACAAGAATGCTTCTACGGTTTCAAACAAAGACTTGTATTTCAAGAACTCAGGATATGTCAGAACAAAAAAAACATGAACCTAATCCTGAGTAGAGGAAAGTATTTTAGGGAGGCGGTCTGCCATTCTTAAGCTGTTAGGTGGCTCTGAAGATTCTGAATTACCTCTGAAGAATTCTGAGGATTGTGAATTAAGACTTAAATTTATTCTAAGAGGTTAAATGAGAAAGTGTGGTTAGTAGTTAAATGTTGAACTAGGTTTAAGGAGGCCCAGATTCAAATCTCCACTTGACCATGAAGCTCACAGAGTGACAATAGGCTGACTTCTACGTCTCCGCTTAACCTATTTTACAGTGTTGTTACATTCAAATGCTACAGTGTTTTGAAAGATAACCTGCAGCCAAACTCTGTTACTAAAATAGAAGATGGAATGGAAATATAGGCTCATTCTGTTAATAGCTAATATCAACCCAATTCATTTCAATTGCAGAGAATGTAATTCCACAACTGGCAACCACAAGATTACTCATAATCTCTTGTCATGATCAATAATCAACTTACTGATCCTGCACAGTTCTTCATAATATTTTAAAGAGTTTTTCAATGCATATTAAATAATTGCTATTTAATATCATACCCACATGCATGTTAATGATACATTTTTAACATTCATACTTAATAATAAATCGACATCCGTCTGGCAAATAGAAAATATGCATAGCTTTCTAACAATTTAAATAAAATAAGTGGTGCAAAAGAGAAGATCTGAACTGCCTTTTCCCTTCTGATGTAATTTCACAAGAATGCATCTGCACTGTAACTTAGGCTGACAAATTAGCAGAAACAGGTCCAGAAACTTAGCTGATTCTAAATAGCTTGTTCAATCAGTTTTAATTACACTGTTTAATTGCAGTGTTTGAAGGAATATTTTCTTCTTTGGGGGGGGGGAAGGAAAAAGAAGAAAATAAGGGAGAACAGGAATGAAGATTTAAAGAATTGGTTGTAGCAAATGGCAAAATATTTAAATTGGTTGATGCCCACTACTTAGTTCAGAGGCAGTTTCAGATGCTAGTGAGCGCACAGCTCTGTCTTGTTCTTGATTACCTGCAGAGGAGTATCAAAATAATTTTCACAATGCATGGAAGAGGCTCAGAGGTGAAAGCTTACAGCTGTGAAAGGTGAAGTGTACTGTGTTTCAAGCGAGGTTAGTTCATTATGGCCAGAACTCAGTTAAATCTTGAAAGGTAACAAGCCAGTGCTTATCTGTTAATTTTGGGGGAAGTAGGTAAATCTTAATCTATTCTTCCAGCACCCAGAAGCATCACTCATTGTGCAGACTTGTTGCTTACAGCCTTTGCTAGGGATCTTTCAGGATGTCTTGGAATTTAAATTTCTCCTTTGGGTTTTTGGAACGTTGGGTGACCTGGTATTGCTTAGTTTTTCTTTTCAGATTTTGTACGCAGTTCTACGCATATACGTAGTTTACCACAGCTCTTTCAATTTGTTTTTGTTTGTTAATTTTCTTCCACTGTGTTTTTGATCTGCATTAACAAAAACCCTACAAAAAAGCAGTTTTGTTGTAAATGCACTTGTGGCTGCATTGTGATTGTTTTATATGCTGCTTTTCAGTATGCTAAAAAAATTGCTCTTTTTCTCTCACTGTCATCTCAGTGCACTCCAGTGTCAAGTATCTATAAGCTTTTGAAAGAATGGAGAGAGATAAATCCAGCAAGTAATAAATATATATGACCGAGAAAGGAATAAACTGAAGTCATAAAGCAAATTTTAATTCCAAGATTTTATAAATTCTAATAGTTAAACTATAATGAAGGTTAAATGGATACAAAACAAGCTTCTGTAACAAGAAGGAAGGGAAATGTGATCATTCCTGGACCTATGGCTCAGGTGCCAGATTTCCTTGTCTGTTTGGCCAGAGTTTCATGAAAGAAGTTTATTGTTACTTGTGGCATACTGTTTAAGGATAAAGATGCATATTGGAAGTGTCTGGTTCAAAAATCACTCCAGTGTATTTGAATATACAGTAAACTATAGCTTAGTATGAAGTTTGTACCTTATACCCTCAGCCTCTCATTTCCATTTTCAACTATAGTTTAGCTTTATAGCCGTACTATAAACTGTGGTTGAGAGCTAGTTTGGTGTAGCAGTTAAGGCACCCGGCTAGAAACTGGGAGATTGTGAGTTCTAGTTCCACCTTAGACCACAAAGCCAGCTGGGTGACCTTAGGCCAGTCAATCTTTCTCAGCCCTAGGAAGAAAGCAGTGGCAAACCACTTCCAAAAACCCTTGCCAAGAAAAATGCAGGGACTTGTTCAGGCAGTCACCAGGAGTCAAAAAAACTAACTTGAAGGTACCAAAAGAAAAAAGGAAAAGATGGTTAATTCTAGGAATGGTTTATTAGATGCATTTTATGTAACATGAGAATGGGTTTAACTTCTTCCCTGGCCCCCTCTACGTATGGCTACGAGAATATTCATAGAACTTAATACTTCCATGTTGATCTAACCACAGCTGTGTGTAACATTTGAATCCTAAGATGTAATTAATGTTAACTACAGTTATTGAAAGGAAGCTTACTTAAACTTTAGTTTGAAGATTGCTTTCACTAACCATAGATAAAATTAGCCACTCTGTATCCTGGCTTGGAGGTCTTGGAAAGCTGTAAGACATTAAATAGGGAAGTGAGACTTCTAAATTCAGTTGCAGCTTTCGCCATCTGTAGATTGAAAAAGATGCTGGAGCCGGATAAAGCTGGCAGAAGGATAAATATGGAAAAGATTTTACTTTATATGCCAGCTACCTAATCTGATCCTTGCAATTGGTACTGACCAAGAATCCTCATTGAAACATTCTAAAAAATAAAAATAAAATCCAACAACAGCAAATTAGAGGAAACCCAAAATACCACATTTATTTCTGTGGAGTTTGTTTGCTTTTACCTAGGTTTTTTTTAAGGCAGTGGTTCCCTTCCAGACATAGTTTATTCTTCTTTTCTTGAATATTGAGGACATGTCATTTGGAAGAAGTTTAATTAATGTTGGATTCTTTGTTATGTAGAACAGGAGTAGAGAACTTGTGACCCAGAGCCACATGCAGCCCTTAAACCCCCTTTTTGTAGCCTTAAATGCCTTTTCCAAAAAGGTAACATTGTGACAGCCATCTCTGCTGTGGAATATTGGCAGGCAATCATCTCTACTATGTCTGTCACTGTTTAACACTTGGAAAAGAATTATTTGCATACCCAATTTTGAGCTTATCCAGCTCTGCCCTGTGAATGATTTGCATTTCCTAGCCATGTGCCATTCATGACAATTCTAGCAAGTCAGCAGAGTAGGGCAGGAGAATTTGTAAACATTATTACCTTCAAACCCCATCAGGTCTAGCCACTACATCTGGTTCAACTACATGTAGAGGAACACAGAATCCCCTACCATAGCCACTTTTTATTGTAGTCCCCACTACTCGTCTTTCTAAGCCAGTCAGTTTCAGCTGAAAGAGGTAGCAATTAAGTATTTAAATCCCAGAACTGTAATAATATAAATTTTCTCTGATCTGATCAAGTCTATCTGCAGCAGGAGTTGGCAGTCTCTTCAGGCATGGACAATCTTTGTGCAATTCTGTACAATGGATCAGGCACATGTGCCTGACATTTTGGCTGTTTTAACTATCACTGAATGCTTTTATACTGCTCTATTAAATTGTAGTGTTTTATGTTCCTTTTTATTAGAAAGCAGACCTTAGATTTAATGAGAAATCTTACAGTTGTAACCTTTTTTCAGTCTTAAGTGATCCTATTTTAGACACCTGTGGCTGACATTTTGTGCTATATGTATTGTGGGGAAAGAACTGTAATTAATTGCATTACCCTGTCACTCCTCTTACTGTACAGTCTCTACTCAATGAGCTAGACCGAAGCATGGGGAGATATCGTGATGAAGTGAACCTCAAAACTGCCATCATGTCCTTTATTAATGCTGTACTAAATGCAGGTACTGGGGAGGTGAGTGTATGTGCTGACTTTCTTTTGCTCTCCATCATACTGAAAATTGCCAGCAGAATTTTGCATGTAATGAATTCTGCTCTAAGTTGTCTAAGCTATATTTTCGTCTCATTTCAGGAATTAAACCTTGAGGGTTTATTTTCTTTTTGTTTTCCTTTAGGACAACTTGGAATTCCGATTGCACCTACGATACGAATTTCTAATGCTGGGTATTCAACCTGTTATTGACAAGCTCAGAGGACATGAAAATGCAACATTGGACAGGTGAAGCTTGCCCAGAGGGAGAAATGTGGGGAGCAAGACTATGTTGTAATGATAAATACAGCATAGTCTTCTAACTTGTAATAGTATTATCCTTAACCTAATATAGGATAACTATCATGGCTGTTTAAACAAAATATATTCCAGATCAGATAATGTAGAAGGTGTGTTCTGGCACCTCACAATTGATACACAACGTAGCTGATGTTTTACCAATATATTGTGCTGCTAGCTGGGGAATTAGTATGGTTTGGATACCAACAGACTCTGTCCTGCTAAATATGGAGGCTTAATAAATGCATGGGATCCCAGTGAATATGTACACTGCATACATGGACATTAAATAATCTGAAGCTCCCTCTTAGAACCAACTATTGCAATGGGTTTTGAGCAGGGTTTCCTTTCAGTTGGCCTGGAAGCTGCAGTTAGTACAGAATACTGTAGTTAGACTATTGAAGGGAGCAACCTACTGTAAACATATTTCAGTGGTTCCAAAACTACTCAGCCTAGTTTAAAGTGCTTGCATAAAGATTGCACTGAGTCTAACTTAACTTAGGACCTGCAGAGCTTTTGGAGTGCCTTCTTACTTGCAAGCTAGCCTATTCCTTATGGTCTATTGCAGTGTCGACCAAACTTGGCCACTTTAAGATGAGTGGACTTCAACTCATGCTGGCTGGGGAATTCTGGGAGTTGAACTCCACTCATCTTAAAGTGGCCAAGTTTGGACAACACTGATCTATTAGGAAAGGCTGCTGTTTTGACAGCACATTTGCCAAAAATTTATAATGGAACCCAAGAAAGTGTGTTCTTAATGCAGATGCTTTGACTATGGAATTACTTACTGGTTCAGTTCTTGTTGGTATCGAGTCTTATAAACCTTTGGTTGCCAGCTGAAACTTTATTTGTTCACCCAGGCTTTTAATTGAATGAATGCTGCTGTGTTTATTGTTGTCCTGGTATAATATTTGATGTTTCAGTCATATTTTATATTCCTACATGATGTTTATTATAGTTATCATGCAAGCTGGAAAATGATTTTATAACAAAAATAAAAGGAACTATATGATTTAAATATATAGGGCCAATTGCCCTTTTTTCCTTTGAAGTCTGTGAAAATATGCGGGAGCTTGCGGGAGACAATATAGGTTGGAAAACAGTAATCTTTACTTCTTCCAACCGGTTTTTTTTAAAAATAAATAAATAAATAAAGAGCTGGAGACTTTAAAAAATGGGGCTGTGAAGAAATTTTGCAAATAATAAGACAGGAAGAATTTAGACCTCCCAACTAACATGTGGTGGTCTTCATTATAGTTCTCTCTGGGAATAAATAAACCTGCATGCTACATATTTAATGTTCCATGCAGTTGCTTATCTCTTGATGCCAACTGTTATTTCTTTTAGTTGTTTCTCAGTTGGTCCTATTCTGTGGTTCAAGCAACAGTTTCAGTTTTTCAAGACATCATCTGCTTTTTGCTTAAATCTAAATATGCAGATTGATCTGGTTTTGTTTTATATTATATTGTGAAAATCATATCTGAATGTAGACTCATCAGTCCATATTGAATTAAAGGCAGCATATCAAGTTTGGGAACTTACATTTCTGTTGAGTTCACGTCATTATGAATAAGATATAGATGATGAAGATGGTTTATTTTTCCTCTAGGCACTTAGATTTCTTCGAGATGGTTCGAAATGAAGACGACTTGGAACTTGCAAAGAGGTTTGAAATGGTGGGTGTTCCCCTAGAAAGATTTTTGCTGCTAAGAAATGTTGACTTGCCTTAACTGCTACTATAAATCCACCTGATTTTTCTGTGGGATAAGGACGTGGTTTTCAAATAGCTAAAGAAAAATGAGATGTACTTTTTCTGATATGTAGAAGAGAAAATATAAAAAAGAATGAAAAAGTGGTAAGTTAACTGGTCACTAAGTTAATTCAGACCATGTCAGCAGTCTGTCATTTAACTGGACTATTATGGCAGTGATGGCTTACGTAAAATGCCTCAATCCAATTGTTGTTCATTTCATGATGTTTCTTAGAAATGTTTATTGGTTGTCGGTAATTTGGTTGTCCGGATTGCATAACATGCTTTGCTCACTTTAGGAGTAAAGGCCACTGAATGGGCTCAGAGTCCTTTTCTGCTACAGTTTTCTTTGCCTCTATTTTATATCTGCCATTTTTATATTGTAAAGTTCTGCTTCTATCTTTGCTCTTGGGCTTTGACCACCTAAAATGGTTTTTTTGTGGGATAAAACATATTCCTACAATTTAGGTGTCTGTACATTTGCTGTTCCAATTTCACACAGCTTTGACTTGATACCCCCAAGTTCTGTCCATTGACATTTTAAGGGGCTTTAGATCTAGTGCTGGATTCAGCACCATGAATCTCAGGGTCCCAGTGGACAGCTCCTCACTCTTTGAAACAAGCACCTGCTCCAGCTTAGCCCTTTAGTAGTCCGCAGTGGAGACCTTTCTTGTTATTTGAAGCCTACAAGATCCAGTCAAGTAGTCAGTATATCAAAGCCACACTACACTGTACTACACTGGAATTGTTCACACAATTGCATTTACTGCTTCTTTCCTAAATAGGCTAGAACATGTCCTTGTTATTTTGGCTAAAGGAATTGAGTAAGGCAAAATAGTAAGAACTATATTCTCAAGCTTCTAGGAGTTTGGCTTCCCAAGCCATTCTAGATTCACAAGTCTCATTCTAGATAACAATGACTTAAGATAATGAGAAATATAAATCAGATCATGCATGAATGTATGTACACCCTACAAATATATGAATATGTTCCCATAAGTACTAGTTCCCATCTACTGTAGTGTTGTAGAAGCCACTTCTCCTTGGTGTCATCTGCCATGTACATTTAAGCACATTTTAATTATATGAATAGATAGACAGATAGACAGATGTAGAGGCAAACAGCATTCAGTGCCCTCTATAATGTGCAGTAAAATGTTAATACATCAAAACAGTAATTTTTTTTCAGAAGCCTACTTAACCTTACAGATTTCTTATTATATCCACAATAGATTGAATTCTTGGTATGTAACAGTCTGTTCTTTTTTAGTATGGATACTTTCCCAAAAATTTGTTCAATTTTTAATAGCAGAGGTAATGTATGCATGCTTAATATTAGAGATGTGAAAAATTTGTTAATCCAGGAGGTCTGTTTTACTCTGGAGTATAGTGAATCTATTTTGTCCACAACACTTCAAGCCACTTTTGGTTTGGAAAATATATTTCCAGTAATCACCAAACCTCTTGTGAAATGGCATGGTCCAGAGGAAAACGGAAAGTTCCATAATTTTCTGGGTCATTCCATTCCCAGATTGATGAATTTGCACATCCCTTCTTAATGTATATTATTGGCTCATTTTAAGTTAGGTAATTCTGACCTTAACAAAAATAATGATAAATTGTGATAGCTTGAAGTAATTACCATGTGATAAGGTACTTTCTTTCCTTCTGGCAATAATCTGGTAGATGTGAATGGATCCACCATTAAGTAGGCATTCCACTGTTCAACCAAACTGAGCAGCGTTTTAACTGGTATGGATCTTGTAATGGACAAACTCTCCAATAACTGAACTGAGTTTCAAAAGTGTTCCAAAACATTATTTTCTGTTTGAAAGATAGCATCTTATTCTCATATGCAGACATCACATGGTTCTGTGAATGCAAGGCACAGGTTTCAGTTTCCCATTTCTTGATGATTATAGATGTTGACAGTTTGTTTTCCACTAACTAATATACAGTCAGGTCCAGAAATATTGGGACATCGACACAATTCTAACATCTTTGGCTCTATACACCACCACAATGGATTTGGAATGAAACAAACACAATGTGCCTTAACTGCAGACTGTCAGCTTTAATTTGAGGGTATGTACATCCAACTCAGGTGAATGGTGTAGGAATTACAACAGTTTGCATATGTTGCACTTGTTAAGGGACCAAAAGTAATGGGACAATTGGCTTCTCAGATGTTCCATGGCCAGGTGTGTGATATTCCCTCAGTACCCCAATTACAATGTGCAGATAAAAGGCCCAGAGTTCATTTCAAGTGTGCTATTTGCATTTGGAATCTGTTGCTGTCATCTCTCAAGATGAGATCCAAAGAGCTGTCACTATCAGTGAAGCAAGCCATCATTAGGCTGAAGAAACAAAACAAACCCATCAGAGAGATAGCAAGAACATTAGGCATGGCCAAAACAACTGTTTGGAACATTCTCAAAAAGAAGGAACGCACCGGTGAGCTCAGCAACACCAAAAGACCCGGGAGACAACGGAAAACAACTGTGGTGGATGACCGAAGAATCCTTTCCCTGGTGAAGAAAACACCCTTCACAACAGTTGGCCAGATCAAGAACACTCTCCAGGAGATAGGTGTATGTGTGTCAAAGTCAACAATCAAAAGAATTTTGTGAATACAGAGTGAATATAGAGTGAATACAGAGGGTTCACCACAAGATGTAAACCACTGGTGAGCCTCAAAAACAGGAAGGCCAGATTAGAGTTTGCCAAACAACATCTAAAAAAGCCTTCACAGTTCTGGAACAACATCCTATGGACAGATGAGACCAAGATCAATTTGTACCAGAGTGATGGGAAGAGAAGAGTATGGAGAAGGAAAGGAACTGCTCATGATCCTAAGCATATCACCTCATCAGTGAAGCATGGTGGTGGTAGTGTCATGGCATGGGCATGTATGGCTGCCAATGGAACTGGTTCTCTTGTATTTATTGATGATGTGACTGCTGACAAAAGCAGCAGGATGAATTCTGCAGTGTTTCGGGCAATATTATCTGCTCACATTCAGCCAAATGCTGCAGAACTCATTGGACGGCGCTTCACAGTACAGATGGACAATGACCCAAAGCATACTGCAAAAGCAACCAAAGAGTTTTTGAAGGGACAGAAGTGGAATGTTATGCAATGGCCAAGTCAATCACCTGACCTGAATCCCATTGAGCATGCATTTCACTTGCTGAAGACAAAACTGAAGGGAAAATGCCCCAAGAACAAGCAGGAACTGAAGACAGTTGCAGTAGAGGCCTGGCAGAGCATCACCAGGGATGAAACCCAGCGTCTGGTGATGTCTATGCGTTCCAGGCTTCAGGCTGTGATTGACTGCAACAGATTTGCAACCAAGTATTAAAAAGGGAAAGTTTGATTTATGATTATTATTCTGTCCCATTACTTTTGGTCCCTTAACAAGAGGAGGGCACATATGCAAACTGTTGTAATTCCTACACCGTTCACCTGAGTTGGATGTACATACCCTCAAATTAAAGCTGACAGTCTGTAGTTAACGCACATTGTGTTTGTTTCATTCCAAATCCATTGTGGTGGTGTATAGAGCCAAAGATGTTAGAATTGTGTCGATGTCCCAATATTTCTGGACCTGACTGTAATTTCACCTACCTTTGTTCACCTTTTTACACTCTGAAGTTTAGGTGTTGTATGATTTGGCTATTTTGTCTAAATATGTCTCATATAATGCTTTTATTATTAATTTTTATTTGCCTTTCTTGTCATTCTCTTTATTCTGCTGTAGGTACATATTGACACAAAGAGCGCCTCGCAGATGTTTGAGTTGATCAAGAAGAGGTTGAAGCACACAGATGCTTACCCATATTTACTGTCTGTACTCCAGCACTGCTTACAAATGCCTTGTGAGTATATTATTTCTTCTCACAACTAAAGGAAAAATTCTGTGATATGTAAGAAGAAGATTAGCTGGAGTGTGGCTTGCTTTTTTTTTTTTCTTTCTTAAGCTAGCAGCTCTCCAGTTCCTTGTCATAAGAATATATTTCAGGTTTGTCTAAATCCTAAAATGAAGCTGATCTGCACAGATTCAAGAGATATTCAAATATAGCAGAGCTTCTCTGAAATGGCAAAAGCTGAATCTAAACCTGAAGCTTCATTAAATTTCTTTAATGATTTGGATATTAGTTAAGACACAAAAAAGCAGACACTGTATCTTCTTTAGCTGTCCCTGTAAGAGAGGGAGAAGAGTGGGAAAGCTAGGTGTAGTGGAGACTTAGGTCCGAAGAGAGCGGAGGGATATATTTTTAGCAAGGTTCCCCAAATATAGTGCTTTGGGGAAAGGAATGTAAATTAATATATTACAAAACTATTCTGGTATTAACTGCTGTGTATTAGTTTTCTTTCCCAAAAGCAGGTTTGGTAGAATCTGTGAGCCTTGGGAGAATTATATGTAATTTAAATAGAGATACATAAACAAGGGGAAAATCCACATTCCCATAGTCTGCTCAGAATTGTCCTCCAGTTTTTTATTATCATGCCATAAGAGCAACCAAAATCTTTAGACTTCCTTGGGTGAAGTTTGTCTTTTGTCTAAGTAGAAAAAATAATTGGTTTTTATAATATAATGGAACAATAAGCAGCATTTTCAGACCTGGAAAAATAGACCAACTTATTAAAATATGGGTGAAGAATATTCCTTCAATAAAATAATCTTGTCTTTTACATTTCCTTTTCCTGATCATTAGGGCTGGATGCAAGGCATTCTGATATCTCATTATTGCCAAAACAATCATAGTGGGTGCTTTGGTGTGCATTTTAGATAGAAAGACACTTAAGCTTACACAATGAAATGTATGCAAAATTAATCATAATAAAAGGTTTTATAATAAATCAACATATCCTATCTTTAGTATGCAGTAACTGTGCATACTGATGTAATATGATTCTCCCTTCTCAGGTCCTATGGATAGAACCCACAATCTCTTATTTCAGAGATCTAGAAGAAAATGTTTCAGATACAAGTTGATTAGTGGCTTGAAAGTAGATACTAGTACCTTCCAGCTGTATCCAAAAAAGGAAAGAAAGATATGACTGTTGCTCTTTTTCAGCATTGGAAAGTAATTTTGATCTTCTGGGAAGCTGATTGCCCATATACTCTGACCATACAGTATGAGTTACCTCTGAGACTCACCATTTCCATACAACTAAAAGGAAGGCACAAATATGAATAGTTCCATACAACTAAAAGGAAGGCTCACTACAGAGTTCTTGCCTGCAGACAGCTGGCTTTCCCACAGCATGTTTTCCTGTTTCCACTTAAGATCCCCCAAACATGAAGCAGCCACTTCTTGCTTAACAAGCAATAAAAGGAGAAAAGTTGGATGAAGTCCATCTGGAAATAAAGTCCATCTTGATTAAATTATTAGATTTTCTTTTTCTTTTTCTTTTTTAAGAAACAAGAAAGAACGTTTGTGTTCAGGGTCTGGGATACAGGTTCCACCTTTAATTAACACAGAATCATAATGAAAAACAAAATACTGGCCAGATGAACACTCTTGTTATACTATGGGAAATTCATAGAAAATACTTCATTTTATTGGCACCTCATGGGAACTGATAAGTAAAAGGTTCTCAGGCCCTAATTGGAAAATCAAATTAGCGATTTCTCTGAAGCATATTGTACAAATTTGGGACTATTAAACTATTTAATAATCTAGCAACGACCACATATAATTTGTTTTCATTAAAAGCTAGCCATTGATTTCTGTAGGATCATATTTAACTGAAGGTGCTAAGAGCAAACATATGGTTACTGACCTTTTGCAGCTCCCTTCAAAGCTTGGGCTTTCATATTGAACACAAATGCAGAGTGGGGCTGTTTATTCTGGGTCTACTAGCTCCACTCTTTTACCTCCCATGTTTGTGTGTCTGAAGGCTGAACAGTTACATATTTAGCCGATTGTGTTAGATGCCTTCATATTGGGAGTTCTGCATGCTAGGGGTATTTTATCCTGTAGTATGTACACTCACCCAAAGCACAGCTGTATGGATAGAATCCATGGTGGCCCAGCTGTAGGAATAGTGATATTGGGCTTAGCACCTGTAGTAAAAGTTGAATTTGCAGATGTTGTAAAAAAGGGCTACTTAGCTGTTTCCTTCTGTGCTGCTTTTCCTCTATGGAGTAATCCTTCCATCTAGCTGTCCACTGCTACGTCAGAAGTAAGGAATCTGGTGCTAGATCTCACGCTTTGGACTTCAGCTATCAGCCTAAGCTAGGATAATCAACGGCATGAGATGATGAATTTCAAAACATCTACAAGGAATCAAAACATCTTCCCTAACTTAATATAAATCTCTCCAGATTGTTTTCAATCTGAAATTGAAAATGCATAATGATATTGGCAAGCAGAGGCTGCAAGTGTAACAGCATCTCTGTGGTTTAATTAACAATTTCTCTGTAGTTTAATTAACAATTAATTAACAGTTAAACCACAAAGATGCCAAAGCACACCTAACTAAACTGCTCACAAAAATAGTTGGGGGTGGGTGGGAGATATGCTAGCCTTGCCAGAGTTCAGGTGAAGGTAGATTGGATGGATATCAAAAATTGCTTTAAGGCACAGTGAAAATGGCAACTTGAAGGTGTTACTTGATCTTATTTGGTCACTGAGGGACTATTCCAAATATTCAAGCCTGTGATCCATAATCCTGGGGCTAAGAAGAGAAGTGTGCAATAGTTTATTTTTAATTTTAAAAAGGACTTACACAAGAGGGAATGGTTAGCAGGCTTTGTGTTTCATGTCTGAGATTCTTTCCCTGTTGTTTCCCTTCTTTCAACTTTTCAGTTAAATTCCTTGGGTATGTAAAAGCCCACTTTCTGTAAAGTGGGACTTATTGGCCACATTGATACTCATGCTTTGGGATAACTTGAATATCTTTCTGTAAAATTTCCTTTGGAAGTCATAAAAAAAGGCATAGCAGGTAAAAAGTAGAAAGTCTTTTATTTATATTTAAGTATTATTTTTTATTTTACATTTCCTCTGGGAAAATCAAGTTTTCCAGTCATTTATCTTCAGAACAATCCTATGAGATAAGGTTAAGGTGCAAAAGAATGACTGATCCAAAGTCACTTGATGAGTTTATAATCAAGTGAGGACAAATCCTAGGTTTCTCTCAAGTCCAGTTCCAAATCTTGAACCACACTGTTGATTGTGATGGTCACATCACAGTGATAGGTTTAAAAAAAAAACCCAAAAATTAAGAAAGTGGAAGAATTTAGGATTTATCTATACAGATAGTCCTCATTTAGCAACTGCCTCATTTAGCAACTGCCTCATTTAGCAACCATTTGCAGTTACAACAGTGAGGAAAATGTAACTTTGCAACCAATCCTCGCATTTACGACTTTTGCAGGTCTGTAAAGCAAAGGAATGCTGACGTAAGATCATAAGCACAGTTCCTG
Organism: Python bivittatus; assembly: GCF_059951505.1. Taxonomy (NCBI): domain Eukaryota; kingdom Metazoa; phylum Chordata; class Lepidosauria; order Squamata; family Pythonidae; genus Python; species Python bivittatus. The sequence continues at coordinate 101,659,711 of NW_028277030.1, forward strand.
TTTCACTTACTGACCACTTCACTTAATGACCAAGTTGCTAGTCCCAATTGTGGTTGCTAAACAAGGACTACCTGTAAATATATTTTCAGATGTGTTCATTCATAATCAAAGAAATTGCTTTCAGTATCCTGTGACTAGAGCCCTAATTTTTCTTACTGGTTGTAATTGCAGATAAAAGAAATGGAGGAACTTTTCATCAGTGGCAACTTTTAGACAGGATACTGCAGCAAATTGTTCTTCAGGATGAACGAGGGGATGATCCAGATGTATCTCCTTTGGAAAACTTTAATGTCAAGAACATCATTAAGATGTAAGAAGTATGAAAACTGGCACTAGTTCTTATTAATGCAATATGTTTAAGATAAGGACCCTTTCGTATATAATGTTTCATCTATATAGAGATAAAATTAGTCAAAACAATGTCTACATTTTGTCCAGTAAAATTTGCATTATCAGTAGCATTTTGCAACAGAAGGTTAATTTCACCTAAAAGGCTAACAGCAGTAACAAGAATCTTATTAGAAAGCTTATTATGTTATTAGACATGTTCCTATTCTAGCAATATTCGTATTTAAATTCTTTGGAATGGATTTCGGGTGATCTGCCTTTATCTCCATTCAGGTTGGTAAATGAAAATGAAGTGAAACAATGGCGAGATCAAGCAGAGAAATTCCGGAAAGGTATGTGGTCATTTCAGAGCTGAAGAAATGGAATTTAGGCATGTATCTTCAGGAAGTGTAGAAAAAGACAACGCTCAGGGAACGTGTAGTCTTCTGTTTCCAATTTATGGATGGTAAAGAGCAGCTGATTGTCTTTGAGCATTAGTATGCTCTTCCTATTTCAAGTGCCTCTCTCATTTAAAATAAACTTGCTGATTTTCAGTCTATAAAGGTTTTTTTATATATCTATATTAATCCGCCATCCATAATTTTAATGAAACTCTTTTCTCCTCCTGCCACTTTATAGTTTAGGTTCTCTGGATTTATTTTGAGATCATTTAGTTTTCCCTCTACTGTTTGTAGAACATGTTGAACTGATGAGCAGGCTAGAGAAGAAAGAAAGGGAATGTGACATAAAGACCCAAGAGAAAGATGAAATGATGAAGACACTGAATAAAATGAAGGACAAGCTGCAAAGAGAATCTCTGGAGCTTCGCCAAACTCGGGATCAAATGAGTGACCTCATCACTCAGCTGAATGAATTTTCGGTAGGATATGGGCCTTTTTCTTCTCTTTCCGTAGTCCCTAAACAGAAATATAGGGCTTGAAGTTTTCTGTGGAGAAGGCAAAGTATATGGAATCAATGCTTATACAGCCAGTGTTTTCAGTTCATTCTTTTTCATTGCTTCCATTTTATTTCATTCTCTAGGGATGAGTGCATCATAGTATATCATAATGTTTTAATTAGTAGAAAGTGTCTACAATATTTTCAGTCTATTGGCTGAAAGATGATTATACTTATCTCCTCCTTATCTCCAGACTATTTTAGTGGCAAGTAAAGACAAAAGTAGTGATACTAAAATACACTGAAGTTCATTATGGCAGTCACATTTTCCACATGGCATAATATTATATTATATTTGTTTTTATTTATTCAATTTTAATGCTGTCTGGCTCCAACTGACTCTGGGTGGCTTATAAAATAAAGAACAATAGAAAAAACAATAAGTAAATAGAAAAATTAATCCAAAAAGAATTGGAAGATAGTTACAATATTCCAATCCAGAGAACATATCAGTCCAGACAACATCTCAACCCAGGGGTTCCAATCCACCCTGCTCCAATGGCTTGGAGAACAGCCAGGTTTTCAAGGCTTTCCAGAATGTTTTAATGAAACTGTTTTCATTAAAAGAGTGGGAGTCATCCAGATCTCGGGGGGACCTCATTCCAGAGGGCAAGTGCCACTACAGAGAAGGTGCACTATCTAAGTCTTGAACAATGTTACTGTGAGGGGACCTGGAGTATGCTCACTTGGTCAGATTGTACCAGATGAGCAGAAACCATGGGAGATAAGCGCTTGCTCAGATAACTGGACCCTATACCATTTATGCTTCCATTATCGCTCCACTGCCAAAGAAGTTCCCTATCAACAACCTCAGCGACTACAGACCAGTGGCACTCCTATCATCATGAAGTGCTTTGAAAAGGTGATAACCAGCACCTTGAATCGCATCCAGCAGCACACTGGCAAACCAGTGCAGTTTGCAAAGCAGAGTTGTCACACGAATATGTTGTGGCAAGATGTAATGGTATGTGGGAATGACGTTGAGTGGTGAGGGGAAGAGATGCTGCCTAGGGAATGATCAGATAAAAGGGGGAGGAGCCTGCACTGAATAACGGGCACAGAAAGAAACTCAGAAAGGATCCACCCTAACTTATCAGCCTGTAAAAGGAGATGGCAGGAGATCTGTACTTTCAGACTTGCAAGATTCTGTTAATGTAGCCTTACAATAAATAGAATTAGCTCATCTTGTTGTATTTCCTGTCTGGTCTACTTGGGAGGCTGACACAAACCCCTCACTGTTCATGCCACTGTATTCTGGAATGGTTGGAGCTTCTGAGTGGTCTTTAAGGGTAGCCCCATGTAGAGTACATTGCAATAGTCAAGCCATGAGGTGACAAGGACATGAGTGGCTGTCTGGAGGGCTGCCCAATCCAGGGGGCAGCACAACTGACACAACAGATGGAGCTGTGGAAAGGCCCTCTGAGCCACAGCTGCTACCTGATTTTCAAGCAGGAGCTTTGAGTCCAAGAAATGCACCCCCCCAGGTCATGCACCATTCCTGAATGAGAAAATGCAACCCCATCCAAGAGTAAAGATGGAAAATCCCCAGAAAATCCCATCAGAGACAGCCACTTGGTCCTTTTAGGATTGAGCTTGAGTTGCTTTCTACTCATCCAGGCCTGCACAGCCTCCAGGCACTGGGACAGGCTTTGACAGCCTCACTTGGCTGGTCTGGGGTTGAAAGATATACTGTAATTAAGTATCATCAGCATACTGATAATACCAGACTCCAAACCAGTGGATGTCCTCATCCGATGATATAATGTTGATGTGAAACAAAAGGGGAGAGAGCGTCAAGCCCTGTGGCACCCCATAAAGGAGGGGTCAAGAGAGCAACCTCTCCCCCTAACACCAATTGAAATCTGTGAAGGAAGGAAGAGAACCAGCATAATACAGTCCCCCCAATTCCCAGCCCCTGGAGTCAGTCTAGAAGGATACTGTCAGCAGTATCAATTCACCACCCCAATCCCAGCATTGCCGCAGGTCATCAACAAGCATGACCAAGGCTGTCTCTGTACTGAATTCTGGTCTGAACCCCAAATGGAGCAGGTCTAAATAATCCATTTCTTCGAACATCCTCTGAAGCTGCAGCCTGACCACCTTCTCAACAACCTTCCCTAAACAGTGAAGGTTGAAGACAGAACAATAGTCATCTAAAATAGTTGGGTCCAGGGAAAGTCTTTAGAGAAGGGTGTGGACCATAGCTTCATTCAAGGCTGCTGACACCACTACATGGACTCTGGGGTGTTACCTCCCTGAACACCTTAATGAGCCAGTAAGGACGTGTGTCCAGCAAACAGGTGGCTGAACTAACAGTGCAGAAAAGCCTGAGGACTTCCTCAAGTATGGGGTTTTTACCAAGATCTTTAATCGGTCTTTATCCCAGTCCACTATTCCATCCTGTCTGAAGGCTTCCATTATCGTTCCGCTGCCAAAGAAGTTCCCTATCAACAACCTCAGCGACTACAGACCAGTGGCACTCACTTCTATCATCATGAAGTGCTTTAAAAAATTGGTTTGTAGGCACATCATTTCCTGCCTTCCATATACATTTGATAAACATCAGTTTGCATATAGAACTAACAGATCCCCAGAGGACGCTATAGCCATCACTCTCCACACTGCTCTGACGAATCTGGAACAGCAGGGTACCTATGTGAGGATGCTTTTTGTAGACTTTAGTTCTGCATTCAACACAATGCTTCCACATAGACTAGTGTCTAAACTTATGGATCTTGGGCTTTCATATTCAATCTGTTCTTGGATTTTGGACTTCCTATCTGGCCACTCCCAGAGAGTTAGATTAGGCAACTATATCTCCTCAGCTCTTACTCTCAACACTGGCTCACCACAGGGCTGCGTGTTGAGTCCCTTACTTTACACCAGGGGTCCTCAAACTTTTTAAACGGGGCCAGTTCACAGACCCTCAGAATGTTGGGGGGCCGGACTATAGTTTGAAAAAAACATGAGAGGAGGAGAGCCGCCGGACCCGGCATACCTGTCATGTAGAATACTCTGGCTCTGCGATCTCCCTCCTCGTGCATCACCTGCAGCTCCCGACACAGCCCCGACACTTCCGTTTCTGACAGACAGCAGCGGTGGCCAATCAGGCGGGCGGGCTGGATAAATGACTCTGGCGGGCCGTATCCAGCCTGTGGGCTGTAGTTTGAGAACCTCTGCTTTACACTCTTTACACATATGACTGCATCCCCACTCACTTCAGCAATATTATTATTAAATTTGCAGATGATACAACAGTGGTGGGGTTTATCTCCGAGGGGGATGAGTCTGCCTACCGGGATGAGGTGGACTGGCTGCTTTCGTGGTGCGGAGACAATAATTTGGCCCTTAATATCAGTAAGACCAAGGAGCTTATAATGGACTATAGAAGGAATAGATTAGATGTCCAGACCCTGGTTATCAATGGAGACCAAGTGGAGCGGGTGGCCAGTTTTAAGTTTCTGGGTGTTACCATAAAGGAGGACCTGACCTGGGGCCCTCATATTGCAGCATTGTTTAAGAGGGCCCAGCAGAAATTATACTACCTGAGACTTCTCAGGAAACACCAACTGAATGAAAAACTGCTGGTGACCTTCTACCGCTGTACCATTGAGAGCATTTTAACCTACTGCACCTGTGTATGGTTTGCTAACTGCACAGTGGCAGATAGGAAAGCGCTCCAGAGGGTTGCCACCACTGCCCAGAAGATCATTGGTTGCCTTCTCCCCTCTTTGGAAGAACTTTATAGTTCCCACTGCCTTAAGAAGGCTCAAAACATTCTTAAGGATCCATCTCACCCTGGACATTCTTTTTTTGAACTATTACCATCTGGCAGATGGTACAGGATAATAAAAACAGGGACACATAGGCTGAAAAATAGCTTTTATCCCAGAGCTGCAACTATATTGAACTCTACTGTATAGTGCAATATTAATGTAACATCAGGGGTTGTGCAGTGGTGAATAGAATGTGAAGGATGTGTTGTATGAGGTACAATGACAATAAAGTTTAAAACAACAAGAAGTATCCCTGACTCAAACTCATCCCAGATCATGTCACCAGACTCTGCTCCTAGCATTTTGGCTGGACCTGCCCATCTGGAATCCAACTCAGTGTGAATCAGAGCATGTTTATCCACAAAATATCCAAAATACTCCTCCCATCCCTACCTGGCAGGGACTGGATTGCCCTAAAAAGGGACGGCTATCAGTAGTTGCAAAAAGGGTGGATAAATATTGACATTTTGCCACCCTTATCGCCCTGAGGTAATCTTTAATACGGACTTTTAGGATGTTTGGTGAGGGCTATTATATTTTTGGTACTCTGTTAAAAACTAATATTTCTTTACTGATTGCTCCAAAACATTTTTTGTTTCAGCAAGGGAACAATAGTACATTCCCACTCCCTCCTCAACTACCACCTGGTGGACCATTTGCTTTGTCCTCTTCTCTACGATCATCAGAGATTTTGCCACCACCTCCACCACCTCTTCCTTTCTCCAGCTGTCCTCCTCCAGCTCCACCACCACCTCCAGGTGGACCTCCACCCCCACCTGGAGCACCTCCATTCTTCAATGTCAGTATGCCTCCAGTTTCTTCCACCACCACTTTTAGCAACAGTGAGGTTAGTCTAAAGAAAAAGTCAATCCCACAGCCATCTCATCCACTGAAATCCTTCAACTGGGCCAAACTGACCGAGGTAAGGTTCAAGAGCACTATTTTTGTTTATCTTGCTATTGACTGAAATGTAGGAGAAGATTGGAATGTTGAAGATTATGCTAAAGTAGTTATGTCACAAGACTCTTCTTTTAGGTGCAAAACTGATACTTCTCTAGAATTCTCTGTGTGTGTGTGTATGTGTGTGTGTATTTATATCCAGCATCTTAAGATAGGTTTTGATAGTAAGGCCTATAAGTTTTGAAGATAAAGAATTTTGTAATTACATTTCATTACAAAACTGAGTTTCCAAACCTGCCACAAAAGTTTCTAATATTGCAACTTTGTCATTTAAACATTTTAGCAAAGAGAGCACACTGACATTTCAAAATGTATTCTTCAGTCAACCCTATTTAAATGTTCCTTCTTCCCCCACGTCAAACTCTAGCAAAAACATTCTTTCCACATTGCATGTGGAAGTGTTAACATTTAAAATTTTATCATGTGTTTATCCAAACACAGGCAAATGCCATGGCATTTATATAGACCCACAGTCTGCTGGAGTTGGTGTATAGCATGTTTTGGAGCAAGCCTCTGTGGAAGGAAGCTTTTAGCTTTGCAGCTTCCACAGAGATGGATGGAGTGGGGGTGGGTGGGGGGAGGACTGGCGTTAGTGAAAAGTGTGCGGAAAAGTTTGAGACAGCCCTCAGGCTAGAATACTTACAGAGACATGCAATGTTCCGAACAACTTATTCATTGCATAATCATGTATGAGCACAATCACCCTCTTCAAGTTACAAATCAATGTAGCCCTTCCTTCTAGAGGAGTATCCAGACTACCTTTTGCATAGCACATTTGTTTTCATCCAACTTTGCAACTGCTCCCACCTCCTAATCTCCGCCACCCCTATTTCTCTTTGGTCATTAAAAAATGCAGATAGAATAGTGTCTGTGTTGAATTTGGGTAGCTGCCTAGAAATCCATGCTCTTTTTAAGACTCCCAAGTCACTCGGGGCTCAGCTCAGGCATGTGGAATAAGTGTCCTGGGACCTTTGGAATGCCACAAGAATTCTCTCTCCCTCTCTCCTCGCTTACTCTCCTTTTCTTTTCAAATAAGATGAAGTGAAATATTTGCTGCTCCGCCTGTTCTTGTCTTTCAAAGCCATGTGGGGCTATGGGAGGGCATGGGAGTTAGTTTTATTTTCAGGAGTTGGTATTTTGGGGGAAAGAGACAGCTATATGCACATACACAAACACACATACACACCACACACACACTGAACAATGAGAGACACAGGTGTTTCTGTTTAGTTTACAATGGCCAAAGGTTTATCCTTCCCTCTGGTTAATAGTGGAGACAGCTGTACTAATAAATAGGGTCTAGAGAGTGAATAAAACTGCGATTTTGGGGCATGCAGGAATAGTTTGAGTTTGGAGAGGAAAGATATGATTGAGTTTGCCATCGTTCATGTAGTGGCTACTGAAACTGGGGTGGGACTTCAAATTTGGTTGAGATTATTTTTCATATGGCTTATGCTGAATGTATGTGACTGTGTGCAGTATCTTGAGTATTTGTCAATGCACTGCATATGCCTCCCAGTTGATAAATTGTGAGCAACAGTACGTTGGCTTGCAAGATAGTATCTAGACTAGAGACCCTAGCTTACTTGAAATAGTGTGAACGTGCTTGAGGTAAAAGTGGACTACCAGAATTTATCACAACTTACCAGTAATGTCCTTACTGTTAGCAAGAATGCTGTATGTGGCATGGGTATAACAAAGGCTGGTAACATAATATATACATCTTCTATATTTTACAAAAAAGTGTTATATGAATGCTTTAGTTCAGTGTTTCTCAACCTTGTCAACTTTAAGATGGGGGGACTTTAACTGGCTGGGGAATTCTGGGAGTTGAAGTCCCCCCAACTTAAAGTTGACAAGATTGAGAAACACTGCTTTAGTTGATCAAAACCACAAGGGGTGGCAGAGGTAGGCCCACATGTGAGCCCATTGCATGATGACCATGCCTTATAGAAGAGCGTGACTTGAAATGTAAAAGGAATCAACGATAAAGAGCATAAATTAACAAATGAAATTAAAAAAGAAATTACTGTATGTTGTATGTCAGGGAAGAGAGAGAAGGATAAAATAGATCTGAATAAATGTGCTTTGTCTTGTGGAGTGAAGTTGGTAAATACATGCAGGAAAGAGAAGGTATAGATTTCATTGTGAAGCTAAAAGCTAAAATGTATTTCAATTGATTGAGGTTGTTGTGGTTGTGTATGAAAATAAGCATCTTTAGATTAGTGATCGGTGCATGTTAAGTTCTAATGAATTGTAAATGCAGAAGAACCATTAATGAGTTTGGGAATGGACAACATTCTGAATTATAAGACTGTAGGTATAGATGGAGTAACTAAAGAAATATTAAAATAAGGATGTGGCTTGCCTATGGAGTCGCTGGGCAGCTTGTTTAATATGTGAAAACTGCATATGTGCTTAGGGCGTGAAGAATACTGTTACTTTTTCCCTGTGCAAAGGGAAAGATAGCAAGAGTAAATCTAAGGGTATCTATCTATCTAACTGTATGCAACTGATGAAGTGAAATTCAGCTCATGAAAGCTTATGCCTTTTAGTGAAATTTGTTAGTGGGAAAAGGTGCTACCAGACTCCTGATTAAAAGGGTAGAAAGGTGACAAGGAACAAAATCAGGGAAGTGTCAGTGTGGATTTATGCTGGGCAGTGGCTATGCAGACTAGATTTTGCTCTTAAGCAGATCATTGAGAAATATTATTAAAAAGGAAGTGTTGAACCTGTGTCGATTTAGACAAAGTGTATAATAAATTGAATAGCCTTGAGTTATCATTACCATTGTATCTGGTAATGGTAATGGTTCTTTGGTTCTCAATTTATATACAAGATATGTGGATGTGTTTGTGTCTTGGAGTCAGTGTTGACTCCTATCCACTGCCTGGATAAGTCCCTGCAGTTTTCTTGGCAAGATTTTGGAAGTGGTTTGCCATTGGCTACTTTCTGGGGCTGAGAGAGAGTGACTGGCTCAAGGTCATCCAGCTGGCCTAAGGTGGGACTAGAACTCATGGTCTCAACTACAAATTGGATGGATGGAAAGTAGGCTAAACAACGAGATTTCTGATTGACAATTTTCTAATAGCAACAACCAGTAATCTCCTAAATTAAGAACTTGAAAAGAATGCTGTTTGGGAGTTCAAAAGTGGATTTTTATGTGATGTATTCTTTTGAGTTTTGTTTGAGAATTAATTACAGATTCCTGGACTGAGCACATATTTCAGAGGACCTATAGTTCTTCATAGCAGATATTTACCGCACACATGCACACATACACACCTGAGTCAACCCACTCAAAACTTTAATAAAGCTAGAATCGAGGTTGATTTTCCTTCATCTGACATTTAGGACAATGTATTTAAATTCTTTGATGCTTTTCAAGAATCTCTGATTGATTATGCAAAGTTGTTTCCCTGGAATAATATTTCATGCATACAGTATACAGCTGCCTTGGTTTCTGGTTGGTATTTTCTAGGCTTTTCAGCCAGGCATCTGTTGCCTCTGGCCTGAATTGTTGTTGAGACTTTGGCATCTCTCCGTTTCTGACTGGGAGGGGGAAAGTTTGCTATCAGTGTTGTAAACTATTGTCACTGGTGCAGAGGTTGGCATGGCTGCTAGCTCTGCAGCTGCTCTCACCTCTTGGCCTGTTGCTGCTCTCAGTTTTCTGCTGCTTGTGCTTCTGAAACAGCTCCCATTTCTTTGGCCCCTCAGAAACCCTACGCAGTTGGCTCCAGGCCTCCAGCCAGTTTTGTCCTGGGCATCTCATCTTTGCTCGGCTCATTCCACAGTTCCTGCTTGCAATAATCTCATTGCTTCCTCTCCAACACATATGAAATCTCCTCCTGACACACCTGCATCCAGATCCAGAACACTTCTCTTTTTGTAACTGGATATGTAGTGTACCAAATTCAGCTGTAAGTCCCAGAAAAAAAGGAAAAAGAAGGAAGAGCTTGGACAGACTGTTGCAAAGCTGTTCTACCAGAGTATAAGATAAAAATGACATCAGAACAGATTTGGGCAATGGAAACAGTTGACCAACCAAGAAGATGAAGAATAAAGAAAAGGGAATATAACCAGTGTGTCTTAATGGGAAAGTGGATTTTCTGAGGTTTAACTTTTGGTATTGGTGTTTTCATGTGGTAAATTTAGTCAGCTTTAATAATGGGACTTCATTGGGTTCCATTTTAGACAGTCAATTTCTGGATTATGTTTTTGACTGTAGTAGCTTCTAACTACAGGAGGAGTGGCTTCCCATACTCCTCATAAAGATGTGCAGGGTAAAATGTGTCCCAAGGTCATTTTCCATATTCTGGTTTTATGTCCAACAAAAAATTATGACTAGACAGGCCATAACACTCTAACAGCTCTGAGTGAATTTAATAGAGACAAAGCAGAAAACTTTGAAGTTCTCAGTGGAAACTTGCTTTGTAATATAATACATCTTTGCAAGCCATAAGTGACTTCAGGAGAGTCCAAAGGCATGGCTGTTTTGGTTTTGTCTTTATTTTTTGTCCTGGATTTTCTCCAGAAGTTGCTGCTTCTTTTAATCATGTTCTGACCATTGAGTTGTTCCTGGCTATTTTAGTTTCTTAGAATAACTCATTTTTCTCTTGCTTCTTTTAATAAGAGCGAGTGGGAGATGCAGGCTGTTCTTAATTAGTTTAATAATGAAGTGCTAATGCACTTTGCTACGTGAATGCCTTTTGTGAGCTTCAGTCCAGGAGCTATGAGAGTCCTATTTTTAGCCAGTCTGGACTGCAGGACACTATATGCTGTGCAGCTCTTCTCCTTCTCCTTCTCCTTCTCCTTCTCCTTCTCCTTCTCCTTCTCCTTCTCCTTCTCCTTCTCCTTCTCCTCCTCCTCCTCCTTCTCCATCTCCTTCTCCTTCTCCTCCTCCTCCTCCTTCTCCTTCTCCATCACTAATGTTTTTCTTCCTTAAACATAACAGTGGGTTTTTTTTTTAAATCTTCAGATGTTTCTTGTTCTTTTGCATTAAAAAAACAGTGTCTTTACAGTGCAGTGTATTTTATCCAAAGCATCTCAAATATCATTTAATAAAGTGTTAGGTGAATGATTTGCAATCACACATGAAAAGAAGAAATGAAGGAAGCAGTGCTCTAAGAATTACCTTTAACAACATTTGGCCTTTGGGTATACTTGGGGGTTGAAGATAGAGTCATGATAGATAGGTAAAAAGTGTAGTTTCAACTCACATGATTCAATAGAATGTAGGACTAACCATAGCTATATACATGTCTTTGAATTTCAGGAAAAGATACATGGTACAATCTGGCATGAAATTGATGACATACGAGCTTTCAAGATGCTAGATTTGGAAGATTTCGAAAAAATGTTCTCAGCCTATCAAAGACATCAGGTAAAGCATTTCAGTGCGGTTCCCTTCACCTCAAATTCTGAATTCCCTGTGTTCCTCCATAGAAATGGTTTCAGTAATTGGTGCACCAATAGCGAGGAGCAAGCAGCAGGAACTGTCTTTTCATAGATGGTTCTTTTAGGATAAACAGATTGATTCCAGGTTTGAGTTATACCAGGTCCCCTCTTTTATTGGTGGGCCCTTAGCTTACCTGGTGTTGATGGCTGGAAATGGTGTGCCACAGCCCTGGGCATTGTTTCCTGCAAGGTCATCAATATAGCATCATTCTGAGGCACTGTGAGACATCAAATGGGGGCTTGACCAAGATACCGAGTGCTGATGAGAATGCCAAACAGTAAGTAGACAGTTTTAATGGGGTCTCAACAGGTGCCTCAGGATGTCAGTTTTTGATACCAATCTTGGAGGTTAACTATGCTATCATTGTTTTAGCTTTACATTTTGTTTGCCATAGTGTCTGCCATTAGTGAAAAAATGCAGGTCTTGGGATCTCCAATCTGATTTGTGGTTGTAGTTGTTATATGATGGATGTTGTTTAGTTTAGTTTAGTTTAGCTCAGTTTAGTTTAGTTTAGTTTACTTTAGTTTTTTGAATTTATTAGTAGCCCAACTCCAGTGGACTCTTTTTAGTCTTTTTTCCCCTTCTTGTTTCATGATGTTAATTCTGTTTCCCCCCCCCCCCCATTTTGTAATACAATTTCTTCTGAGCAAATAGATCTTGCATAATAAATTTAGATTGGCTCAGCTTTGTATTTGGCTTCATTTTCTTTACTTTTCTTTCAAATAATAGATTATAATGGATACTTCAACGCTAACAGTAGTGACACACTTTTAACAGGAGCTATTCAGGGTTTTTTCCCCTCCTTTTCTTGGAAAGCAGATCATCCTCATACTGTCTTCTTCTCATGAATGAGACTCAACTGGATAAATCAGTGGGACTTTAACTTTCTTTTTCCTCCTTTTCCAGATTCTTTCTTAGCTATTAAATATATATTTTGAAAACAAGGTTTCTTCCAGTTGCCTGCTGTTCAAATGATTGTCCACAGCTGTGCTTGGAGCTTCAGCTTTTCTTCTCCAATAATATAAAATAACAATGCCACACTGCACAAAACTATTGAAGGGCTTTAATAAATTAGTCCAGAAAACTGACCTGACTCCAATACCTTTCAGTTCCCCTTCGGAAGTAAACCATTAATTTTCAGGACTCCTATAAGTTTCAGTTTCTTTTTTTATTGCCAAAAAGCACATGGAAATGAGTTGGCCACTTCTGAATCAACATATAAATTTTGATTCCCACTCAGTGACAAATGACCTCTTAGCACTTCTTATCAACCAGAAAACTATAATAACCAAGTTTGGGACAGGCTAAGATTTGCAAAGAATTCGATGGAAAGTATGGTTAATTGAAGACTTCCTGTCTTGTCACAGGAAGTAGAATGGTCTGAAGCATGATTCTGCAAGTTTAAGATATGATCAAAATGAGGTTTGCTTATCCAAACAGGCCAATTCTATTCTGGTCATTCACTGTTTACTCTGGGCTTTAAACTTCAGCCAAATGAAGCCAAACCCAGATGTCAAAGCAAATCCCGGGGGGAGGGGGGAGAGTAAGGTTGCATGCATGAGCATGAATGAGACATTTCTTTTTCTTGCCGTAGTTAATATGATATTGTATTTGGTCCCCCAGCTTCTTTCCTGTAAACGACTTCTTCTTTCTTGGAAAAGACAAAGAGTCTGTTCTTCACTTCAATTTGCTGTTTGTTATATACTGAGAAGGCAATGTTAAACAGGAATAGAATTTTATTTCAAGGTCCCTCATTGATTCTTTTAGGATGTTCAAATTGCCAGTTCATTATTTATAACATCACTTACATAATTGCAAGAAAAGTACTGAGAGACCTTATTATTGCCTATGAAATCCTGTTAACTATTGTCTTTAGAATCTGTTTAGAAAAGGTACAAATTCTGTACAAATCAGTGGTATCTCCTACTTTTGTGACTGTGGAAAGGAGAACAAATTCTGATGCATTTCTTCTTTGATTATTTTAATACAATGTCATGTTAACCAGTGCTTCATTAAAAGACCAAATATTATTGCTTTGATAAACTCTGTACCTTTTTATTGCTGTGGCTAACTGTTGGCATGTTTCCTTCTCTGTTATCTTCAACTGTTGCCTGAGTAGGACCTGCTAACTAATCCTTCTTCCTCCTGTAAGCCGGTGAGTATTACCGCCTGTCCCCTTCCTGACTTTTCAGATTTCTTTTCCAGATTATGAGATCCAACTGTAACTTCATAACCCACTTTGTTTATTGCATGATCATGTAAGCCTTACCTTTTATCTGCACATGTATAGGTCTTTCTGGGCTTAAGAGAAAGGTAATAAGGATTTTGAGAGAGGAATCAAAATTCAGTGTGCTTTTGTGTATCCAAACCATATGAACAAGTGAGAATGCTGGAGATGCTGTGGTTTCTTTTGTTTATGAGACAGAAGGATAGGCTTTACTCACTTCTTGTAAATAATTCTGTACTTTTATTTATTAAGGGAAGGATTCTGAGTTTCATTTGTTAATGGGAGCATCTTTTGAATTGAGTTATGTCATGAATGTCCCCACGAATAGAAGGGGGAGGTGACTTTTACTGATTCTTCCTCTTTCAGCTTCTCAATTCTTAGAATATCTGCTCCACTAAACTGAGGATCTTCTGGAACAATATGAGGTTTTAGGAATTTTATTTGTTTGTGTATTTATTTATTTACTGGGTTCTATATACTACGTGATTCCAATATGACAATGAGTGGCTCACATTCCTTCTTACAGTAACAAGATTAAAAGAGTAAATCTTTTAAGAGTTAGCTAACAGTACCAAGAATACTGTTTCTACCATGGAACAATAAACGTTCAGTACAGCGCAGGGTGGAAATTCCTGATTGATACTAGAGGCTGTCCTATGGATTTTTTAAAAAACCAAGTAATAGAGAGGAATTGAGAGAAAGAAAGAAAGAAAGAAATCAATCAATCATTCAGGGTCAACATGGTTAGTTCTTACATGGGAGAGCATCATGGAATCCTAAGTGTGTATCCTAGACTGGGAAGTTGAAAAACATCTTGAAGCAGGCAACATTGAATAATTCTGCATTGTTGCCAAGAAGACTACAAGGCTGTGTCCTTTGCAGTCGCTAGAAATTGAACTCAACTCGAGAAACTTTTAAGGAGCAGCAGGGGAAAGTGGCATCAGCAAAACATGCTTCTCCTTACTTCTCCATCAGGATCCTCTTCTGAACCTCAATCCTATCCACAAAGGCAAGGGTTATGTCACTTCTCAAGTATTGATTGAATCCCTGTGGTATCTCTTTATGGTGGTGTTGCTGCTTTTTGAACATGCCTTATTTTGGATACAAGTTTATATAATGTGTTGTAATGCATGTGACTCTGTATGTGTTCTACATTTAATTATACTTGTTTAGACAATCCAATTTATAGCGAAGGCAATAAAATAAGGACCTGATGCACATACATATGCATGCATGCATGCTTGCATATATCCTGCTGTCTATGTACACTTATATCTGGGTGTGCAAGGAAATAGATGACAGACAAGGAAAGAAAACGTGTATACATTTTCTTATTCTTCTTTTAAGTTTATTTTTATAGCATCACAATACTACATCTTGAGTGGATTTCCTCATGGATTAGTTACTTTGGATATGATGCATTGCCCATCTAGTGTTCCTTCTCTGTATTGCATTGACTGAAAAACAGGAACAGGAAAAAGATAGAGATGATTTCATGTTTTTTAAACTATTTTTAGAAGGAAATGGGATCAACTGAAGATCTATACCTATCCAGTCGAAAGGTTAAAGAGCTTTCTGTGATTGATGGCCGGAGAGCACAAAATTGTGTCATCCTCCTTTCCAAGTAAGTCTACTTTATCCTGCATTTGCTTGGAATGTAGTTGGTTGATATACAGAAAGGTTGCAAATAGAATCCCCATTTGACTGCTGCTATCCCACACATTTTAGACAGGAAGCTGTCTCTGAAATGTTCTTGAGAAGTGAAAGATGCTTATGTTTCTCTCCAGGGTCAACTTTGATCAATTCTATCTTTCACATGAATACAAATGCATCAGCTTGGGATTTAAAGTAATTTGTGGTGTAAACTCAAGCAGTGGTTTACATAACTTGGCAGTTTGTATGCTTTGGATGTTAACAAGAATTTTTTAGATCTAAATATTGATTTATAGGATTTTATATCCCCACTTATCAGACAGCTTCTTAGAAATATTGCTTATATTTCCCGACTATATGGCTCACATAAACTCCTTTTAAGCCAATACTTTCAGTCTTATGTCTGTGGCTATTAATAAAAATTAATTCTTTATAGTGGTTTGATAAGTTTCATGTATTACTCTCCCTGTTTTGTTCTTATCAACAAGTGTTTCATTCATTAAAATAGTGTCTTTCTTGTGGCCTCATTATTTTTTGCAGAATTGAGCAAGAATAATTGGAAGTAAATGCTTTATTTGCTCATGAACAAGCCAGTGTGCAAAGAAATGGTGCATTGACATTTTTGGCATTTGCTTGTAAGCAGCTGCCCCTTTGCTGCTTAGCTGAATTGTTTGTCTATTGTCTTTTCTGATTTTTATAGAAAGTTTGAGAATAATTATGAGAGATGTATTGTGGGATGGGGAAAACAGTGCTAAATAACTGATTGAAGTAATAACATATTTTCAGGCTGCATTCATCTTTATAGGTACATAGGCATCAAATATTTGACACCAAGAAAAACCATATTCAAGCATGTGTAGTGTTACTTTATTTCCAAACATGAGAAATAATAGGATTAAGAGCTCTTGTATTAGGAACTCAAGTTGCTTTTATGAATGAATACACAAGAATGGTTCTAGACAAAGGCTTCTTAGCATGGCCATTTAAAGACAAAGTGTGGGTTATTCCACTTTTTACTTCTTAACAGTTTTTTTTATGAAAATCAAAAAAGATAGAAGAAGATGGAAGGAGGAAGACTATGATCACCTTGAATCATTCATAAACATTAAGACCATGTAGCTCTTCACTTAAGGTCCATGACTGAGGCAGTGTGATTGCCTAATAAAACTCTTGTTTCAATGCATCTTGACTTGCAAATATTTTTAATAAAAACAAGGAGGAATGTTTAAATAGTTTTTGAGGAGAACCATACCTGCTTATTTACATACATGATCTTGGCAAGCAATTTTATGGAAAGCAACTTTTGCAAGCAGCATTGTGCAAAATGCAAATAGTACGCTTCCAGCATCTCCATGTACTGTTTCATACATTATTTTTTGTTCTTTAAACTTCCCACCTCTCTTTCAGGATCTCCAACCAACCACAGACTTCTCAATCTTTGTCTTCCTCTCCCCCTATTCACTCTTCCTATATATATTTGTTTGCTATTTGATCTTCTATTCTCACTATTCTCTAGAGCATAATATACAACTATCACCAACCTATGGATTTCTACTTACTTATGCCCCTTTAGCATTCTGAATGACACTAGTTTCTCACATACCTTTTAGCCCTTTCATACATAACTGAACCTTTAGTTTCCCTTCCCTAAATATATTAATCAATATGAGTGGATGCACTCAACAAGAACACAATTCTTAGTTTCATAGAATGTAGCTATTTTTTTATTTTATTCCTTTTGCTTAGTCATGCTTTTTAGCCTTTGTTCCTCTTTATGTTTCAAGTCATAGTCTTTCATATGCCATGTTCATTACCTAATAGATATTGACCTCCACTGCCCATCATGGCCTTGATCAATCACATTTTTCACATAACTCTTTTTAATAAGAGAAATTACCAGCCCAAGTCACATCTGTGCAAATGCAGCATTTCCTCCTTACAATAAAGACAGCACCAGTCAGTTTGGCCACATTTTAGCCAACATACCATAAAAGCAACCAAAGCTTAGTTTTACCCCACACATGCCTCTGCTATTCCATGCAAGCTGGAATTTGTTAGAGACTATCATGCAAGCCAACATACTGTTATCTATATCCCACCAACTAGGGTACAAGCAACATACTGACATACTTAAGATGTAAGGTACATAATTTTGTAAGCAAAATATTTTATTTAAACCTTGAATAGATTCCTCAAAGTTTTATTGTACAATGCTTGAGTCAACCTACTCACGTTGCTCTTAATAAGAAATTGGAGAATATATTAATAATTAACTAAGAGCTATGGTCAGGGTTTTGTGTGTGTGCACCTTTGAGACATTGTTGACTCCTGGCTACTGCCTTGACAAATCCCCGCAGTTTTCTTGGCGAGATTTCGGAAGTAGTTTGCCATTGCCTGCTTCCTAGAGCTGAGAGACACTCTAGGTCACCCACCTGGCTTCATGCCTAAGGCAGGACTAGAATTCATGGTTTCCCAGTTACTAGCCTGATGCCTTAACCACTACACCAGACTGGTCTGTTTGTAAGATGGTTGTGATGGAATGGTTTGGTGAAGGCCGCTCTTGGGGAGATAAGCATTTCCTTAGCCCCCAGAATGAGCGTGGGAAGGTGAAGAGGATGAGACTGGCACCACCCTAAGGAATTTGCAGTGTTTGCTTGCTGGTTTGGGAAGTTTAGATTAAGTCTGGCGAGATTCTGTCTTGTAAGTGGAAGCTAATAAATGCTGTAGAACTATATCTGTACTGTCTCATAGAGTTCTTTGGGCTGAACCTGACAATGGTCAATTGTAAGAACAGTTTATTTTGAATTACATTAGAATTGTTTCCCCCACCCTGCCCCCCAGAAAAATAGCTGTGGAAATCTCAGGATGCTTACAGGGTATTGTCCTACATCCTTATACAGAAATTTTCTTAATATTTTATGTGATCCCCTTCTCCCTGACCCATCCCCCAGGCAGAGGAGCTAAGTAAACATCAGCTCAGCCCTGAGAAAGAGAGGGTGGGAAAGAAACTCAGGATTATCACACCTTGATTTTCTCTGGTGTAAGAGGAAGCAGGGGAAAACTCTGTTAGGCTTTCAACATTCTGCTATTATATCCTACAACAATAGAGTTCCAGTAGTCTTTGTGGTGTCTGTTTCCTCACCTGACCTACCTCAAGGGGCTGATACCCCATGCCAAAAATGTCTGTAATAGAAAAACAAATAAAACCCTAAGGGGGCATAGTGAAATATTTCTAAGACTAGATTGGGCATGCTCAGTGGACATGAAATTCTTGCTGATTCTTGTGGGATGAAGTGTTAACTGTGAGGAATGGGGAATCAAATTGAATATTTTAGGAAAAGACATGGTTCAGAGGGCTATGTAAAGTTTTGTTCCATCTGAGTGCACATGGCATGAATATAATATCTGCCTGCACATTTTTAAGATAACTGCATCATGTCGCTGCACTCTGCTACTGTTGAACAGTACTAGAAAAATGTGTAGCTGCTTTGAAGAGTTGTAGACAGGTATAGTGTTTGGGCCTCCTTGAACTCTGAAGTACCTTATCACAGCCCTAATGATTCATTGGTTGGAACCTTCAAAGAAGGACAATGCAGATGGAACAACATTTTGTTTATTCTATGTATGCTTCTGTGTATGGTTATTGTAATTAATAAAATATAAAAATTTAAATTGGGAAGTGCTTCAGTCTCAACATTATACTAAGCCTCACATTATTATCATAGTATGTGCTAACCTTAGGTTTATGCAAGTAAGTGCACTGAAGCTTCAAACTCATGTGTTCCCCTCTTTTTCTCTGCCATAAGCTGAAAAGTGATTAGAAACTTCTGCTGCCTACTTTAACCTAACCTGAACTTATTGTTACATCTGAACTTGAAGGAACATTGTAGTTAGTGTAACCTATGTTATAATGGAACAAATTAGGATCAAAAGTCGTCTTATCAAGAATTATTATTAGCCAGCATTCCCCCTGTTCACATAGAATGGGAACATCCATTTGGTTTAAAGAAGTGAATGCCTCTGATCTTCTTCTGACTGTGTTGATTTATTATTTCTAGTTTTAGAGGCTGAGGTAAAGAGGCTCTGTGAGGGATACTTCTTCTGGACCCATGACTAACGTAGAATAATGTAGAATAAGAGCAGAACTGGAAAACCATTCTCCAAATCACTGACTACTGAGTGCATGAATAAGGAACGCTCGAGCTATAGGAGCAGCAACAGAAGCAAAATATGAGAAAACAGATTGCTAACTGACCTATAGGCAGACAATAATGTAAGATTTTTCCCCCTCATCCTTCGGCTCTTCTTCATGCCTCCTTATCTTCTTCAGTTGGCTCCTGAATCCTCATAACTAAAGACAGGGGAAAGATTCCATTTATTCCTTCCATTTTCAAGCCTCCTTTGAAACACAATTGGCATGGTGAGAAGGTTACTGAATGTTGTGAAAATGCAAATATGTAACTAGAAAGCTCTTTGTGAAATCTCAAGCATCACACCCTGCTTTCAGGTTGTAATCCCCCTACCCCTCCCATTCCTTGAACAGCTGTTTCCAGTTCCATCATAGATCATTGTAGTTTATTCCCCCATAATTTGCTGTACAATGTCACACTCTTTAAAGTAAAATGGCTGTGCAGAGGTTTGCCTCCTCCCCCAGCCCCTACTTGAAATGGTTTTGTTTTACTAATGCTATGTTAGCTTGAGGTTCATATTTTATACAGCTGAAGAAGCCAAAAGCTGGTTGAATCAGGAAATAATTATCCCTTTTCTTTAACAAGACAGTGGGAGAAAGGGGTAGATGAAAATTGGATTACTTACTTGTCTTGACACAGAGATGAATGTGTGTAGCTTTCCGTCCAAGCTACTTTTCTCGGTGTTCTGCTTTTCCAGTAGTCGAAAGGTGGTGCATCTTCCTATCACATACAGTTTGCTCTCAGGCATGTAGCAGAATTACTGACCACATGCACCTATATGATCTTCAGCAAACCTTTTGCATATGATGGACGTGTGTCTATTAATAGGATGGCTCTGGAATTGCCTTGCTACAGGAAATTGGTGTGATCCATGAAATGGCTGCTTCTAGAAAGATATGGTTATTCTTCCTACCACTTCCTTCCTTCCAGACCTTGCCAATCCACAGAGCAATTGTCACATCATATTTTTAGCCAGAGGGCCTCTCCAAAGAAAAGAGAAGCCTGTGAATTTTATTTCAATTAATCCAAACCAGTTGATTCTGGGGCAAGACACAAAATGAAGTTTTAAAGGGGTCTGATTCAAATCAAATATTAAAATCTGAAGTTTTAAGCAATATGATTCATTGGCTGTGTTTATACGACATGCTAAGCCAGGGTGTTTCACTCTTATTTAATGAATAAATTATAATTGGCTTTTGCTTAGTGTGTAAGAATCGTGTGATTTATAATCTGTAGTGGCTGGGTTTTGCTAATCCAAAATCAAACAGCACAATATGGTTTAGCATGATCCATGTATCTAAACATTGTGACATTGATTGGAGGAGGTAGATTAATGTTTTCCATATATATCTGTAGTGGAGTCCGACTTAGTTTGTTGTTCTAGA
This sequence comes from Python bivittatus, assembly GCF_059951505.1. Lineage (NCBI taxonomy): Eukaryota > Metazoa > Chordata > Lepidosauria > Squamata > Pythonidae > Python > Python bivittatus. Next base: position 101,680,644 of record NW_028277030.1, read on the forward strand.
AAGCTTCCATGCTAAGTGCGGAGCAGTGTGTATGTGTTCAAACAACACAATACTGTGTTTCCTCAATTTCTGTCTTTTCTCTTACCACAAAAAAAAAAATCTATTAAAGCAAGAAAGGTGGAACAGCTGCACAAAATATTTTGTTTGATTTCCAATTATTTAGAAGTGTTTTTTTTTTTTAATTTTGCGGCTATCTCCTGGTTGTTATTTCATTTTAGAAAAGTTCTGTTTGCAAGGTTACTGTGATCCTAAACTCAGGAGCAAGTGAGGCACTTTGTTCCCTGGTATCTGCCACTAGGAATGACATTCAGTTTGACCAGTGGTGATTGGTGATGAAGGTTGTTATTTAACAACATCTCAAGTACCACAAGTTGTTTTACTTCTGTGTTAAATGAAGCTGAAATCATATTTGATATTGAATGTGCAATTCAGAACATACTATAAGACAATTATATATTTGTCAGGCAGACTCAGTGGCTGGGTCCAGATATTATGCTGCCATGGTATATTTAAATATGTTTTATTGAATAAACCACAGTTGATTGGGTTAACATAATATGCTGATCAATAAACCTTGGTTCATAAACCACAGCAGTTTGATTCACTTCATATGCCAAACCAAAACTGAAGACAAGGATCATGGACTGTCCCTCATAGGTTGTGAATACCATCAGCTTCAAATCCTATGATGGTTAAGTTGCCAGCATTTTAGGATGGAATGTGCACAGAATTTCTGGATGGATTCAAATAATAGACTTTAAATCTGAAACTAGCCAAGATATCCTACTCAGTTTTAGTCTCCTCCGCAATTGATTTTTCTTTATTTCAGAGAATAAAACAAAAGGGAAAAGCTGAGGAAGGTCAGCACTGTGTATATAAAGTATATTGCCTGGAGGTGAATGCTATTGCTTAAGGGAGTAGACATCCAACATAAGTCTCTCCCCCCCACCCTTTTTTTAACTTTTTAGATTTATACTCAGATTCATAGTCTTACCTTCAATCGATGCACAGTGCATTCTTCCATTAAATCAGACATTCCATGTGGAGCTATCATGTCTAAAATTCCTATCAGTAACCTGTGTGCTCAGCTGTACTCTCCAAAAAGACATGCCTTTGTTTTGTAGCAGTCATAAGAATATCTAAAGGTTATAAGGCAAGTCAAGCAAGGTTTGACTTTGGCTTGGCATCAGACAAGACTGCTAAATACAGCAATGAAGTCTGTACTTGGCAGACATCATCAACGTTAACAGGCATGTGCCCCCCACCAAAAAAAACCCCTTTTGCTCAATACAAGTTATTAGGGCCAAAAGAATAATACCTTAATAATCCCTAATTCCAGAATTGTTTCAGACTTGTCCTGTTTCTTCCATAGTTGGTTCAAATAAAATCAAACTTAGCATTACGATCAAATATCGGCATATCAAAAAAGAAAATACAACCCCCCCCCAAAAGATAAAATTAATAAATTAAAATTAGTGATATATGTCCAAACTGACAAGTTTTGAACTAGCTGTTACTGTGTTTTCACTGCAGCCACACAAAATTTGGCTCCCATGTTGGTATTAGCAAGATTGGAGTCTGAAAGAAGATTTGTGTAATATATTTATGTCCTTCCTGAGAGATGTTGCAACATGCTGATATGTAATCCTTTAGAAGCAAATATGTGTAGCTCAGGGTTGAACTGTGGAGTCCTTGGGGTTCTCTGAGCTTGGTTGTTTTCTTGCAAACATTTCATTACCCGGCTAGGTAACATCTTCAGTACTAGAATGGAATGGGGTTTGCAAACCCCATTCCATTCTAGTACTGAAGATGTTACCTAGCCGGGTAATGAAACGTTTGCAAGAAAACAACCAAGCTCAGAGAACCCCAAGGACTCTACAATATGTAATACTTGCACCGATCCCGGTAAAAATTGCAGTGAAACAATGCATGTTGAATGGTTTCTGTTTTCCTAGAGTTATATGGGCAGGTGTGTTCTGTTAGTGGGGTTTTGGTGAATTTGCCCTGTAATAAAGCCAATGGGAGCACATTGTGCCTAGCCCTCTAAAACTCCTTCTGTAACCTAGGGAGGGTTAACATGTATAAATAGCTTGCAGATTGCCATGTGCCTCTTGCTGTCAGGACTCTGCTGTTCTGGGAAAGGGTGCTAACTTCATTTTGGTATTCAGTATCATTCACCTTGTGAAGGACTGTCTTTTTTTGCCTGGTCAAAACCAGATTCACTGCTAATATCCATGGTGAGGGGTGGCCATCCTTCAAAATTAGCAGAACTAGGCCATTACGGAAGACTGTTATCTTCAAGCAGTATGTTATAACTAACCATTGTGCCCATCTATTTGGGGCTTTCCTGTCTTGAGTCTAAGAACTGTGTTGGTGATGCACCTTGGACCTGCCAGTATGGCCCTTAGAAATTTTGTTTGTGTAGGCTTGAGAATATTTTTCTTTATATACTGTCCAACCAGTGCTCCATATAGAATTTGAGCATGGGTTTTAGCTATAGTTGGTTGCATTTGCAGTATTTAGTTAAAGAGGGACTTTTCCCAAGTGATTCTTAAATAACATTATGCATGGTCTTGATTCAGTTGTAGAGTATCCAAAATGATTTTTCCTTTACTTGTATATCAGTTGCACACAAATTGTTCATCATTCCACTAAAAATTACTGGAATACTTCATAAAAAGGTTTATAGCCATTCATTGTTTAGTACCTGACCTAGTGCATTTCAAATGTACTGGATTTACATTGATTGACTTCACTTTCCACGGTTCCCCAATTAGTTTGACTATCAATCGTGACTTAAGTCCACCACATCCAAAAGCACCAGGTTGGGGAATCTGGTGGAATTACCCTTTTCCACCCACCATTAACAGTGATGTGTCCTCCCTTCCTATTTTTGTATTGTTTTGCAAATTAATTGTTTTGTTTTGAAAAAGAGGAGGCTGAGCATTCTCAAACGTAACTCTGAAATAGCATCTTTTCAGATACAGTGGAACCTCGGGTTACGAACACTTCTGTTAACGAACTTTTCGGGTTACGACCAGCTCCGGCCGCAAAATTTTGCTTCAGTTTGCGAACTCCGCCTCGGGGTACGAACAGGATACGCGACCATTTTCCCTGCTGACACACAGTCGCGGCTTCCTGTGGGCGAGATCGCGGTAGCAAGGAGACGTTCGGTGAGGCTTGTGGTGTGTTTCATGGCGTTTGGGAAGGTTTTTGGTGTGCTTGTTAGCATGGCTCCAAAGAAACTGCAGAGCAGAAAATTTGCTTCGGGTTGCGACCAATTTGGGTCACGACCAGAGTCACAGAACGAATTAAGTTCGTAACCCGAGGTACCACTGTATGGGGAAAATTCCCAAATCCTATATAAATAAGTGTTTTTCTTCCAATATTTTTTTCACAATATTTCTGTTATCATTGGTAGTACCAGAAAGAAAGGGAACAAGAGAGATGTTTCTAAGGTAAATATTCTAGTTAAAGGTAGGATATATATTTTAAAAGCAGAATGTATTGAACAACATCTTTAAGCAAAATGTTAGAAAAACACCCGGCCTACCCAGCTTTAAAAAGTTAACAGTATTTTCATCCTTATCCTTACCCACACTGTTAGATGTTAAACTATTAATATCCTAGTCTAGGCTATTGCTATTTTGTCTGTATCGGGGTTTTCCTCTGTTTTTTCCTATAACCTGAGAAAATAAATACCAGTGAGTTTTTCCCTTTAAAGAGTTCCTTGGAATCCTCAATGCCATTTTGTCTCTTTTCTCAGTGCCTATATTCTTATCCCCCTGACTCTCTGCTTAGTCATTCATAAGTAGTCTGAAACAGGAAGTATTTAACAGAAGAAAATAGTGAAGGTTTTGTTGAATAATTGTGATATGATTCATTTACTTGCCCCATGGACAGTGATCCCCTTTCTGCAATCTGTCAACTTCAGTTATAATTCTGTGTCTCTCTGTAAGATTAACTGAGCTATATCGAATTGGGAGCGTAAGGAATGCATTAAATTGGCCATTTGGTTTCTTTGCCCAGTTTTCCTTTGGAGTTTTGAGTGATTTATGGGAATGGATAGAAATTATGATGCCTGGAGACTACAGTAAGCAAACTGGCATTTATCGTGTTTGCGTGTAGTTATAAATTCACAGTAAGGACTGCAAAAGAAAGAAAGAATACAGGTGTACAGAAAATAATTAGAAATAGTAGACAATATTTTCACTTTTGAAATCTGCTTTTTCTAGCTAAATGTGCATTTTGCTGGGTCTATAGTAATCTATAGCCTTCAGGGATTAGTATCTAAAATATCCTACTCTTAGTGCCAGGACATGATTTGCCAGATTTCATATGTTATTTTGCCAATATTTTAATGTCTTTTTATTAGTTGTAGTTGGAAGTGGTTAATGGAAAACAAAACGCTCTCTCATCAAAAATAAATTTCAGAAGATAACTCTCAAAATATTTGGAACTTTGATTTTGATCCTTTTTTCAAAATACCTGAACATGGGGGGAAAGTCTAAATTTGTCAGGAGAAAGGCTAGACTATTATGTTTCCTTCTAATCTTAGACTTCTTTTTTAAATGCAAGGATGAGACAGTATCCAGGAAATTAATCTTCCATCCTGAGTAACTGAATGTTATGGATTCTGGAAAACTGCATCTCATGATTTTTTTTTAATTTAATTTTTTTGGTATATGTAATTCTACTTTTAAAGTCATGATGGGTTTGTGAAACTATCCTGTTGATAGTTCTGAGAAAGAGATGATACCTTCATTAACCTAGAGGCTTCCAGATGTGCTGGACTATTAATCATAGAATGTTGGCTGGGTATTAGACTATAAAATCCGCTCCCTATCATGGGAGGAAGGCAGAGGATCTCCCTTAATATGCAGAATTCCTCTTCTGAATTGAAATTGCTCCCCTTTCCACAGTTTTCTGCCTCTTGTATATATTATATCCATATCATCTTACAGAGGAATTTTCATGGAAAGTTGTGTTTATGTTTTGCAATTTTTCATGTCTTTGTTATTGGTTGGTAATATCTAGAATCTTCTCCAGTCTGGAGTGGGTGGCCACAAAAAATCTAATAAATTACATTACATTACGTTATGTTACATTGTGTTACACTGAAAATTGTACAGAACCTAATTTAGATTTCAGATATATCTGGAAGCACTAAATTGTGAGAAATAAGCAGAGCTTTAAAAAGGTAAAGCTTTGGAGGTAGGGCTTAAGATAAAGCATTACCTTTTTCTTTCTAAGGGCAAGAAAGTTGAAGAATGATGGGCCTTTTCACTTAAATTGGGTGTTAGAATAAAATGAGCCAATGGCCATTCTTATGGAGAAAAGTGAAAGACTCTGCCTGTAAAAGAAGATGAAAAAAATGCAGCAGTTTTGCCCAATAGATTCAGAGTAAGACCTTTTCTTTCCGTCTTCCCTTCTCTCACCAATCAATAAATAACTCAATTTTATTAAATCAGTGGAGATTTCTTTGGGAGTGCAGTGATGACTGGATTATAAAGACAATTATGTGACAAATGAACATCAAGAAAAGTGGTAAGGGGTTAGAAATGATTTGATTGTTATGTACCTTAATTCTTTCTTGGAGATTTGGATCTCCGTATTTCTGTGTGAGAAGAAGTTTCTCTCCCTCCATTGTGCCAGTCTTTAGAAACAAATACAGCTAAGGTTAACAGAATATTGTAGCTCAGCTGTGAAAACCTTTTATGGAGTTAGCACTGGCATATAAGCAGGCATGAGTTGTAGGACAACTGGGCAAGGTTATTCTCCTGCCTTCAGTTTACAACTTTAAGTAACTGTAAGCTGCTTCTTCTGTTTGACCAGTGTGCTTCTGAAAAGTCCATCTGGTACTGCGTGTCTTATCATTATTTATACAAAAGCTCAAACAAAAACTTCAACTGTTTGGAATATAACCAAATAAATTAATATAATTGGTTTGGGAGATAACTTATTACTGTGAACCACATTCCAGCATAGGTTAAGATTGCAACAATACAGTACATGGTTATGGATGAATTGCACTTAATTCTGTTTAGTTGAGGGGCATTTTTTAACCTAACATGGTAACATGGATACTATGTTGTATATGATATGATGCACAAATCCAGCAAAACATATTCCTTGAGTATTAATTGAGAGCTAGACCCCTGTAATTTTCATGCATTTTGAAAGTATGCTGTGGTTTGTGTATAACTAGACAGGATTTTTCAAATAGTTTTTGCAATGCAAACAAAAATGTTTAAATAATTGTATCTCAGCAATTTCTTAAGATATTTTTTCTTTGTTAAAAAATGAGAAACTTACAGTGTTCCCCACACAGACTTTCTGTGCCAAGCTGCATGTGATTGGAATAAATTATCTTCAGTGTAACTATACTGTTAAAGTGTTGTGATTGTAAAACACAGTTTGAGCTATCTCCCTGAAGGAAGCTGACTTACACACAACCACCCATTAAAAAAGACATTCTGGTCCTCTTTGTAAAGTGCTGTACAAAAACTGAAAGGTAAGACAGATTGCTTCTTCTTGTAGGGTCATAATCTATTTGACATGATAAGTATGGAGGGGAAAAAATGCAACGAGATGCAAGTACTTGTTCTCAATGTTACATATATTCCGTGTCATTTATGTTCGAAGATTGCCCCAGTGCTCTTGAATGTTTCTCATAAAGCACAAAAGTCTAAAGAGAGATTCTAGATTCTTGCTCAACTAAATATCCTTAGAATCATCTTACAGATCCCTGTACTGAGAAGGAAGAGGGGAGCCAGTGGGAAAGGGAATGTAGGAAGCAGTAATAAGATAGATTTTCTTCCTTCCTGTTCTTACACTCTTGGATTACAAGTAGAGCTTATGCCCCAATAGGACTGTGATTGCAGCCATGTCCTCTGATATAGCTAGGTAAGCCTCCCTCCGTCTCCTAATCTTTGTCCTTGGGGAGTACATGTGTCTTGCCAAAACCTCTCTTTGCACTCACAATGCAAAAGTGTCCGTTGCAATTGTACTCGGTTCTGTTCTGTCTTCACATGTCAGTAGAATTGCTTAGCTTAGTTATCATTCCATTATAGTCTTTGTGGTTTTTCTGTAAACAAATATAAAACAGACCTGGCAATGCTTAAATTATGCATGCAGTCTGGGGTTTGTCAGGTTTTATGCCAGTGGGAGAAATTTAGATTTGGCTCTTATAAGACCGGTATGAAAATTACTGATGATACATATCCAGCAATGAGATATGACTTATTTAGTATGTCTCTTCTGGCCATAATCACATTTTAATGTGGTGTCTGCATTGCAACAAAACTCCCCTACTTCAAGTAGTCATCTTCCTTTTGCCCCAAGTAGAAAGATTTTTAGGGATCTGCTTTAGGTTTCTGTTCAATCGGTTCACCTGTTTTTGCTTAAAGCTCAGAACATCTGCTTTATGTTACTGTTGGCTATTTTAAGATCCACTGCATGGTTAGTCAGAAGTTTTGGAAAAACAACAACAACAATGAGAATACTTGATTAACAACCCTTTGGCCCAGTTGCTTGTCTAGTTTCTAGCTGTGTGTGAATAGCACATTTGTGGTCATGTGGATTGCTAACCGTAATGAGACTGTTTTGTAAGCAATAGCTAGAGGATCTAGCTAGCCTAGAGAGCAGTTTAAGAGAATCTGCAGGGATCATTCAGATGCACCACAGGCTTTGTATAGTCTTTCCAGTAGCCTCATTGAATTGTCTCTTAACATGGGGCCCTGCAGTTCCCTGTGAGAGAGGGACGTGTCACTTGAGCCAGATGTTTCCTTATTAGTTGCTGGGCAAAGGCAACTGTATATGCATTTCTTGGATTTAACACCATATCCTTTGAGCATTTTAAATCATGCTTCAAGATAATCAGACCTTTAGAAAAGTGCCAAACTGTCGTACTTGGACATTAAAAACTTGGTGAAGCCATAGATCCAGTTCCCCTGGCCAGGAGCAGTGCAAATTTCTTTGTGTGTCTTGCTTCATGGTTCTGAAATCTGAGTTAGAGGAAACTTCTCTTGGGAAGTAAAAGGCTAATTCGTTCTCCATGGCCTCTTCAGCTTTTGGCTTCTTTGCTTAAACTGATGCCAGTTGGAAGGATGAGCGGTATCTGTTTCCATACACAAAGAGGAACTAATATCCATTAAATATGAATCCTGTGTGTTTATTTGAAAATGATGGGCCATGACAAAATAAAAGTAATAGAAAAGCTTCACTTAAATGCTGACTTTTAACGCACAATTACGTAATTAAAATCCAGTGCTAGATGCCCTCCATAAGACAGATGGGTATATTCTGTTATGATTCTGCTCTTTGAATTTAGTAAGCTCTGAGCGCTTAATCAGCTAAATAAATAAATAAATTCCTTATTTGATTTTTGAATACCTGGAGGGAAGAGAGCTAAGGGAGGAAAGTTATTTGTAAAAAATAAAGGCCCAATTCTAATGGTCAGTTCTTCATTATAATCTCTTTTTATTTTGTTCTGCAATTGTTATTTTTAGTTTTGATTTGTTATGTAAAATACTGTGTTATGATGTCATTTGGGGATGTGAGTTAATTTTTTATACTGTGAATGTTGTATTGTTTGATCATATTTTATGGTGCAATAAATATAAATTAACAACAACAGCAAACTTAGGGATTTTTCCCTCTCCAAAAGTGCACACTCTTTCTAAACTATATCATATGTCAAAATACTGATGTCAAATACTGTAAAATATAATAGAAAGTTTAATCTTCACTGTTATTGACCACAATTTCTTCCCTTCCCTTCCCTTCCCTTCCCTTCCCTTCCCTTCCCTTCCCTTCCCTTCCCTTCCCTTCCCTTCCCTTCCCTTCCTCTATAATATGCTAGCAATCAGGCTTTAGAATTTTCCATAATTATGAGTTAAATCTTCCCTGGTCAATTGCACAAGTGTAAAAGTTTCTTGAAGAGAGTCCTGGCTGAAGGCTTTTCTGCATGACAAGTCATTAATAGAAAGTTTTTTTGCTGTGCGTGTCTTGTTCAAAGAACATAATATACTCTGAGTTACCACTAATGGGTTGCTATTAATATAGCCATTATCAGTCACCTTGCTTTAGCAATCTTATTTGTGAGCTTTCATTTGTTCTTATATCTATGGATATAAAGGAAGCTCTTGCAACAGATCCTCACTAAAGTTTCATATTTGTCCAAATGAGTTGTGTGAGCAAAGTAATAGAGCATTACGATATTGTTACAGGTTGAAGCTATCTAATGAAGAAATTCGGCAGGCAATTTTGAAAATGGATGAAGAAGAAGACCTGGCAAAAGATATGTTGGAGCAGGTGAAAAGACTTTGTCACTAAAATACTGACTTCAGTGGTAAAAGGAGAGCGTGTTCCTCTTGTCATTAGTTTTCATCTCAGCGAGCAACTTGTATAAACAACTTTGCCAGCATGATGATCAGATTACTTTCAGATTTTTTCCTTCAAAGTTCCTCATTGCCATTGGGTTGATGAGTATAATAATGGTGTTGGGTAGATTGTTACTAATGGCCTTGTATTGTGATAGAAGAATTATTGAACCTGAAGATGAAAAATAGTAGGGAGAAAGAGATTCTTAAAATCTGGGAGAAGGAAAGAAGGCAGAAGGAATAGTATAGTGTGTAGAAGCATGAGGGACACCGTTGGTATTTCACAACAGCAAACTTGTTGGACAAGCCTGTGTTCTCATTTCGGAGCATTTTAAAATACATTCTTTCTAACTTTTGCAACACTAGTTATTCTTATTCCCTTTCCATTCCTCAGATGCCTTGTTTGGGGGAATGCATTCATATGTTTTTCATCTCTCCTGTTAATTTGCTGTTGCAATCTTGGCCATTTAAAACACTGTGCTGTCTTAAATGTACTGCAGTTTACTACTAAAGAATCCCTTGAGTCCTACTGAAATGCCTTGGGTATTACAAGGACAATAACAGAATGGGTATAAAACTTTTTAAATCAATAAGTATTCCAAAAGAAAGTGACTTGAAGTGTCACACATTTATTGCATAGAGTATATTCATGAGACAGGGTTATTTATATTAGGAATGGACAGTGCTTTGAATTTGAAGGGAAAAGAGTGCTTCAGAGCACACCAAAGCATGAATATTGCACCTGTCGGCAGCTCCTTAAACCAAACTTGTCTTTTCCCAGGATCACGTGCAAGCACTGGAAGGCAGCTGTGTGATCCTGGGGGAAAGAACAGCTGAGCTACTTTAAGGAGTTGCTAACAGGTGCTATGTGCCCCCATACTCCAAAGCATCTTTTAAAATCCAGGACAATGCACAGCCATGCATGTATGTGTATGTACACACACATGTAGCTCTTTTTGGGAGAGGGAAGCAGAACTGGGTAAAGGTAAAGTGTGACATAATAAAAATGATCTACAATGAGCTTTAACAAAACAATAATTAGGGATGACAGACATTTTTGGATTCAATGGCTGGTTAACACATAAGTATGTTTAAGAAGTGAGGAGCACGTTACACTTTCTAATTGACTGAAGCTCAGCTATTTCCCAATAATGCTGGTCTTTTTTAATTTCTGTTCTCAAGGTCTGAGGCCAGAGATGGTTAATTTTAATTAACTTGTATTTACCAGTACACAGTTTTTCACTTTTGGGTGGCAGCTAGGACTTCTTCCATTACCATTAGCTCATCTATGGCCCAGTAACACTTAAGCTACTTCTTAGAATAATTAATGAATTGGTAAACAAACAAAAAAAATCAGGCTGATCTTCTGGCATATTTTGCTGGCAATTGGATGTGTCAGGCCAAAGCTTTAGTCCCACCAGATATGCAAAAAATCTTTTGTTGAATGTGCCGTGTTTTGAGTTCAACCCATAAATGCATGGATGGAGCACCCCATATATCTAGTCACATAGACATTGTTCATTATCTTTCTGAAGCAGTCATTTTAGAAATGTGCTGGAGGGGATGGAGAGGCGGATAGACAGAACTTTGTACTGGAGGAGGAACAGGACCAATGCTTTCAGTGCTTTATTTACAGTGCTACACTCTGAACAGTCTTATATGTCAGAGAAGTTCTTTATTAAATATCAACATCATACACAGCAAATAGTGGCTGGAAGTGAGAAATCCTACATGGAATTACAAAGTATGTAACAAAGTCCAAGTGGGAAGACAAAGAATCAACCAAATGTTTCAGGTCATTTTAATAACTACAGCTGCATTGCTTCAAAAATACTATTGTATCAGGATTCAGAGCAGCACTTTCTCTCAGTACCAGTCTTTTAGTTCATTTATGTACTATCTACCTCCTTGTCCTGTTGATTGCTTCATGTTGTGCATATTGTTGTTGTTGTTTTTAAAAAAACCACCCTTGCGGTTCCAGCTACTGAAGTTTGTTCCGGAGAAGAGTGATGTTGACCTGTTGGAAGAACATAAGCATGAAATTGACCGAATGGCACGAGCAGATCGTTTCCTCTATGAAATGAGCAGGTGCATATATACACATACACGAGTCTGTTTGCATGTGATGGAGAATGAGAAGAGAGAAAGGGAGGGAATACTGTACTATAAATTAGCATTCTCTATATAAGAGTACAGCCCTCATAATTCCTAGACATCATGACCTTGCTAACTTACAATTATGGAAGTTAAATCTAATAGGTTGAGAATACCAGGTTGGGGAAGACTGATACAATATTTCAAATAATATCATTGTAGTTTAGAACTTCTCTTACTCATTAAGTAGCTGTATTTGTCAATGAAATTCAATCACCTGCCTTTTCTATTTAAATCATATAATGAATGTTATAATGTATTTCAATAACAGGCTCCTTCCCTGTATAAATTGCTCTGTTGTGCAATGGAATTGAAAGCTTGAGGCTCAAGTTAGTTATGCCTAAGAGTGACCCTTGTATAAAACACTGGAAATATACTGGGAAAATATTTCTTTTATTGAACTGGAAGCTTCTTTCTCCTCTTTTTCCCCTGTATTTGATGTCTTCAATACCTTGTTCTTCAGGGGAATAAAAATGCATGATTGTTATGAGATTAAGGATTGACCCTTTGCTGCAAGGCCTTGTTTCCAAGCAAAGCAGCTGATAACATTTTTCGTATTCATGGATTTCAGTTGCTGAAGTAATAAAACAGACTATGAATAAAAATGGATTGATCTTACAGGTATTCTGTTTTGCTGAAAGATTTATTGAAATGCAGCTCAAATTTCTTGCTCCCTTCTTTCTAGGATTGACCACTACCAACAAAGACTTCAAGCATTATTCTTTAAGAAGAAGTTTCCAGAGAGGCTTGCTGAAGCTAAGCCAAAAGTGGAAGGTAAGTTATATTCTTTACAAACAGTAACATATTTCAGGTGTCAGAGGTGTCATCCTGCCCAAGGGATGCTGTGCAGTGAAGCATTCTATGCAAGCTTAAGCAGAAGAAAATTGATGCCACTGTGATTTATGTTCCAGATTGAGCAGCCTGAGTTTTCTGGCTCTTTGGCAGGATCCCAGCTCTTTGGAAAGCTGGATGGAGCACAAAGGTTCTGGGGATGCATCACGATTACTGCAGAGGAAAGCTTGTCACACCCTTCCTTCCCTGACAATCTCATTTCCTAGTAGCAGTAAGAGGGTTGATGGTGGAGCAGGCCAGGAGTGCAGGTTGCCCACTCCTGTTCTATGCATCCTGATTTGTAATGCAGAATCTCTTTGGTAACATTCCTGCTTTTCCCAGAAGTTTTTCTGCAGAACTAGAACCACCCGAATAAACATGTTCAGTATATATATTTCCACACAGTGTTGCACTTCCTAAGTTGAAAAGTGAGAGAGGAGCTTTGGCTTTAGAAAAATATAGTGCACATTGTTAGAGATCCCTCCCCCACATCATCCCTTTCAAACTATCATCATTCCAGTATGTCAGTCTAAGGGTACCTCTTGTCTCTTTCAGCTATTCTTCTGGCCTCCAGAGAGCTCATCCGCAGCAAGCGCCTGAAGCAACTCTTGGAGGTTGTGTTGGCCTTTGGCAATTACATGAACAAGGGACAAAGAGGAAATGCATATGGCTTTAAGGTTTCCAGCCTGAATAAAATTGCAGACACCAAATCTAGCATAGATAAGTAGGTTCACTTACTAATTATAAGTGTTCTATACTGTACTTCGGTAAAAATTCTCAAGGGAGTTTTCATAATATAAAAACAATTAAAATACAGTTTATTAATGTTAATTAATTAATTTTGTACATCATACATGAGTATGCACATCTGGAAAGATTCTACATCAAAAGAGGTTGCGTTCTACATAATGAATTTTGGTTCAAGCTTGAAACAGAGAAAATAGCCTTGTATCAAAAGGATAAGAGTTACTCCAAACTGAAGAACTAAGAAGCAGCAATGTTTTTAAAGCTGAAAAAAATCTCTGCAGGGTTAAAATTATTAGTGGTATGTGCACAATTCTGAGCTGAAGTTTTTTAACACACTTATGGGAATTAAAAAAACAACAACTCATCTTCAGGGAATGATAAAATCTTTCAAATCTACAGGTGGAGTATTTATCTTTGTATAGTCAGTAACCAGCACTTTCTTCTGAAACTCTTTGCTACTACCAGAAACGAGTGACACTACATGATTTCTATAGCTGTTTTACTCTGCAGTGCTTCTATCCAATGGCATTTGGTCATTCGAAAGAGAATGCTTTGTTTTTCATTTTGAGAGCATCCATAAATATATGTGCCATCCTTCCATATCACTAGTGAACCTGTTGTTTTTTTGTAGCATAAAAAAAAAGCTCTTTTAAAAGAAGGGAGGGGGTTGAGCTTCTCTAGATGGGGATTGGGAATATTAATTTTTTTCTAATCCAAATTGTCAGCACCTTTTCCCTGCCCTCCCAAATTGTAGATATGCTGTTCCACTTTCACAGCTGGAGAATGGGGCTCAGAAGACAGGCTCTTCCATCCCCAAATGAAAGATAATCTCTCAGGGACCTGGGCAAATGGAAGACTCTTTGTTTGGGAAATACATACACAAACAAAACAATGTAGCCATTGAATAGCCTTCTTGGAAGCTTGGGGTGTTTTGCTGGGAGACTTTTGTACTTCGTTCAGTGTTGCTTTTGTTGTTGAGTCATTTGCAAATAATCATTTGAGCTTTCAGGGCAGAGGTGGGGAACATCTAGTCCACCAGATGTTGTTGAAATACAGCTCCCAGAATGTGAAGGGTGCTGGCAATCATCATACTATGCAACACATCTGAAGGACAAAACATTCCTCACTCTTACTTTAGGGGGAAAGATGCTATGTGAAATATTAAATTAAATCAATAAAAGCATTTACATTGCTGCCCAACTCAGATAAAGTGACTCTGGGTGGTATCCAAAAACAGAAGAGAAATCAAACCAGCAAATACAAAAAGAAATGATACCTACCAATTAAAACCCATTGAAACAATAAAATGGCAATCAGAGCTGAAATATACTGTAACTCATCAAATTGAGGACTCTACTCAGCCTGACCCAAAGGCCTCAGGAAGTAGCTATTAGGAGAGAGAAAATTACAGCAATTTTATTTTAAAAATATATATGCTGATAGTAAGTGTTTGATTTCATTTTAAGCTTTTCAGATATAGCATGGTAATTACCCTTATGATCTTGTTTCCTGTCTCATTCATACCTATTTTTCTTAGGAATATTACATTATTACATTACTTGATTATGATCTTTGAAAAGAATTACCTAGATATCCTTGACATACAGTCTGAACTACAACATCTTCCAGAAGCAGCAAAAGTCAAGTAAGTGGTCATGCTGCTGGGTAATGGCGGTCTCTTGATGGATAATTATGTTGAGATGTGTTTGTAATCTATAGATCAGCATTCCAAGTAAAGGGGACATATGGAAGCAGATATCATCGTTATCAGTCAAAAACATAACTTAAAAAAATCATTCTCAGATGAAAATGCGTGTGTATATATCTTACCACAAGAGTCTTCAACTTTTAATCAGTGAATAGCTCTATAATTCAGTCAATAAATACGCAGTAATGCTCTTGAGTATTACCAAGAATAAATACTCTGTTTTAGAGTATTTAGTTCTAAACAGGAAGTGATCTAGGATGATTGCCCAAGACTACACGTGCCATAAAAACTTGATTGGCAATACAATAATTTATAGTTTTAATATTTAATAAGTATTAATGTTTTTATTAGCCCATGAATTCCAAAGAAAGAGAGAGAATGCATTTTATTTGCCTTTTTTAATGTGGGAATGTCCCAAAGTGTAAGTTTGTCATGTGAATAAGGATCAAAATTGTACTTCCATCTCAATAACTTTTTAATATGTCTTGTAGTCTTTAATGCTCAAAATATTGTAGATTTATGAATAAAAGAAGAACCAAGCTCTTATAATAATATCAGAGGGTTCACATAATAACTTTCTAACTGTGCCTATAATAGTTTTTGATTACTTGGATTCTGTGCAAAAAGAGAAAACAAAATATATGACCATTGATAAAACTGAAAGTCAGGATTTAAAAAAAAAAAAAACAGCAATCAGCTAAGTTAGTAAGGAATACCTTAAATTTTGTAAGTTTCTGTTCCACTACTCCTTTTTCACTGATTTGAAGAGGTTTGATTCATGCTGTGACTCCATACAACTGTATCTGAAAGTCGGTCTTACAGATTTGAAGGTCAATAAATCCTAATGGTTTCAAAGGAACTAAAGAAATGCAGAGAACTGTAGTATTTGCTTATTGACTTGTTTTGAACCATGTTGATGTTTTGAATTGTGCTTATTTTGCACACAGTTTGGGTTTTAGCTCATGCATTTAATTGGGTATCTGATGTACAATGTTTGTATTCAAAGCATTAATTTGATTTCATTTTATATGCTAATTTGTGGCCCCTCTACTTCTAGAAAAAGATTTAATGATCAAAATGTATTAAGTTAACAAAGTTAAAGGAGCGCATAACATGATCCAGATAAAGTAAATTTAAAGCAGGAAAAATATCAAAAGGCTTTCACCTATCACAAAAATATTTTAAGGTCCAATAGGTACATAGGTAGACTAAGCATGAAAAACAGTTCTGCCTCAGTTCCTGTTGGGGGGAAAGAATCACTTCAGTAGATCTATGGGGGAGACCAAATAGTAGCCAAAATTAAGTCCAAGCAGCATTTGTTTGGGGGGAAATCTCTATAGTAGATACTGAAGGTTGTTGTGTTAACTTTCTGAATGTTATGGGATGGTCAAAAATATTCTATTGTTATTTTATCTACTTATGTTTCCATTCAAAAAGTCTAACATATACTAACAGTGGTGGACTCTTTAAAGAGGAAGCGTTTCTTCCCCAGGGCTTCCATTCAGCGTAACTTCCATTCATCCCCAGAACAAACATTTGCCATATTGAAATCTGCCCCCAAAATGGATGGTTTAACCAATTTAACCTATCTTGGTCAGTTAATCCTAAATGGGGCACATAATTATTTTGATTTCAGGTTATGGAAGAAATTAAAGATAAAAACAATACTTGAAGTAGGGCCTAGAAACAGTGGCAAAACTAAAGCTGATGGAAGTATTTGCAGTATGTCCATGCTGTCTAGTCTCAATCCAGAGATAGTTGAATGTTACTATTTCTGAGAGTATCTGCTTTTTAAAAAAAAAATTCCACCTTTTATTATTTTTATAAATAATTCAAGGCGATGAACATACCTAATATTCCTTCCTCCTTCTATTTTCCCCACAACAACCACCCTGTGAGGTGAGCTGGGCTGAGAGAGCATGACGGGCCCAAAGTCACCCAGCCAGCTTTCATGCCTAAGGCGGGACTAGAACTCACAATCTCCTGGATTCCAGCCGGGTGCCTTAACCACTAGTCCAAACTGGCTCTTTTTAAACTCTCTCTCTTTAAATCTGCTTTAAATAGTTAAATAAGCAGGTAGCAGCTTTAATGAGTTGTCCATTAAAGCAGCTGTGTTTCTTTTTAGACTCACAAAAGGCTGAAAAGGTTACAGCTGTTTTAAAGAAATGCTGTACCTATCCTTTGCATTTAGAAACATCTCTTCCAAATCATTTTCAGAGCATGCATAGCCCTAAACTTAGTTAACTGTTGGTATGAGTAGTGTTTATAACCTGAGTCAGATGGATCTGGAGCTACCTTCTTTTGTGTTTTAAGCAATTAGCAATTAATGAATAACATTTCTATCATGCCTTTCTACAATAGATGTTCAGAGTGACTGGTAACATAGCTATTTTTTATTTTTAGAAATTCATCAAAATAGAATCAGCTTAGTAAACATAAGAACACCAGGTAATAGCAAACAAGGACTCCTGTACTCCATTTAAGCTGGTCAGATGAAAAGGCTTAGTTGTGTTCACAGCTCTGGTAGCCTGCCTCATATATTGCAGATATCCTGAGGCCAAATTGCATACTTTTGAAGAGTCTAAAGTCTGAAACTTTCTCTTAAAAGCTAGTGATCAGCAGAATGGACCTCTCCCTCTGTTCTCTTAGCATCTGCTGTGGGGCTGGTGCTGGAGGGAGGATATTAGACTGGAAAGACCCATGATCTCCTCTACTTCAGCAGTTCCTCTACTCCCCTTGTAACACTGCACTTTTGTTTTAAGTCACTTTCTCTCTGTCTCCTTGCAGCCTAGTGGAGTTGGAGAAGGAAGTTAATAACATAAAGACTGGGTTGAAAGCTGTTGAAGCTGTAAGTATGTCATAGTTTCTAAATACACTATTTTAAAAATGTCCCACCAGGGATCTGGAGGAGAGGGTGTTTTGTTGAGAGAAGAAGGAGCTTTTCTTCCTTTGTCAAGCAAAGCCTGTTTCTCCCAGACCATTCCCCCCCTCCTCACCCCAGTGTCTCTTGTGAAAGCTGGTGTGACGATATTAACAGATGTGCAGGGAAGTTTGTTTGATCTGGGGCTGAAAGCAGGGGAATGGGAGTTTGACAAACAGTGTTAATTCAAATGTTGAATACTTTTTTTTTCTTTCAGAGATTTTTAGTCTCTGAGCAGGTGTTAGATGTGGCCTCTGTGGACAGGTCTACACAGGTGGGGTGTAGCCCAAGTATTAAAGCATTTATTACCCGCCAATGATTGCCAAATAGGGAGGGAGTGGTGTAAGTCTGAAAGGAGACGGCCACAATGCCCTTCCCCAACCCAGTGCTCTCCAGATACATTGATTTTTAATTCCCCAGGGGAAAATTACTAAACTCCAATACACCTAGAGGGCCCCCCAATGGGGGAAGATTATTGTATAGTTTTAAATTAGTTGTTACATTATGCACTAAAACTACTCAAAGCCTTTAAGCATGATTCTTTTTTTCCCTCAAATGCCCTCTGCCCTTTTAATGTCCTAGCAGAACCTTGTATGTGATATAGATGCATAGATTGTAGGGAGCTGTCTGAGATCAGTCCAGATATGACTGGCATTTATTCAGGTTGTAAGGCAGGAGTCTTTTGCCTCCCTTACTGTGTGCAAATACTGTTTTATGAATGAGCCATGGCATTTCACTCCATTTCTGGCCTTTCTCTAGTTCTTGCATACAAATTGAATGGAAAAAAATCCTTTGTAGCTTGTTTTAAAAATAAGGGTTTGGAATATTGCAAGCCTGTCTTTTAGGGAGTAGCTCAAACTTTGAACAGTGTTTCTATTTTCTGCTTTAGTTTTATAGGCTTTGGGATAATTTCTGTGGAATGACACTGAACTCATAAGGAATGGAGCCAACCAGCTATTGCAAACAGAAAGTCTTAGTCATACCAGGATTCTTCAGGGTATTGCAGATGGGTGAACTGGGGGTAGGAGTTAGAGCCGGTAACATCTCCTTCCTCGTCTTATCTCTGTTGTGGGCTTTCTGTGTGGCCTTCCTTTAGTCATGCTGTCTCTGCCTCCCACCTGTGATTTGAGACTGATGGATTAATCTGCAATTTCAAACATGCTCCCAAGATTAAATATTTGCAGCAAGTGAGAGCGTTTTAGAGGCATATCATTTCATCTGTTTTCTCTTATTGAGTTACTTGTCTGCAAATGCTAGGGCTGTTTTCAGTAATTTCCTTAAGAGAGCCGGTGCAGTCCTCTGGAGAGAGAACAGTGAAATGTTAATGCCAAGCTTTACTATATGTTTCCTGCATGTTTCATTTACAAGAAATGGTTTTAACACAGGATTGTAACATTTACCTAGTCACTATATAGTGGGTGAACTAGCCATTGGTAGTGCTCTATGTTAGTAGACATAGGATATATTCAAGGCATAGAATAGTGCTTTTTCCCCTTAGACCTGTAAATACTATGCTCCCATGTGAGGTTACTTAGGAAGGGTGGGTAGAAGGGAAAGTGATAACACTCCCTTGCTCTCACTCCCTTCCTTCTCTAGTAGATTAATCTGCAAGATCTCAGCTGATTGAATTAAATTGTTTTTGTTTTTATTTGCTGCTCCTCTGTTTACCTGCAAGTGGTCATTTTAGTCCTTATCGTTCTTTAACAATTTTTTGTCCATACAGTCTAGGTGAGAGGAGTCCCTCGACTGTGCTAGATTTTTGGTACACTAGAAATGGCATCGATTCCTTGCAACTCCTGAAGGGCAAAAAACCTAGAGTATCACAGATCAAGGATTATTTTCAATCATCTTTAGTCTCTGTTAGACACATCCTGCCTTCTTTGTAACATACATTCAGAGTAAATTTTGGAATCCATTCCAAATTCCACTGCCAAGTTTAAGTAACACCCTTTGCCCTGTTGCTGTTCTTCATGCTACAGATTAGAATCTCCCCTTGACTCATAAGTCCTCGGAAAAGGTATGTGCATGGGAGATACAGGTATCAATCCTTCTAACAGGAAAAAGAAATGCTAAAAGGTATGGAAAAGTGCCTCCAATTCATTAAGTCCTCCTCAATGTGTATTTTTAATACACATTTTGAAGCCAAATCTCATAGGGAGTCAGGCAACGGCGAACACTTGGTCAGTTTGTTTGCTAACCCTGAGAAGGTAGTTCTCAAACACTAGGTGTACTGCTTGACAAGCTCACTTTGCCAGACCCCATCTTCTAAAACAGGCAGAATTTTTAACTTCATAAGAAAGCCCTGTGTGTCCCAGCAACTCTGTGACGGCTGTTTTGTGAAAGCAAGAGTTTGCAAGAGGTAATTCTTGAATGGCAAACTACTTGCTCTCAACTTGCCCAGTGTCCTTGCGGTACCTTCTCCTTCCTCTTCTTGGCCAAGCATTTTTTCCCATTCATGCACCAGTTCCTTTCCCTCCCATATCACTTTATTATTATTATTATTATTTTAAAACTTGGCAGCCAACGTCTCCCTGTGTAGCTCATTCATTTCACTTTTGGGGGGGGTGGTATATAAAAACGTAGCAATGTAACAACAATAGAAGGCCGTTGTTGGGAGGAGACGACAGGAAAAGAAAAAAAAGGTGCAACTGTTGACTGCATTCCAACATGTTCTCACCACAGTCCTGGCACTGACAGTGGAGAGGGTTCTTCAAGGCCCCTTCTTACAAACATCAGACTAAAAATAGGTTCACAGTCAGCTGCTCACAGAGGCACTTTGTAATCCGTCGCTTCCCAGGGTTGGCAGCACCATTTAAAAATGAGATGTGAGCCCAGCTTTGAGAAACTTCACAGACTACAGCCAGCAAGGCAAAGTAAATCAAAATGGAAAGCTGTAAACCCTCGGTACTCTTTATGAGGATAGCTGCCAAGGCATCAGCTCTCTTGCCAATGGCATTTGTAACTTTTATGGGACTGGCTTTGCTGTAAAACTGTTTCAGACTAACAGTAGAAAGTAAGATTTTTAAACACATGTCTTAACTTGGGCACCATCTATAACAGTGCAGTGTTGGTTTCTAAGTTTTTTGTCAAGGCAAAGGAGAGAAAAAACAATGTCCTAAACAGTGCCCTCCAAAGGTGCTTATTCCAGTTAAAACTGAAAGTAGTAAATAAGCCATTATTGTAACAAAGCCATCAGTGTTTATGGGTTGTCAAAAGAGCTTGCTGCCTCACCTTAGAGGAAAAGGGGAGTAGGAAAAAGAGGCAAAGCTACTTACTGAACCCTAACAAAATACTGTTGTAGCATTGGGGAAGGAAGTCCTGTTGCTTGGTTAAAGAGGTGCAAATGGATCCAAATTCAAACTCTAGGATCTCTTGTTAGAAGTAGGATGGGCATGTGTCTTAATATCCAGATACGCATTGTTAGTCATGGTAGGCAATAATGAATTAGATGAACCAAGTGGTTAAAGGTATAAGGCAGTTTCTTCTGTGTTCCACAATTTTCTGGATTTCCTCCCCTAAATATGATCAGGTTCTTAATGCTTCCATATAAATCTCTGTTCCATTTTTCTCCAGGACCCTACACAAAGAGATCACCTTAAAATCTTGTGGGGTAAATAAAACTCTGTGGAATGGGTGAGATCAAGTGAGATTCAATCCAGTTCCCCTTAGTCTGCACTCCTAAGCTGCTACTGTATCAAACTTGAATTGTGAGCTCAATATCCAGATTCACAGCAGAGTCCTAGGCAAATTATTTATTTATTTATTTATTTTTATTTATTTATTAAATTTCTCCCCCGCCCATCCCCCCCAATGGGGGACTCTGGGCGACTTACAAAAAACATTAAAACCATAAATATATATAAAATACATGATACATCTAAAATTTAAAAACAGAACTAAAAAAGGAAAATCCAAGAAGATGGAAAATCGGGCTGAGGACACTATGGGGCTAGCCATCGCCCAGCATGAAGTATTCCCTCCCCACCCCAGGCCAAGTGACAGAGCCAGGTCTTCAAGGCCCTTCGGAAGGCCAGTTCCTCTGGCAAAAATGAGAAAAAATGTAAGAAAAGCAGCAGGTGTAATCTCAAAATAAGAAAAATTAACCAAAATCTAATGAATGTTTATTCTAATTAGTTGGAAGGGGAGTAGAGAATCAGTGTTCTGTTCTAGTTGAATGAAGGCTATGCAGAGGTTATAACTTATATGGTAAGTTTACTAAACTTTGCTCGGAAAGCAACAGCCTTGAAAGGAAGCGGATAGCAAACTCTATTTGAAATTGTCCTTGACTGACCTCCTGAGGTCATTCAGAACATTTGCAAGTTTTTTATAAACATTCAGACATTCTAAAGCACATTAGGATAGGGCCTTTCATGTTGTCAAAATTGGAAAGAAAAGTAAAACTATATTGCATGGTGGCAAGCTTTCTGGTGTTCAAGAAGTTACCCCTTAAATGTTATCCTTACCTCTTCCAAGTGATTTATTTTGCAATTGACTGTTAGCAGAGGATAGGCTGGGATTTGCCATTATCTTATAATCATAGATATAATGCTGTGCTCTCAGGCTGTCGGTAGCTTTTTTGGTGATATCCTGATCATTCTTGTCTTGAGTCTCTTCCCAGACTACTCTTTTTTTCCTCCCCTTTTCATTGCCATCGTGCTAAGCTGTAATGTGATTTGATTAATTTTGACTCTCATGTAA
Organism: Python bivittatus; assembly: GCF_059951505.1. NCBI lineage: Eukaryota > Metazoa > Chordata > Lepidosauria > Squamata > Pythonidae > Python > Python bivittatus. The sequence goes on from NW_028277030.1 coordinate 101,703,085, forward strand.
ATTCATCCAGTATAGATTGCAAATCACAGTTTATGGTTTAGTTACATGTACAGACAACCCATAGCTTGCAGGACACTGAATATTTGTGGTGGCAAGATGGCTGATCTTCAATGATGCAATTTTTTTGGTTACAAATAGAAAACTACAGGTGGAAATGGATGCAGTAAATTTCTGTGGTGCAAAACACACCCATTAGTGTCTTTAAAACTGCCTGGAAGCCTCCCTAAAGGACCAAGACTGTTTAATCCTGCCATTTGGTAACATCACTGCATCGCAGGACATGCCTCCTGCAGCTTCTGAGGCAAAAGAAAGAAGTTTCCACTTCTGGTTTGGTGTGATGTGTGAACCTAGCCAATTGTGGTTTTCAACAACTCTAGTTAAACAAACTGACTTGATTTGAATATGGGAATTATGTTTAAAATGGGTTTAGTCACCATTTTTTGATATTTCTCCCAATCTTTAAGTGGTGTCTTTTTCTATTGTTACCTCTCTTGCTAGCTACCAGTTCGTTCTTCCAATCTTTCTCTTTCCATAGGAGCTAGATTATCAGAAGAGACGTATGCGGGAACCAGGTGATAAGTTTGTCCCAGTCATGAGTGACTTTATCACAGTAGCCAGTTTTAGTTTTTCTGAGCTGGAAGACCTTCTGAATGATGCAAGGGATAAGGTAAGAAATACATTTTAAATGGTTCAGTAACTCATAATACAGGGTAATGCCTATAGAAAAACTCTGGTGTTTTTCATTTAGAGGGGTGATACGTAGTACATATATCAGTTTTTCACTACTCAGTGGAATGACTAAAGCTGGACTTTCAGTTCTACAAGCATCTCCTTTCAAGACATTAAGCACAAGTCTTTTCTTATTCTTCTTGTCCATTTCTAATGACAGTCACTGAGAATGTGGATTGTCTGGTCACGCTTTGGATTCAGCCCTGAACTGAACTGTGTGACCTCCAAATTGGAACAGATCAAAGTGGAAGCTCTTCAGAGTGATGGTGTGAAGAACATCTTGTGATCACTGCCATACATTCCTGGAAAACAGCCAATGAAAGAGAAATAAAATACAGTTATCATGCATATGCCATCATATTTTAAGTGGAATTGCCCTTTTAAGTGGTTTCATACTAGAACAAAATTTGTAAATAACAGGCAACTTCACTGAAAGATGACCTACAGTATAAACATTGCTGTGACTGGTAAAGTACATTATTATTTCTGACCAGGAAAATCCATAGCATTTCTAGAAATGTGGATTGCGCCCCCCAAAGGGGTTCATAAAGAGAGTGAATGGAGGGTCAGCAGAGAGTGCCTTCCTCGCAAGAGGTTGACTGCAAAGTGACAATTCCAGAGCCCTGTATGAAGCCTGAGTCTACTTTTTTTTAACACATTGCCTCATGATGTGGGGAAGGGGACAATACCTTAGTATAGCGAGGATGAAATTACAAGACTGGAGGGAGGGATTTAAAGGAATCAAATATCAGGCTGTAAAGGAAACACAGTGGAATGTGGCTGTTATCTCAGTGCAATTGAATAGGGGAGAGACAATGCTAGGAACAACTTACAGCCTGCTGTTGTTTTATAAACTCCAGCATTTTAAGAGCAGTTTAAGAGAAACTGATATAAGGCATGAAAGCATTCTCTTCTCTTCTCTTCTCTTCTCTTCTCTTCTCTTCTCTTCTCTTCTCTTCTCTTCTCTTCTCTTCTCTTCTGACTTTGTTGAATGAGAGTGGCTGTCTTAGAAATAAAAACTAAGATTTCAGGAATCATGCAAAAATGAGCAAACTCAACCTTCCCATTTCTTAACAAAATAAATAAACATTTTAATTTTATAAAGCTGTATAGTTTTGTCATTGCTCTACTTGACATATAGAGTAATATGCAGTTGTTAAAAATAAGTTGTACATTTATTTCTTGCCCAACCCTAACCCCAGTTTTAGTTTAAATAAATCTAGTTTTATTTATTCTTGGGGGAGTTACAATATTGCAGTTTCAAAACTCCGGCCATAGAGTATTGATCTAAAAGGTTGATTTCATCAAACACACACATGAATGAAACATTTGCATTTGCAACAAACAAAAAACTTCCAGTGATGAAGTTCAGTTATACACTAATTTTTTAAAAAGGGGGTCTGCTGTCATACTTTAACAACCTAAATGCATTCTCCATTTACAATTGATCAAGTTATGCCTTCATTTCCTTGTCTAAGTCTTCCCCACTCCTTAGGCAAGGGTGGTGGTGGTCCTACTAGCCAATAGGTAATCAGAATATCCAAATGAACCTGTTGTAGGCTGCATCTGATGAGTAAATAAAGGATTAAAAGCAAAGAATATGTGGTATATAAATTATTGGTGTGATCTGTATTGTTCTTGTTCCAAGGAAAGCAGGAACAAATGCCAACTTCCTAGCATATTACCCCAATCAAAACAGGACACTTCCTTCTGAACTGCGGTATATCAGGTCCCCAAAGGCAGCTTTTAATGTAACCTAAAGAATAGACTATTATTTGCTCCTGACTAGAAGCTGGCACTATGCCCTTAAGTCCCTAGGGTGAGGGAGAAACCTATAAAGAAAAATTACAAAGGCATGAAAATGTTTGAAGAACAAGTCAAAATGTAAATAAGCTCTAAGCATGGCAAATCTTTCCTTCTTTGCTAATGTAATAAAGGCTGTTAAACAAAGTAAGTATACCCTCCCTTTTTCTCCTTTATGTTAGTAGCTTGAAAAAAAGATGGAAACCCATCTTTTTGATGGCTGAATTAGTATTATTCAGTAATTAGATTTTGTGATGTTCAGTTATGATTTTGGTTGCTTTATACATTAGAGCAGAGGGGACGAGTATTGTTTATAACTTGTGAAATGTCCTGTTCTTGGCAAGTGGTACAGGAAACTTCATTTCAGTCTCATTTTGAAGACCCCTAATGGTCTCTCAGTGTAGCATGATTCCTTTGGACTGTACCATCACATATCATAACAAGTACAAATAAGGAGAATTAGCTATCTATTCTCTGTCCTGCTATTCTTGCTATGTGTTATTTGATGTGTGGCTCTTATCCAAATTTGGCTTACTACAGATTGATGTTTTGATTTACATCATTTACACTCTGTTTTTCAGTCTGAGAAGTACCCAGTGTAGCTTGCAGAAAAGTAAAAACACAGTAATTCCTACCCTCAAGTTTACAATTCAGAAGTCTTCATAAGTTATAGTGTTAGTATAACAGCCTGGCAACCCTAATTTTGCCCCAGTTCCTGTAGGTTTGGCCTTTTCTCATCTCAGGCCAGAATTTAGGCCACCTCATCCTTTCTTTCTTACTGTCTGAAACTTAGTCCCAAGCCATTGTAATCCCATCACAGTTCATTGGTGGCTAAAATTGGTAGTATTTTCCCCTCCTTTAGGTGAAATACTGTGTGTTAGTCTGACCAGCCAGCTTTAACTGTTGTTTGTAGATTCTTACGCCTAGATGCAGTCCTTGGTAGAGATACCTTTATCTTGGGAGGGAGAAGGAGATAGACATAGCTACTCATTAACCAAGCATTCCCCTCAAAAAGAACTACCCAACCATATGGGCAATACATTTTGTCAGCCACAAAACACGTAAGAGAAGAATGAGAATCGGGACAAGATATCATTATGCAGACAGGATTTGTGTCTATGTAGCTAAAGTTGGGTTATGCTAAGTCTAAGAAGGCATGTCTCTGATGGAAAAGAGAAGAAACAGACAAATAAGACAAATGGTTTCTGAAAACAAAATAAAGAAGAAGGAGGGCAAGAAGTCTGTTAATGCCAGTAGCATATACAGATGTCAGTTCTTCACTGTCTATTGCTTCTTTGCTTCTGTTCTCATAAGGTGGTTAGTTCCATTAAAGCGATAGGTTTCAAGCTTGGTTTACATACCACTGAAACATGAGATGAACTCTCCCATCATGAGATGAACTCTCCAGACTCTGGGTAATTTCAAGGAAACCAGTGGTCCACCCAGTTGTGCTCTCAGATGCTGCTGCTGCTACATGGGCCCCAGTTTGAACTTACCAATGCAGTATGATTAGCCAGCTGCTAAATCCAGTCCTGTTATATTGTCTTCTGGGACAGGACAGGATCTTCCTCTCTCTCTGTTGTTTCAGAAAGTTATGCCATAACTGTCTCTTCTCCAGTAAGTCTGTTTTTGACACAGTTTGCCTTGCAGTGTTAGAATCACAAGGTCAGTGCAAATGTGAAAGAGACTCTTCATTTGAAAATGAGGAAATAGAAATATAAAAATTAAATACACATTGCAGTTTATCTGGCTTTACTCAGAATTAATGTATTTTATCTTAAAAAAACAAGTCTGTTATTTCAAGCTGTCAAACGTGTGTCTAGGACCTCTGGGCTAATATAGTATCAACTTGAACCCTAGTGTTACGTAGGGCTTTGCTTCCCAGACCCTTCACTTTTTGTTTGGTTTCTCTTCATTAACAGGACCTTTCTTCTTGCTTTTTAAATTTCTATTTCTTTCTGGACCGAGTAGCCTGCCGGAGTAAAATGTATAACTGACAAGCCAAAAGGAACAGTGAAGGACAGGAGCCAAAATGTACAGTCTCTCAGAAAGGCCTGGCCTTTAGTGGGAATGTTACCTGTTGACTGAATTTAGTTTCCAAGGTAACTGGGAAGAAAGAGATCATCCTTAAGTTAGAAATCTCCCTTGCCAGATTTCAACTGCCTTGGGATCTCCTATTGAACCATGACCTGCAGTTTTGTATCTGTTTCTTTTTAGCACATCACAGATGGAGGTACAGTTTTTTTACTTGGGACTGCACCTGAAATCTATCTCTGAATGGACAATATGAACATTCAGCTTTCCATGCATTACAGGGTCCTTCTATTGAACACTTTTAAACCTACCTGAGAACTTGGTCACTGTGCTTCTTTTTCCTATGACGCAGGAACCAGGACTCTGTTTTGAACTTTATATAGACCTTCAATATTGTCCATAAAAGAGGGAGAAAATACATTTCTTTGACACACTAAGGATTGTGCCTTGTAGTGCAGCAGCTTTATGGACATCAAGACCCATTTCTCATAACAAATCATATAGCATAAAATACCATGTAAAAGTTTTCTATTTATTTGTGCTGATTCAACATAAAGATAGTCTTTCCCCTTGCTATCAGTCTCTCCAACACATTGTACACTTTGTTTTCTGGAGTTGTATGGATTAAGAAAGTAAAGAGTTATTTTAATCCAAAACAGGATTTAATCATACTAGGGAAGGAAAATCAAGTTCCTGTTTCTGCTAAGCTAATTAAAAAGTATCTGCACAGCAAAGCCAATCGTTCCTGGATGTGGCTGAGTACGGATTTGCCAGCATAATGCTCTCAATAAGAGATGTTTAATACTAATTACTATAACATGTCCAATCATCTCTTACTCCCTAATGTCTTTTTGTAGCATGCACACAAGTACTGTGCTTCAAGGAGCTTATTTTGAGCTTCTTTGGAAGAGTGTACAGCTTTTACTCCTCCTCACTTAGCTGCCTTTGGACCCAGGAACTGGAATTTTCTATCTCTAACAGAATCTAAGCCAGTGTTTCTCAACCTTGGCAACTTTAAGATGTGTGGACTTCAACTCCCAGAATTCCCCATCCAGCCATGCTGACTGGGGAATCCTGGGAGTTGAAGTCCACACATCTTAAAGTTGTCAAGGTTGAGAAACACTGATCTAAGCTATTTCTTAGGATTGGTTTATTTTTTCCTTTTTATTTTCCCTTCCCATTTTCAGAATATTAGGTGGATGTTGTACCAAACCAGATGTATTTCTCTGGGCCCCAAACTCCTCTAATCTCAATGGAGTCTCCATGAAGTTGTGAGCGTTATCTCTGCCACAGAAACTTTTGCAACTAGCCAGTAAAGATGGAGGCCAGACTATATACTGTAGAGCTTCCACAATACTGTTCCTTTTGAGTTTTAGCAACAGAACACTCACAACAAATGTGATTTTTATCAATGGAAATGGCACTTAACACAAAGTTTGGTCATTAGGCTAATAAGGAAGCATTACCAGTGGAATTACATCTATTTCTGTATGTGGATCTGGCAAAATAAATGCCAAGGCCTATATGGTGGGGGAGTATATTTTTGAAAATTTGGTTTCAAACAGGGATGGAAACATTTCCTTGCTCCTAGGGCACACTGAAAGCTTGCAATCATCAGTAGACCAAAGACAGATTAGCTCCCCCTATTCAGGAATTTTGGTAGTGTGTGCAAGGACTAAAACTAAATAGAGGAGCCAAACCATATTTGAACATAAGCCCCAGACCTTCATATTCTCTTACACATTGGCTCCCCCCCCCCGACCTTCTATTGGTTGAGCATGAAGGTCTGAGAAGGGATTCTGAGCATGTTCAGCTGTATACATTTGGAAGCTTTGTGCAGCTGTTAATCCTGCTTATCCATGTGCCCCCAGCTCCCTTTCCGAGTAGTACTACTTAAGTGACAGATCCCTTCTCATCAGTTGAAAGCTAAGGTACATGGCCAAAGCATTGTGATTAAAACATGGGTTAGATCTGTAAGAGCAGAGATCATTAGGCAGCTTTGGTGTGATTATGTTATTATGCAGTCAATTTACGTTTCTTTAATGTGCAAATTTCAGTCCACCTTCGGTATAACGTCTTTACTATGATACTGTCAGTGAGCACTGACTCCTGATGTGTGCATATGTCAAAACAGTTTTGACACAAGTACCCAATCAGTGCACAACTGCTACATGAAACTATTGCCTTCCTCTTGGACTTTCCAATGCATGCTCCAAGGCAGCTGAATTTGTGCATTTTGGGAAGTATTGTGCTTGCAGTAGCCATTAAATTGAGAGAACCAAAAGGACTGAAATCTGCTGAACAACAGATATATGTAAAAGATATCTAAATCAAGAAGAAATATGGGAAGGCATGGACTTAAAAAAAAAATCAAATTCTTGCAATTAATATTTTTCAACTCAATAAAGTTTTTTAAATTTTGTCATCCTTTTTCTTTACCACCTCAAATAACAGTTCTGCACTCTGGCACATTTTCCGTAATTGTGTTTTCCTTCTAGTTTGGGAAGACCCCTTCCCTCATTTCTTTAAAACTTCCTTTCCTAATGGTATTTCTGCAGCCGCTTAATTTCATTGGCATAGTATCCGTGATTGAACGCTGCTGTTCCTCTTTCCACCTCTGTTGAAACAACTTTACAAAATGAACAACTGCCTAAACTATTTGCTTTGGCAAAAAGGAAGTCACTGGAAAGTTTGGTGGTAGGAGGGTTGCTGGCACTGAACTCTACAGGCCTATTATGTCATAAGATGAAGGAGTGATAGCTTGGAGAAAAATTATTTATTTTAACAAAACTACATTTATATCTCTCGGGTTACAAAATTAAGGGGCATGTCATCCATATTACCAGGCAATACATTTAAAGGTCTGGGTTTGATGGCCATCTTAATAATTCCCAAAGGATTTTTACTGAGTACTGGGGAAATGAAATTGCTGTAGGGAAAGAATCAGGCAAAAATACAGATATGGAACGGCAAGGAGAGGAACCAAGAGCCATGGATGCAGAAGGACTGTTGCTATATCCAGAGCTGAACAATAACAGAGAAAACTGTTTTTGGATTGGTAGAGTTAAACAGAAGTGAATTAACAAAAAAGAGGGACCAGAATTTAGCAGGCCTTCTGAGCTACAGAATTGCATTGCAGTAGAAGGAAAAGGGTCACTAACTCCAATGTTGACAGAACCTGCCAGTGTGTAATTTCATCATAGAAGCCATTGAAGATCTAATAGAATTTGTGAGATGGGACTTTCTTTCTCAGCTTACATCGGCAGATCACTGAACACATCATCACTGTAGCCTCAGTGCCAGGCAGAGGTCAACATTCAAACAGTTAAAGGTTTAAAGGTATATATTATCCATGAGTAAGCATCCATTTAGTAGCATTTCTTCAAAAATACTGCGGCTAAATTACTAAGTTGTCATGTAAACTCTGCCTTATTGAGGTTTCATTTTTAAATATTGCTTGAATAACCACTGATTTATAATGGTATTTAGAAATTCTAAAAACAAGCCTGTTATTCCCCCTCCAAATGCTGGCAGCCTTCATTCTTTCATAGGTTTACTATTCCTATCAAAGAGACAAAATAATATGGCTGTTTGTTGATGATTGTTGGTGTGAGACATGGAGATTAGATTTTGGGTTTGAGATTTAGATCTGGGCTATAGTTGAATTGTAAAGATCCCATAATGGCTTTGAAGGTTTGTATCTGGAAGGGAAAGAGCTTGGACAAAGTCAGATGCTGTCTAAGCATTGGCCAACATCTCTACTGTTTCCTTATTGAGATTAAAATGTTTCATTTTAAAAACAGTCCCAAAGTGGAATGATACCCAAACTTCTAAAGTCCTCACCAAGTTCCATTGACGTTGTTGATGTGATTGTATCTTTATGGGTTCTCTGCAAGTCAGAAAGAGAAAAGAGTCATGTTCACTAGTCTGCATCATCCAAAAGAAATGGTTTAGCATCACGTCTGAATGGATAGCCTTGGGCTGTCAGTTTTCCATCAAGCCAGAATTTATGTTCCCTGCTTATATGGAGCAATGAACTAGGAATTAGTTTTTAGACCTTTCTTGCCAGAGAGTTCCTGGTTTGTCTAGCTGCTCACCCACTAGAAGAACAAACAGGAATAACTGGAAAGTATGCATAATAAACCAGGATTCTCTGTCATTCTGTTTCATTGTTTTGTGTGAATATGATGGAAACAGAAATTAAGAAAACTGCTAAATCCTCATGGTTGATAGCTTCAAGATTTCTTATAGCTAAATGGAAGCCTATTACTTGTGGTGCCTCCACTTTTTGTCCAGTCTAACATAAAAAATGGTATTACTACCAGTCCTGGATTGTTTATGTGTTCTGCTAAGTAAGCCCCCAAACTGCTCTGCAGCAGTCTAAGTGTTTGCACATTTGTCCATTTGATAATGCTTAGCATCTTATCTTTCTGAAGTGTATATTCTTTTTCTGGAAGCTTTTCTTAATGTATGCATTTTCCTATGCAGTTTTCCCTAATCTAGGGAAATTGCACATTAAAATCCAGGCGTTTGTGCATGGTTTTACCCAGTGTACTTCTAGATAATATTTTTAAGTTGCATCACAAAATTTAGGAAAGTGCAGTTTGATGAACAGGTACATTCCAGTCTTCGGTCAGTTCCAAAATTATAATAAATAATATATAATATAATATAATATAATATAATATAATATAATATAATAAATCCACATAACAGTTTGGATGGAACAAATGTCTCATTTATCCTTGTTGAATACTAAGGATTTCAGGTGCTTGGTTTTTAAATCTTGAAAGAGTCTCCAAGAGAGAAACAAAATACAAAATTTATAGTCTGTATGATATTAAACACTTCCGCTAACAGATGATAGTATTTTTTCTTTTCCTTTTAGTTCTAATTGCCAGAAATTTTTCTTCCTTTCTTCAACAGTATGCCAAAGCACTGAAGCATTTTGGAGAGAGTGAGGGAAGGATGCAGCCAGATGAATTTTTTGGCATCTTTGACACCTTCCTGCAATCATTTACAGAAGCTAAGCAAGATCTGGAGAATATGAGGAAGAAGAAAGAAGAGGAGGAGCGCAGGGCACGCATGGAAGTTATGGTGAGGACTCAAAAGTTAGAGTAAAAAAGTGATTTTTTTCAGAAAAAATGACTTCCAGAATGTCTTGGGAAGTTAAGGGCAGTGTGAACAAAAGGTTATATTTTCTTTCAGTGTAATTTTGCACAAGCCAGTTCACAAGGTGGCTTGTATCATTGCCTTTCTTGGGTTCTTCTACGTGTTGCCTTCTTTAAGTACTGCACATTTCTCTAGCCTCACTTTTGTCCTGAGTGCCATAGGTCCATGCATCTCTTCGCCATTTTTCATATGGAATGTTTACCCACCTCAGGTTATCCTGCAGACAGTAGGGACAATGCAAGGTCTTTTTCTTAAGAACTTAGAAGTCGGCAGAGAAAACACTGGAAGGATTCAGTATCTTACAATGAGAAATATGGAAAACACTTCCATAATTATTATTTTATTTTGTTATAATCATATTATTATGATTAAAATTATTCTTTGCCAAAAGATACTGCATTCTATTTTTGTAGTTCGTAACATCCTATTTGTTTTTTCCTTGAACTACATCTTCATACATCTTTAAACTTTCATCTACTGCACATTATTTCTGGCATCAGAATGGCTAATATATTGTTACTGGAGAGTTGCACTTCTGACTCCTGACTGTTCTAGCATTCAGTTTGTGTTCAGGAACCATGTTATGTTTTACCTTTTTGTACCTGAAATTGTTTCCCTGCCCACATTTACTGCTCTTGGCTGTATATTAAGCCTTAAAAAACACAACTTTGCTTTCTTCTAAGCATGGCTATCACATATTCCCTCCTCTTCCTGTGGCACAATATTTCTCTTCTCCTAAACCTCTTGTTTCCATTCTTGAAGTTACTAGCATTTGGCGTTGGATTGAGCCAAACTGCACAAGAAAATGAAGATACAGGTTTAGAACATTTTTTTCTGAATTTTAGCCAGTAGCAGCCACAAGGAGATAGGAGCTTTTCTTGGAGGATATGGTACAGAGAAGTTGACTGTTCTTCACCAAAGCGCTATCAGTTCCTCCCTCTACCCCTTCAAATTTCTAATGGTCAAAATGTAAAGATACAGAAAATCCAGTCACAAATCTTCATTACATAGCTGTTACCTCCTATGCGATAAAACTTGTCTTGTAATTAATCAATGTCTTTTCTTAATTGCTTTCTTTAATACTATAGCTTGTAGTATGCTGCCTTCTTGTTCTGCAGAGCTGATTCTTTTCACTCTAGTGGGATCCATATTTTTCCAAGGCTGATTATGCTTCTGGAACCTTAGTTCCTGGCTTCCTGGAGGTTCACGTGAACCAATTTCTCTTTCTAATATTATAATGTCTTAATCTTAGAATAGCTCCTCAGGATTCCTTGGCTCCTTTCAAGCTATCAACACTGAAACTTAAACTGCACTGGCCACTCCAGCCATAGAAGAATGGAGTTTCTATCCTATGCTCCAGTACTTTCCTGTTTGCCTCAACATTCAGTCAGATACATTTCAGAATGTGTAGAGAGAGGGAGGTCTGCTTCCAGTAAGTTCAACAGGTATTTCTTTTTAACAGTGAATTTACTTACAGTTGTTCCTAGCTTAAAATGTTAGGACTTTTCAGCTTCCTAAATGGAGAACAACAGTGAATAGTTTTACAAAGGCTGAAATTGCTGAAGAATTCCTTGCCAGCCAGTATGGGAAAAGATGGCAAAGCCTTCTGCTCAGAAATGAGAGGTGTTTGTTCCCAGTTCTGTGCTGCGGGTGGCCAAGGTGTGATTATTATGATCTGCCATAATATTACTGATGACACTTGAATCAGTGGGATCTCACATCTACTGAAATCAGTATACTCAAGATCACATCCTTATACCCACAGTATTAGTAGTAGGAATTCTCTTTCTTTCTTCCTATTCCTCCTAAATGTTTAATCCCATGGGGAATAGCCTAGAATAGAAGCAGCTGCCCTGTTTCTTCACTGAAAACCATCCTTAAGATCTAATTAGACTTTTATTTTAGTCTTTTTTCAAGGAGTCACAAATTTCTCTCCTTTTCTCTACCATTCCTTTATCTTCCCAGTATGTACTTGAGATAAGTTAGGGAAAAAATGGTTGAGTCTGAAAGGAGATACAAATCTAGATACTCTTGGACTTAGTTTGGCAGCCTAATTACTTTACCTCACAGGATCTTTTAAGTAGTTTCCAGAATAATTCACAAATTGTTTATGTTCAATCCAAAGTTGTCTTGCTGGCTTTAATGAAACCATTGTTGATACAGATGTGGTTTGCAGGCTAAGTCACTTTTACCAAAGGTCTTTTTCCAGTTCCATTTTTGCATACTTTCATTCCAGGCCCAACATTTAAAGATGCCCCATGTTCTGAGGGTAATGTTAAGAATCCAGTGTTACTTACATTTATTTACAAAACCCACAGGGTGCCTAACAAACAGAGAAAAAGCAGCTAAAAGTTCAGTTTAGGACTATAAACCCCAGAGAGCAAACTCTGTCTTATTCTTGTTCTTTGTAAGTCACTCTGGGAGCTCTTTCAGTGGAAGAACAGGTTAAAAATGCTTTACATAAATAAATAGCACAGTGCTTCAAAACAGCAAGGGAAAGGAAAAAACAAACTCCATAAAATCCAAACCAAGGAAGCAAACAATGTAAGACAGCTATCATCTTTAGATGTATCTGGCTAGCTACCGTTAGAAACAGGATGCTGGGCTAGGTAGCTTTTTAGTCTGATCCACAAAAAGTTATATTTAGTTTCTTGTAATGTTGAAGTTTTGAATTATCCCAATGAATAGCTGAATCTAGGATGAGCCCCCCAACAAACAACTACTTATTAATGTCTTTTTAAAATTATTATTAATAAGCTTTGTTCATTTTCTTAGTGCACTTTCCAGTCAGCCACAATATTAAATCTATATTTATTAAATGTGTATGTATTTCTTAACAGCTTAAAGAACAGAGAGAGAAAGAGCGGCGTCAAAAGAAAGCAAAGGCTGGTAGTATCTCTGAGGAAGGAGGAGGAGAGTTTGACGATCTTGTGTCAGCACTGAGATCAGGTGAAGTTTTTGACAAAGACTTATCAAAGCTCAAGCGCAACCGTAAGCGTTCAGGGAATCAAAATCTGGAGACAAGCCGAGAACGAGCAGTAACAAAGCTCAATTATTAAATATGGATGGTGTGCAGATTACAGAAAATGGCAAAAACATGACTGCTGCAACCAAGAATCAAACAAGATGGTGAGACTGTCTGAAATCTTTCTGCAGGAAGCTTATCTAGTGCCAATGGCTTTTTTTCCAGGATGAACCTATTCTCCTGTCTTGCTCTCTTCCATATTGACATAATCTGGAATGGTAGTAAAAGTGCCTCTCTAGTGCCCAAAGGATTTGTCTCCAAAACTTTCCTTTTGATTGATGGAATTCCTTCTTGCTTCTACTACAACTTCACTTGGGCCCTTTTGACAGAACAGAAATCTTGGGGGCTTTTTGCACCAGTTACTTGGGGTGGGTAGGGGTAGGGGGAATCATGTGCCAAAGTGTACACATTTTTTAAAAATCTGCAACTTGCTGAGAAAATGCAAGACAGTCTCAGGATGGTTCTGAATTCTCCTGCCATTCTTGGTTTGGCTTGCCTTCAAGAGTGAATTAGTGAGTGGTATTATAGTGTTGCAGTTCTGTTCTTCCACTAGATTTCCAAAAGGCCATTGACTTTGAGAAATATGACATTGGTCTCAAGGACTGGTATTTAGTGGTCTATGCCAAGCAAGTGATGTTGCGTCAGAGGAAGTAGCTAGAGCTACTGTTTCGGAGATGGATAAAATGTTTGGGAAACTCACTTTTTTCACTTGAGTGGTTGGAAGTGTGCTGAATCTTTATACCAAGTTGTGAGAAAATAGGAGGAACCATACTCTAAGAGTGATCATCATTAACCTGAACCTGATCAGTTATCATTGCTAAGCAATGTAGTAGGAAAGGGTTTGGGCCATAGCAGTATTTCCATTTGTAAAACTGCATTATTTTGATAGCACAGTAACCTGAATTATTTGAACTAATAAGATATAGGAACTAAAAAAATACACAAATGGTTTGTCTGATAGTTGAAAAGGAGAATCCTGTCATTTATTGGAAGCCATGACTCAACTGGTATGGAAGCTTTTCATTCTAATAGACTGGCCTTCTCAGAAACTACAACACTTCCAACAACAACATCTTCACAATGTTAGGTTATTGTAAAAATAGCACAATGCATCAGTAGATGACTGGAACATTCAAGGGTTTTCCATCATGAAGGAGTGACAAAGAATTAAAATAAATGTCAGACCCAAAGATTGATTACCCAGTGCATCTGAAAACAACTCTTGCAGTGGCAATAAATAAATAAACAAGCAATTTATCATGTAATAATAAATTGTCTGATATGCACAGCCAAAACAGAAATATGCACATAGAGCCAAATAATACTTTCCTGTTTCATTGTTCTTACATGGCTGTACATTAATAGAACTATGCAGTATAGGAGGGTTGTTGTTTTTTTTTTTAATCTTATGAATTGAGCAGTTGTTCATCAATTCTCAACGGGACCTCAGGAAAAGAGATGGAGTAACCTTGAGTGTGAGAAACATGGAGGCAAAGTTTAAGATGATTTTTGAAAAAGCTTTTATGTGAGTGCAAGTCCACAGAATTCCAGGGATTATAAAAGATGCTCCAATTATCACGTTGATTACCTGCTTTTATTGATATGAAACAGTTGTGTAGATTCACGTTTATTTCTGTAAAGTAGAAAATTCCTCTCTCTCAAGCACAGTCTAACCAGACCCCTTCAAGCAATATTACATGATTCCCTAACAAATATTGGGCTGAATGTTGGGAACCCTAAACAAAAATGCTCAAATCTTTGAAAATAATTGTCTTATTTTTGTATGCCCTGGTTTTCAGTGCCCTGGTTCTGAATTTCCCTGTTCCTGACATTCCAGAATACAGCATTTTTGCATTACATGCATAGGGAAGATGATTTGCTTTTACAAAAAATCTCTGTTGTAGGACTTCCTTTTTTTGGAAATATCATTTAGAGCAGTGTTTCTTAAAGTGTGGTCCTAGGACTTCTGGGGGTCCCTCAAGACCCTCTCAGGGGTCTTCAAAATCAAAATTATTTGCCAGCCTATGTTGAAAAATAATACAGTATTAAAATCCCATCAAACAATCATGAGAAGCAGTGGTGAATGCAAATTTTTAATATGGTAAATATTGATAAATATAATCTATACATACAAAAGCTCTTTTGGGATCCTCCATAATTTTTAAAAATGAGAAGGGGTCCAGAGAGAAACATGTTTAAGAAACATTGATTTCTTTGGTTCCTTCATCACATGACAAATTGACCCAAGTCCCCTTTCCTTCCTTTTCCTTTTCCTTTTCCTTCAGATCTGACTGATTTGGTCCTAAATCTTCTTGAAGATTTACAGGGTTGTAGTTTTGGGATTCTCTAGGATGATCAATTAGATATTTTAAAGAAAATGTGAATGCTACATCAAGCTTCTGGCTGCTCCCTTTGGTAGAAATGTAGCATTACACCATGTATGTTGCAATGTGCTATCCAAGTGAGACTGAAGCAGTACATGCCATAGTGAAAGGCAAGCCCATTTTCCTTGCTGTAACCCCCAAATCTCAAGATTACACATTCTTCAAAACAACAAACATTGAGTTATATCACTCAGTACTACCAAATACCTTATAGAACTTATATACCACAGATAAGATATACTCCAATTCAAAATCTTCATCTGTGACTCCATTCTTTCCCATAAAGTATAATCTGATCCATGCTTATATAAGTGTGTTAATAACATAGCCATGGCCTTTGTTGTTACTGCATTAAGGAACCAGGCTAAAGAGAAAACAGACTTGACTACATGTTTGAATAAGCATGGCGTTCTCAGGTGGCCATTCCTGACACAGGCATCCCCCAATTTAGATGGTGGGGAGGTAACCCTGATATCTGGAAGACACTTAAGAAAAAATACTGTGCCCTATAATACCTTGGGTAACATTAGAAATCGCCTTCCTTTCAGCTAGGTGGCTGTCAGCACTAGTGGACCCTGCAAGAGCCTGAGGAGGGTCCCAATTATCAATGAGGTACTTGGAGCAGAAACAGGGAGAATCTGTGTTCAAATAAACAAATGACCATTTTTTTCTATGAGACAAAGCAGTCAAAGGAAGTTCACGTGATAGTTGGAGAGAGTCCGAAATTTGATTTCTGTCCCCAACCTCTGCTATGTAATGCCTGATTGTTTTTTTCTTTTTTAACTACTGGTATTTACATCCTTGGTTCTACAAGATAAAGTCCTGGAGCATCTTTTCACCTATCCTGTAAAATCTACAGCAATCTGGACTGGATATTTGTAGGGCCCAGTGGTTTCAATTCTATTCCTTGCAGAAAGAAAATCTTTTCATAGCAATATCTTGCAGTCTAGGCCGGTTTAGTATAGGTTCTGTGGCGCGTATCTAAAAATAATATAAAATAGAATTACACTTAACGATAAGATTCATTTCATTTGTAACAAGGGCTTGCCATATTTTGAGTCATTCCTTTACTTGGGAAACGTCAGCTCCCATGAACAGTTGATGGAATTTAGCAGCAACTTCCCATGACCTCTAACGTCTATTTCAGATTGTCAGAGATTAAAAAAAAAAAATAGTTGGAGCTGAATTCCATGATCCAAAATAGGAGTTGAAAAGAAAAGAATAAAAGGATCCCAGTTCAAACCAGGTTTTCTCAGAGGTAAGATCTATTGATAACTTTGGAGTTTATTTACCTCCCACTCCCCACCTGAAGTGCAGCCTCTCTCTCTCTCTCTCTCTCTCTCTGTCATGAAGATAATTGGCAAGGTCCATTGGCCCTTGTCTCCCAGATGCCCATGGCTTCTCTTTGACTAAATGAAGCTATTGCTGACATTTGCGAATCACATAAAGATGCCATCTCATGGGGGCTTGAGGCCTGGAAGAACAGCATGGATGCATTGGAAATAAATAAAAATAGCAACAGCAGACCTGAATCCACTTAAATCCATCTTTCTTTCTTTTTTACTGTAGATTGTTGGAGGTTCTTCAGCCAGACTCTGTAGTGCTTTTTCTTCTTTGTTGATATTTGGCAGTTCCTTAAAAGATAACCCCAGTAGTGGAATTTTGCACTGCAAGGTCAGCAACTGGGGCCTGTAGGAGTCCACTCGAACTGCACAGATGCCCTATGGGCATATGCTTGAACCATGTGCATGTCCCACATGCAGCTTGAAGCAGAGAAGTCCGTTTCTCCATCCCATTTTCTACCCCTCCCCCAGAAGTCAGAGAGAGGACTGGACCTTGACGTCTGTGTTAATGCAGATAACAGCTGTAACATGTTATGCTCAGTTTATTCTCTCTCAAGAAGGGAACCTGAGAACATTCACTCTGAAATAATATCCACATAGGGCTGAGGGGGAATAGTTCCTACATCAAAACATCCAGAGCAAGTTTAAATGGGACAGCTCCCTTGGTGTCCTGAGCAAAAGAAGAGATGCCAAGTGCCTTTTTTGCTTTTCTACATCTTGCTAAAGTTCTCAAGCAGTGACATAGCAGCTCATTTGACTGTAAGATACGACAGCAGTAGCTTTCTGGCTAAGAGGCCAAGCTGTGGGTTGCCATAGTAGAGGGCAAACAAAGTCAGTAACTTTTTAAACGTTATATTGCCTGACTTAATTGAGGTGGCCCAATAACAAGATGAAGCCTTTTGTGGAGATCCTGTTCGATATGAATTAGACAATTTTCACACAATGACACATTTATATTCCCAAAGCCTAGTTCCCTTTTTGAGGCTTTTTGGTGATAGGTTTGTTCTTTCTCCTCCACATTCTCTTGACTTTTTATGCAATCCGGCTATTTCTAACAGGGCTACACCTACTGCAACCCAAGGGTTAAATGGTTAACAAAAATAAGAAAGGGAGTTAGGGTTGTTCAAAGTGCAAATCATTTGGGATGCCTGCAATATAGAGAAATAATTACTGGAAGATGCACTTCTAGCAGAGATGGATGCTTTTAAAGGCATTGCTGAATAGCAGTGATAGAAGTAAGTCACCAGAGTTCTGGCTAGTAAGCCCACTCTGCTTATTAGATCTGACCCCGATTCATCTATGGCTATCCAATGCAGTCTTTTCTCTTTTTAAGAGCAACCTACCAGTCATACAAAGCGTTCCAAGTTCTTTAAGAAATAATAAAGGTTGTTTAAGTCTCTCTCACCCCAAATAGTTGTAGCAGTGTGACTTAAAAGAGGTACTTCTCATTAGTGAGATATTTCCATGTCCTTTGGAAATATTATGGGCCCTGGTGCTGCATCTGGGGCAGAAAAAAAGAATGGAAGGATTTCGTCATGGGGAATCTCAAAGCTAGACTGCTGCTTTTGGTAGCTTTGTGTTTGCTTTCCAGGTTGAAACCCAAATTGCAGCTGAGAATTTTATATCCTGCGAGGTTTGAAGAGAAAGGAGAGCATTTGTACAGTTCTGTTATGTACATGATGTATGCAGTCTTGTTTAATATTTTTTTAAAGTTTTAATTAAAAATATAAAGTTTTAGGAATGTTTTAAGGGAAACCTGTAAATGCTATACCTCTATTTATTTTGCCATGTTTTAGTTTGCTTTTGTGTGTGTGTGTCTGTACACTACGTTGCAGCCATGACTATTGAGACTGCACCAGGGCATTATGAGTAAACTGAGTGATGTCTTGCTACTCCTTGGACAGAGCAGACAAGGGCTGGGCATGTTCCCTTTTATCCTTATACCGCAAGTGGGCCGTGCCTCTCCAGAAAGGCACTTTTCTTTGCTCAGAATGGTTTATATTCTGTTTTTGTAGGGTATGGTGGCCATAGTGATCAAATGGATTGCCAATCAAATCCAAAGTGTGAAGCAATGTCAGTCCCGCGTAAGTGACACATGCCACTGACCGGTGCCTTGGTGATGTTTAAGCCTCAAAGCCAAATTGGGGAGGAATTAGCGAGGTGGCAGACCCTTCCCCTACTCTTTTTTTCTACCTTTTTGTAGAAACGTCTACACAATATGCAATTTCTCTCCCTCTCCTTTTGCTCATGTTCTAGGCAAGAATGTAAGACTAGATCAAGCACTTGAGATGGATTCTTACCCAAGTGAGTGATTTTGGCTTACCTAATAGTTCATGTTCAAAAGTGATGACGGGGGTACTATTGTTCTCTCCCCTATGAGCACAGGAATAAGTGGAAGAATCCCACCCTTTTATCAGTTAACTAATCTGCCTTAAGCAATCTTAAACATCTGTTTTTAGAGTGTCCCGTCCACAACCAGTAAAGGGCTCCTTATTCTTTGTGTGGATATCAAGTCACTCTCTTCTAATGCTGTGGTGTCTCCTCATTTGTTGGTCAACTTAATTCTATACCTGAATTAAATGTACAAATCCTGTAGCATCCTTTTTATCTGCACCTTTTATAAGAATATAATGTAATACTAAAAAGAAAAAAAAAGATGTTGCCCCTGTTTATTTCAATGAGTTATTTTGTTAGTGGAGCCAAATATATTTAAGCAATAAACTCTAATAATATTCACTAAACTTATTTATTCTTTGTTTTTCATTTCATAGAAACATCACTGCATACAGGGTGGATTGACACTTTCTGTTAATGCAGCAGTCTCTAAAACGTATTGGGAGGGTGGGAAAGAGAAACGCTTGAAGAACGGGTACACTTAATCAAGACACTGTTTTGAAAGAACAACATTCAGATAAGAGAATTAATATAATGCCAAAGAACAGCTTTCTCCAACCTTATGAAGATTAGGGCAGGCTGCCACTAAGAATTGATTTTTCAGTTCTTACAACTCAAGCACTTTTGTATTCGAACACCAACACAATATGTGGTCACACTGACATTGGCATTTTTTTCTTTATAGATTATTACAGGGACATAAAACACATTTTAATGGAGAACAATGTTAGAACTTTGCTCTGGACCTCATGAAATTGTCCCAGGTCTTGACAATTAGGTTTCTTGTACTATCAGCGTGTTGTATATGTAAAGCACACAGAAAGTAAATAGCATCCATTATACAAAAAGAAAGAAGGGACACTGGGTCAAATGTATTAATAGAGTGGGGAACAGTGTATTAATAAAGCTCTACCCATTTCAGTCTTGCTAGTACATCTTCATTGAAGGCTACCAAATCTGAATTGTAAAAATTTGAATAATGGTTAGAGAATGGCTAAACGCTGCAGAAAACCCTGTACTGCCATCTAGTGGTCATCTGGGACTTTTGCAGTCCAGAGCTGGTAGCTCTACCTTAAGTAACAAGATGCTACCAATAGAAGAGATCAATAGACACATAGAAACTTTATAGACCATTCAAAGGAGACAATAAAAAAGCTAAGAAGGAAACAAAAAGACCAGAACACATCCTCTCCAGCAGCCAACACCCAGATAAGCAGGGATTAACAGAAGACAATCAAGCAGAAAACAATACCCTGATCAAGGAGAAAACCACACCCCCACCAAAACTGGCAGGGCAAGCTACTGTACATAAATGGAGCAAACCCCACATTCACTCGCACTGATGATGTTACCTAGTTGGGTAATGAAATGTCTACAAGCAAACAACCAAGCTCAGAGAGTACCAGGGATTCCACAAACAATATGTTAATCAGGAGGCCTAACTGCAAAATCTGAAAAGATGTTTCCAACAATCAACTATAGCCAGCTCCCCAAATTGTTAAAATCATCAAAATAAAAATGAAGGATAAATGCCAGTCAACATTTCTGAATAAAAGCATCTTCCCCATGAAGAATGCAGGTGCATTCATTTCATGCAGAACACTATCTCACCTTAAAATAGTCCACTAATGGAATGTCTGACCTCTCCGATACTGCATCCATGGTCCCCAGTGCAGTTCTTGAGAAGTCAAAAGGTCTTGCCTATAAATATTTCAGGCTCAGGTTAGTTTATAAAGTCAGTAATCTCACAATGGAAATCAAAATGCAATGAGCATGGGAGCACAAGAGTTCCAAAAGAAGACACTCAAACCATCCCAATAAACATACCCTTATGATCATTTGTTCTTCCATGGGCAATAAGAATCACTTCAAGAAGAAGATCTGGTTTCCTGTTGCCAGAACCCTGAGACATTTTACTTGAAAGAAGGCACTTAGCTGCAACCAGGTCCTTTGCTAGGTGGCAGGCTTAGCCATAAAAGAAAAAGGAAGAGAGAAGGGGGGAAAAAACCTTCTATTGTAAGGAAAGGGTAAAGTGGAGCTGGGAAAAGCAATATGGGAAAAGAAGAAAAGAAGGCATAGGAAATGGGAACATGCAGAGCATGTCTATATACTGGGGAAAGTGGTCCCAACAGTTTATAACTGATCATGCTCTCCAAAGCTTAGTGATGTCTAGGACAACAAAAACCTGTATGCCCACTCAGTCCCAGAAAAGATGCTTGCCCCATCTTTACCAATACATTTCCAAGCCACACAGGAATCATGTGAATGTTGTCCCATCTAGCAGGAACATCTGTGTATTGTCACATTCCTGAATTTGCTGGTGATAAGTAGATCCCTTCACTCACCGATAGCCTTCCAAGCCTCTGCCAACTATACAGATGTTTTAATGTTTTTATGGAAACCTTGTGAATAAAATCTTCCATATTTGGACTAGTTTGGATGCCTCCCTTGATGTAGAGTTAGCTATGGAGTATTTAGTATTGTGCTGTTAGACTGAATTAATTTCAAATTGCAGTACCATGGAGTGTGGACAGATTGCCCAGAACAGTACATTCCATCACCTTTTCCTCTAGATTCTTGTCCTATTTGGATTCTAACTTCTAGCTGGTCAGCTATTAAAGGTGCCTTCCTTATAATCACAAATACCTCTCTCAGGAAAAGTAGGATGCCTCCTTGTTGAGAGAAGGCAATAACTAGACCCCTTCCTTGGATTTCTAAATGATGGGTAGTTATAGACCAGTCTCTGAACATTGAGAGAATGGTGGCTTGCCACCTGCAGACAATCCTGGAGAAAGCAGATTATCTTGAATAATTTCAGACTAACTTCAGAGTGGGCTATTGGATTGAGATGGCCTTGGTTGGCCTTATGGATAATCTTTGGGAATTAAAAGAAGTTGGTTCTGTTGGTTCTTTTGACTACTCAGCAGCTTCCAGTACCATCAACCATGGTATCCTTTTGGATCAACTGAGAGATTTGGGATTAAAGTATATGAATTTGCAATGGTTCTGTTTCTCTTTCACAGGTAGATTTCATATATCACTTGGAGACATTCACTTTCCAAAATGGAAGCTATTATATCATATCCCTTGGGGCTGCATTCTGCCTCCAGTGTTTTTCAGTATCTGCATGAAATCACTAGGGGCAGTCATCAGATTTGGAGCTGGGTGCTATCAATAGGCTGATCATACACAGATCTTGTTTTGTTTTGTTTTGGTGACTATAGCTATGTGTGGCTCCCCTTAATACTTGCTTGCAATCCGTAATGGGCTGGATGATGAAGACTGAAACTGACTTCAGACAAGATGGCAGCGCTAATTGGAAAGAACCATAATTCCAGAAACACAGGAAATGTGTCTGTTCAGAATGAGATTGCACTCTCTCAAAAGGAACAGGGACTTTGGGATGCTTCTGGACATCGTTCTCTCTCTCTCTCTCTCATTACTTAAATTGAGAAAACAGGCAACAGCATATCTCAGCTTCAACTGAGATGCCAACTATGCCTCTTTCTGGAAAATAATGATCTTAAAATGGTGATACATGAGCTGGGAATCTCCAGCCTTGATTATTGTAATGCATTCCCTGAAGAACTATCTTTCAGAAGTTTCAGCTGGTACAAAACTTGACAGGCAGGAAGAATACAAATAGAGCGTTATGACACCATGAAGTGCTAGCCTTTATTGCTAAAGCCCTATGCTGTTCAAGACATATGCCTCTCTCTAGATGAACCTCTGTGCTTATTAAGATATTCTAAGATGACTCACTCACAATTGCCATGAGTTTATCTGTCAGCGACTTGAAATTAAGCTTTCTCTCATGCCGACCCAATTCTTTGGAACTTCCTCTGGTTTTTTAAAAATCTTTATTAGCTTTTTTAAAAGCCTTAAAATACATCTTTTTGGAGGCTTTTAACTGTTCTTTGTCAATTTACTTGTTTTATCTCCCATTTTAATTGTTTTTAATGTCTTGATTTTATTTCATTGTGTGTTTGCATGTTTTTACTATAAGCTACTGAAAGACTTAAGATAGCAGGTGGTATAGCAAGTTAAATAAATAAGAACTATGTCACTAGACATGCTGTCCTCCAAAAGTAGAAGTCTGGAGCATTAACCATGGCTGACTGATTTCCTTTTAGAAGTCCAAACACTGACATGTTTCAGTGGTGAAAGTCAGATATGTCCACTCAGCATGAGTGCAGATCTGAAAGGAGAACCTCCAGATCTGTAGATCCTGCCAACAAATATTTAAGCTCTTTTACTCACTCATGGCCCCTAGGACAGGCTTGTATAAAGAGTCCAAAAGAAGGAGCTGGAGAGCTGAATCAGGCATGGTAGCCACTTGAACTGTCGAAGTTTCAGCCCAAGGCAGAAACACTGAGGTCCAAATTGTACAAATAGAATCAAAAGTGAGAGAAAGACTCAGGCTCAGATTTTCAGAAGACAAAATGAAGTAGTGATAAATGAAACATGTAACTGTGCTTAGGTATGTGCACACATGTGTGTGTGTAAATAGGTAATTCTGCCATTGTGAAAAGGCCAGAAAGAAAACCTTTTTTTTTTTTAAAAAAAAGCCAAAAAGCCTAAGATGCTGATGGGTAGACCTGAAAGAAATTAACAGTTTAGGTGTTAGAATCAGACCAAGGAATCCGGAAGTGCCATGCCAGATCTCTAGGACCAAGGAAACAAGAGCACCAATCTCTTCTTGAAAGTTCATTTAGTACTCCCCAAGGAAGACTGGAGAATGGGATGGCAGCTTCTTTACAGGCCTCTGTTCCTGGGATTTCAGCAATCAGTTACTTACCAGCACTTCCTTGCAGTCAAATACTTCATCGGTGTACCTTTACAAACAATGTTGCTGTTAAAAGAACAGAAAAACATTCTGAACATACTTATGGTCAATTGGTAACCTGAGAAGGAAGGTCGCATTCTGCTAGGTTCTCACAAAGCTGGGTACTTCCAGACATGATTCTTTTTTTCAGTGTAAATCACCCTGTCTTATCTCTAGGTCAGTGTTTCTTAACTTCAGCAACTTTAAGATGTGTGGACTGGCTGGGGAATTCTGGGAATTGAAGACCACACATCTTAAAGTTGCCGAGGTTGAGAAACACTGACCTAGAGTTTTGGAGTGTGCATCAACTACGTGCAGATGTTACTTTCCTTCTGTAACCCTCCTATGCTTCACCATCACCTGCTCCACCCT
Organism: Python bivittatus; assembly: GCF_059951505.1. NCBI lineage: Eukaryota > Metazoa > Chordata > Lepidosauria > Squamata > Pythonidae > Python > Python bivittatus. Next base: position 101,727,166 of record NW_028277030.1, read on the forward strand.
TTCTTCCCCACTTCAAAGATTCTGTTAAAGAGATCTGCCAGAAGAATTGCAGAAGGTTTCTTGACTTGTAGTACATTAGAAATCTGCTCCCTTGAAGTATCCACATAATAAAGGGGTGGGAGATGTGAAAGACTTCTTTCCAAACAAATTGGCCCTCAGTAGTCTTCCCTAACTAGTGGTCTCCAGATGTGTTTGACTCCCATTGTTCCTTGCCAGGATGAGTGTTAGCCATAATGGCTTAAGGCAGCAGGAGCTGCTGAACTCTCTCCTTTGCACACTTACTAAATGAGTGTAGAAAATTTCTGAATATTCATTGGCAAGATATCAATATTTTAGTACAGAGAAATAAGAAATGTCACTGAAAGACTAGAGGAACATTTTGTAAAAACCTTTGAATGCTATTTGGAGGGTGTAGTTTATTACAGTAATAGACATAGCAACATTGCATATTACTGTGGTTATGTCTTTGCTCTTATGAAACCATTACAGGCTCTGCAGAATTGATGGGGGAATCTAGAACTCCTGATCACATCACTAGAATGAGATCCAGAATCTACCCCCACACCCATCTTGCAAACTCTATTCCTTTAGGAGGACTGTGATGTTCACCTTGACCAGGTTAAATGCCTTGCACCAGCTATTTGGACATCTGCTCTCAACAACTTTGCCATATTTGGGTTGAGCATCAGCCTGGCAGTCCTCATCCAAACCACCCATTTCCAATCAGCCATTTAGGAACTACACTATATTCAGAGGAAGAGAAATGCAATATCACGTCAAATAGCTCTAAAACCTAGACTGACATTTCACCTACTTGGTTGTGTATTAATTACAACATAACATGAGCTTCTCTCCAAAGAACTTGGGGGAGAGTGAATAGCTCCCAGCTCCATTTATCTTCATAATAACCCAGTGAAATAAATAAGATTAGATTGAGTAACAGCAACCTTGGGCCAGCCACTCAGTGAGTTTCACATCTGAATTGGATATGGACTGAGTGCAACACAGTAGGCACAACCATTCTTGCTCCCATAGAGATAACAAACAGCATTCCCTATCAATATCTGATATTGTAATCAAAACTAAACAGGCAAACGAAGCAAAAATTACTCAACTTTATATCCTTTGAACCAATGAAGGAAGATCTGAGTTCTCTTAGAGTGGAATTCTAATCTGTTTGGGACACTGTGGCCAACCTGAAAAATGTTAATTGGGTTAACATTTGGTTATGAAGGAGGGTTAGGAGAGTGACAAAACAGTATTTCAGAGTTTAAACAAGATAGCAGAGCCTGGCTTCTTGGATAGTTCCCAACCCTGTTACCAGCAGTGAAAATAGGAGCCATCTCTATTTTCATCTGTGTAATGAAGTAATGTGTTGCATCCGTGTGTAGGTGTTTATAAGCACTCACATACACTTTCTCCCTAGGGATTAACCACAGAGGTGCATACGTATTCTGTGTGTGTGTCTGTGAGAGAGAGATTCTACTTTCGTCTCATGTTGTTTGTAGGTATTTGTGTGTATGTGTGAATTAGGAAGGACAGGGCAGGCTGCAAATGCTCTGGTTGGGGTCATGTGACCATGGGGGAGAAAGGAGACTTAGAATGGAGGAGTTGGCAGCATTCTAAGATGATCATGCATTTACTTACTCAATTTCTTATTTAGGCTTAGATGCTGCTTCAGTCATACACAACTCTAAGCAGCTTGCACTCTCAGTTACAGTAACAGAGATTAAAACCAAAAAGTGTAACAAAATAAATCCACTTATCTAATACCACACCAGGAGCAACAATCTAAACAAATCAGAAAATACAACCCTGTTTTAGACCTGTCTGCTCATATCCACCCCAAATGTCTTCTCAAACAGGCCCATCTTAATGGCTTTCCTAAACCATAACAAGGTTGGGGGCTGAAATGGGGGAAAATCTGTCCACTAAAGGGGGGCAGTTACAAAGAGAGCCCTAGGTGTGGGGTTCCCTAGGTGTGGAGGCCCAGAGGAAGCCCTCCCTTCCAGATTTTATTGGATAGGCAGATGCCCCTGGGAGTAGACAGTCTCAGCAATACTCTGGTCCTGAGAAACATAGGGCTTTAAAGATGACAAACAGCATGTTGAATTGTATCAAAAGGCTAACTGGTTACCAGTGGAGCTCTCAAAGTATTGGTGTTACATGTGTGAAGCATGCCTATAAATGTTTGAGCCAGTGTATTCTGGGCCAGCTGTAGCTTCTAAGTGGAATTCGAGGGCAGCCCCATGTAGAGTGTATGGCAACAGCCTGACTGAGAGGTGATTAGGGCATACACAACTGAGAGAAGTGCTTGCCAAGCCAGAATTAGATGCAACTGGCACACAAGATGGAATTGTGCATTGGGCCTCCTGAACACAGCTGTCACTTGCTCCTCAGTCAGCAGCTGGGACCTAGGAAGAATCTCAGATTATGCACTCTTCTGCACAGGGGAATATGACCCAATCCAGAACAAAAGAACCTCAATTATCTTCCAAACCCAGTAATTCCACCTTGCTGGAACTGAACATATGGGATATTTTTTTTTTCTGGATTTTTTATCCTCACAGCTCCCCATCTAATTCATCCCATTTTTTAACCCAATCTTTCTTCTGCTGGCTTCACCCACCACATCAAACTGCAACTATTGTATGCTTTGCCCTGACTCTGGCCTTTTCTGCCAATAATAGTAACTGAGCATTGCATAAATTCTCTGTGAACCCAAAAGCATGGAGGCTCTGGCAGCATTTTGCCTTTTCCACTGACCACAAGTGAAATTAAATTTGGACAATATGGAGTGTCTCCTGAATTGCCGGCCTCAATAGGAGACATGAGACTTTGTGGGCAGCAAGAGTTATCACCTCTACTCAACTGTTTATTACTTAGACTCTGTGAAGGATGCCCTACAATTTTCCTTCCAGTGCTGATTTCCGCCAGCAGTCAATGCCACACACAGATATAACTTACAATATTTCTCTTCAGTACCATGACTTGGCTGCGGAAGCAGAGATTACTAAAGCTTAACTTTTGAGGGGAAGGCATTTGCTTTCCTCAAGCAAATGACATCAGCCCAGAGTTCTGTAAAGAGGGATGAAAGAGGCCTAGCTACTGTAGCAGCAGCAGCAATTCTGGGAGTTGAAGTCCAGACATCTTAAAAGTTGCGAAGGTTGAGAAACACTGCATTATATAAAAGGCACAAGGAAGCAGTAGGCCTCCTACTAGCTTTGAATCAACAGTAGCAGAGAGAAACATCTACAGTATATCTTCTTTAAAAAACTTCTAGTAGCTGTCCTAGTGTTCCATCAACAATACCAACATCAGTCTAAAATAGTTTCCATCTCATGATTTTATTAGGAAACCTTGGAATTTTAACACCATTGACCCATCTATTCTTGTGGACCCAGGGGGGTGGGGGTGGGGGGCTCCTTCTGTTGTTCCTCCTTCTCTATTAGCCACAGGAGTAGAACAGGGAAAAATACATTTCCAAGTAATTCACATGGATATAGACAAAGTCAAATGAAAGTATTTATAGATTTTGTAATATTAAAATTTTGATTTCACTGAAAAGATTTTTTAGGCCATTCCTCTTGTTGTAATTAAAGAAATACAGATTTACCAATGCCTTTCCCCTTCCCTAAAATGCACTAACATGCTTCCTATTTCAACGTTTCCTAAAATAAGCATCCAAAAGGATAGGCATTTTAAAATTTCTTATACAAATAGAATTGCACTTTGCTGTTTCTTCTTCTATGGTTCTTGGGGTCTTCTTTTATTCCAAAAGCAGCTACTTCTTTTTTACTTGTCAGCCAAACTTACTTTGACATTATCTCCTCTAACCCAATATTTTAACTCACTGATCGTTAGTTCACTTTTCATACACCGCATCATTAACTCCCTTCTTCAATTTAATATTTTGCCTGATTTTATACAGCAAATTGGAATATTGTGAAATTTGAGAATTCTCCCCTGCTGACACCATTCCTACTGCAGAGTGCATATCCTAGTAAATAAATCCACGTGCCCTTCCACCGTTTGCAAGTGTTATTTATTTTTTTAAAAAATACAACATTCTCAGTACAACCTCAGCAAATGTCTATAAACTTTTCATTACCCAGAAATCATACCAATTTGTGCGTATATCCAAGAATTATATTGACATTTAATGAAAGCATCAAAATACATCTTTAGCAACTCTGTTTGAATATATGCAAGAAAAAGAGAACTTTAGGATTACCTTCCCAAAACCACAAGAAGGAAACCTAATCTATTCACCCACAGGCAATTTATAATTTTTAAAAACCAGCCTATCTAAATACCCTGTTATCACTTAGTGCACAGATTTTTCAGAAACCAGCACAACGTATACTGAATCAATATTAGTTCTGAACTTTCTTTTAATGAAATAAAGTTAATTCTGAAGCCCTTTTAGAAAACATTAGGTTACCACATTTATGAATGAAAAACCACAGTCCAGAAAAGGTACTTTTTTAGTTTAAATATCACCTCTCCTGTGCTGCTTATATTAAATTACAGACTTAATGGCTGAAAGTACAATAATCAAGCAAGGTAAAACATATTAAGATTTTAACAGTGCCTGGACACCCCTAAGGCAGACCATCTTTCTGCAATGCTGGAACATGGTACTGCTGCAAAGGAACCATGTAAAACATCTTTCCAACAGTTGCATTCTTGTTTATCTCATTCATATCACAGGAATGTGTGCAGAACAATTTCTCATGTCACCAGACACTTCTAAAAGATTCAGTGATCTCAGGACACTTGACGTTCTCTGGCACCACAGGAAGGAACCGAAATCTAATGATCTCCTTCATACTTATACATTTCCCCATGCTTGTTATCAAGTGCACTTATAGAAAAATGTGTCATTACTTTCCGCCATATACGGAACATGTAGGAAAAATATATAGGGGTGTGAAGCAGCAATGATTCATTTCACTTCTGTGATAAGGGCAAATCATCACTTGCTTCATTCAATTCATAAAGTCAGATGGAATAACAAGGAATATACATTGGATCTTTCTTTGTCTATTAACCATTTTCTGTTTTCTGTCCTCACACAGAACTGAAACTTGGAGAACAAATTAAAAAAAAAATCACAGTCACATTCAGGTTAAAGCTAAAATCTTGCAGCTAAAATTACCCAGATGCACAGAAACATGCATTAAAAGGAGCAAAAGGCATCCAGAGCTGGGGTCAGTAATCTTTTCAGGCTGCAGGAACACCATCACAATTTTATATGATGTCCTAAGAGCCAAAATATGAATATTAAAATTAATTTTAAAACAAAATATTTCAACTGGCCAAAATATTGTGAGATACTACACAAGCATATGCATCTCTCAAATTATGGTCATTTAGAAAAAAGTCTGTTGGCGGTCAGTAGGCTCCATCGAATGGCGTCATATAACTAACCCCTGCAATTGAAGAAACAAGGAGCAACCACAGCAATCAGCATGTGATTAAGGCCCTCTCGTCAAGACGGCTAGTACAAACTTGAATTGTTGCTCTTGCTAAATAATATAACTGATCTTATGTTTACACACATTAGAACAGATAAACTTAAGTAAGGAGAATTTAATGCTGGAATACTGTTTGGTGTAAATATGAGCTACATAAACTATTGGGGAATGGACACCTACTGTAACTGTTTTTATTTGGAAAGAGCTTGAAAATTCTAGCTGCAGGAAAAAGCAAACTGCATCCTACAAATGTCTCCCCTAATTCCAGTCCCATGGGCTGTATCCTTTTCATTCTCCTTTTTCCCAAGCTTGGGGCATTGTTCCCTAAAGTTTGTTCTCTCTTGTAAGGCATTTGCAATACAATCTAAAAATCAAAAGGCAAGGAAGGGATGACATTTCAAACTAGAATATGTTCATTTTAAATGTCTCTCCCCAGCCTATGTCCTCTGTTGATGACTTCCAAATCAAGAAACTGACAGAAGTGTGTGTGGAGACATAAACAATGGTTTGACTATGATTTCTGGAATTAAAAAAAGGGGGGGGGGGCTTTTTTAAGGCCTTTCACAAATATGAAACTGAACCGAACCAATGTCCGTCATGGCATCTGAGTTACTGCAGCAAAAGAAATCTTACAAAACTTTTAATAATCAGACAGAAGGCAACCAATGCATTTGGGATTAAGTAATTTCTGCTGTAGAGAGAATCCTTCCTTATTCTGGTGAATGCTCACCAGATTTTCTTTCCATGAGATTAGACACATCAAGATTGTCCCATCTTCACAGCTGTATGGAAAGACCATGGTTCTAAATATGCCAATGAGCAGGATGGGGAGCCAACTCTCAATCTTGAGATTGCTGCTGAAGTGTTAACTAACTGGCTCCATTTAAAAACTTCTGACATTGCATTACAGGCAGTCCCTGGGTAACAGCAGTAATTAGGACTAGAATTTCCATCGCTAAGCAATGTGGTCATTAGGCGGATCATGTGACTGCAACACTTAGCAACGGCAATCCTGGTACTCTCTGTTGCCATCATTAACCGAATCCCACCAGTCATTAGATGAGGACTCACCCTGCTCCAAGTCATCCCTGAGCCTTGGTAAGGTAGGGGACTGCCTCCTCTTGAACTCCCCCCACCAATCTCTCCCCCATCTCTGCCCTTTTGGCTCTCCTGCACAATGACGCTCTTCAGTGGCAACAGCGACACTTGGGCTGAAGTAGAGGCCTGGGGCCTTCAGCAGTATCAGCTGGCTGCCACCACCCTTGGGCCTCAACTTCAGCCCCAGCGCTGCTGCCACCGCCAAGGACGGCCACCAGAAGCCCCACACCACAGCCAACCATCCCAGTGCCACAGCACACCAAAGCCCCCACTGTCCTGCACTCTGCAGGCCCTGTTGCACCCAGCTGACCTTAGCTGTCTTCCTTCCACTGCTGATGAGGTGCTCCCAATCTGGCCCTATGTAAGGGAGCTGCTAGCCATGCCAGGCCTTCTTCCCAGGCTGCTCGTGCCGTCCTCCAATTAGCACGCCCCGTTCTTGCAATGCACAATGGTTGTAACTCAAGGACTACCTGTACTGTCCAATCTCTCTAGTGGCAATCAGCACTGGAGATGAACAGTGAAGGTGAAATTCTCTCTGACCTTGGCTTAGATTTATTAAGACAACAGTGGCAATAAGCAACTATGCTTCCAAATACTGGACCTATTTAAAGGTAATTCACAGCTGTTACATTCGGGCTTTTCTCCTATGCACTTTTGGTGTATTGGGAAGAACACCATCTCTTTTGAGCAGACAGACCAGTCTGCCCTTAGGTTTGTTTATATGAGAGTTATTAGCCACATTCCCAGTGGGAGAATTTTATTCTAGCTGGAGCAATGAAGAACAGGCTAGAGTGGTTGGTACCACTCCGGGCCTATTTACCTTCATAAATCATTCCCCTCAATTCCAAGGTGATAATTATTCTGATTTATAAAAAAGGTGGAAAGGAGTTGCTTTCTAATTATTATCCTTTAAGCACAATAAGCAAAATGTAGGCACGGCTTCTTTATGATTGCCTTTTGGACTTGATTAAAGTGCAACGCAGTGCAGCAGATGAACAAGCAAGCTTTTGCCCGGGCTGCTCATGCACCGAGCAGGTTTTATCACATCTGTCTGAAAATGGTTCGGTTCCAAATATCACCTCATGTGCAGCATTTGATTTGTTTTAAATTTGCTTTTGATTTAATACCATATAATAAATTACTGTATAGTACAAACAATTGACCACCGTCTGCTTCCTTTGATTTATAAGTTACGTAAAAACACCTGTTTGAAAGTCAGCTGTAATGCTAAGAAATTCCAACATTTAGTGGGGTTATACAGAACTGTCTTTTGGTGCCACTGTTATTTCAATATTCTATTAACGCCCTGGCCTCTCAGTTCAGATAGTCCAAATGATCTCTCCTTGAAACTGGCTTCTGAGTGTTATTATGTAAAAGGATAATGATTCTGCATAAACTCCAATTGGCTTGAGAAAAGCTGGGTAAGTTCTTTTTCTGTTTCCTTGAAGGATTATTCACTATGCAAATGCATGCTGAGCACGTACAGTGGGGGGAGGCTTGAAGAAGTGTTAGCAAAAGTGAGCCTCAAGCACAGCATGTGTAGGAGAGCAAGAACAGATACCACTTTCATTTAAAATACTGTTAATGAGTTTTAAAGTAATAACACTCAGAATTAAAATGCTTCGCTTGGTATCTAAAGGCTATTGCATCTGAAAGTTTCTTAGGCAGGAAAAAAATGGACAAGAAAATAAAAATGCATCTGTGGTAAGAAACTTAGTTAGAATCCTTTGTCATACTTGTTTCAGTCCCAGTGCATTACTTATAGAGAATTACACCCGCTTCAATCTTAATGTGAGGGATACAATGGGCTTGAACATCCAGGGTTTTAGGGTTGGTTGGTTATTTATTGCATTACAAAAGAAAGGCATCAAGCCTGACATTCACAGTTTTCCAGCCCCTCGTGCCAGTCAGGCTTAGACATACCCAGGGCACATTTTCTCTTGGGCATGGGCTTCTGCGCACAGGCCAAAGGGAGGTTCGCTCTAGACCCTCTCTCTCCAGGAGCGGTGGCGGCTTTATACTTTGGGGAAGCTGCAGGAAGAACTCTGGGAGAAAAAAGGAAGATGATGTGCTGAGCTGGAGGTGATAGAACTATCAACATTTTCCTCCAGCCTCCAATTAAAGGGAAATTTCCAGGAAGAAAGGCATTTCCAAAAAAGGAATCTGATTCAAGCACCATCTATTCGCTAGAAAAGTTTAACAAATGCTTACCTAGAACTTTGCAAAGTTTAATCTATTTTATGTATGTTGCAATCCTTTCTATGTCTCTGAATAATTTAAGGATATTGTATTTTTCTCTCATTTCAAACCAATCTTTCAGGAAACCTGTGCTGTTGACCTTTTAAAACCAGCTTAAACTTATTTCAGCAAGCCATCTTATTATTTCTTGGAATCTATACATTTACTTTTATATGTTCCATTGGATCCTCTCCTTATTACATTCTTCTGCAGTTGCTGGATACTGCATTAGAACAACACTGTAATTTATCTTTTCCAACACAGATTACCTGCATTCAATATTTAAAGCTAAACGTTTTTATGCAATGTTATCTTTCTTTTTTAAAATAATGTTTGTCTATACATTGTAAGATTGGTTTATCTCCAAAGGAAAGATGATACTCTTAGTCACATGTTTCTACACTCTATCACCAGGAGGGAGCAGTACAGTAGTTTTTTTCTCACTTTTACCTAGTCATTGCCAGAAAGTAACAGTATACAAGAACCTTATCTCTCCTACACACTGGGGTTAGGCAGGAAGATGCCAGTTTTTCCCTAAAAGATAGATGGTAGCAAGAATGAACAAGCCACTATTCCAAGAGCAGGAGGCAGGAGAGCCACAGGAGATTTGAGATCACCACCCTTCCATCCAGTGGAGCCTACTGAAGCACTATGGATAGGATGGATTTTTTTTTTTTTTTGGGTAGAAAGTTATTGTGGTGATTTCAGTACTGGGTATCCTTACAGAAAATGTCATTTTTTTTTCCTTAGAGAAGAGAAAGAAGTCTATGAGCTTTGAAAAATAATTTTGATGAAAGAATCTGGAAGACTAGAAGATTAGAAGAAAATTAAACAACCGCCAGCCCTAGGAAGAAAGCAATGGTGAACCACTTCCAAATATGTTGCCTACAAAACTGCATGGATTAGTCCCTGTACTCATCAGGAGTCAAGTCTGACTCAAAGCCAAAAAAAAAAAAAAGACATAAATTTGCTGCCAGAAGACAAGGTTAATTGTGCAAGGAATTGTGCTTAGCACTATTGGGAATCTATACTTTTGACAGTATATAGTTTGCAGCTACTTCCAACCAACAAACATTTACCTTTCATTTTTAAAGACAAATTGAAATTATTCTCACTATTCAAAATCATCTTTGATCTAAGTTGGGAGTGATCAAGGTGACTCACAGTTTATATTTTCCAGTGTTAGGATACCATATGGTAACTCATAATTCATCTGAGAATTCTGGATCTGAATATTCTTAAACAGGAGATTCATATTGAAATCCTGCTGTGTGAATATTTTAGTGCCGTTGAAAGGAGATGGAATACCGTGAACACTGAAAATCATAAACTTGTACAAAATCAGAATAAAGTGCTAACCACAAGTACCTTTAGCAACTACTGCAAATCGAAGCAGTGTGAGAGGCAAAAAGGACAGTTGCTATATGGAAAAAGGCAGGCCAACAAGTAGACTTGAGCTATGTTATACAGCCAAAACAAGACAAACAAGTCAGGTTATGATTTAGCAAGGTTAATGGTCAGAATCCTGGTTCCTAATACTGAAGATGATGCCACTAAAGCTGTATCCAGGAGATAATGTACGTTGATCTCATGATTAAAAACTTTTAGTTTGGAATCAGTCTCGCTTAAAGTCACCCCTTTGGCCTCCTTGCTTGCTGAGGAGTTTTACATCTTCAATGATTATGTCATGGCTTACTGCTTTGCACATATCATACACTGTCAAAGCAGCAAGACTGGCAGCCATCAAAGCTTCCATCTCCACCCCAGTTTTTCCATGGGTGTGGCAAAGAGCCCGAATGACAACAGCATGTTTTTCTGCATCCAGACTAAGAGCAACCTCAACCAGATTCAGTGGGACGTTATGGCACAGGGGAATGAGCTGGCTTGTTAGCTTGGCTCCCTGGATTCCAGCTATCTGGGCCACGGCCAGCACATCACCTTTTTTTATTTGGTTCTGCTGCACCAAATCAAATGCCTTTGTACCCAGAAGGACTATGGCACTAGCCACTGCAATCCTTTTGGAGTCTGGCTTCCCTCCAACATCTACCATTGATGCCCGGCCTTCTCGGTCAATGTGGGTTAAACAATCAGAGGCACCAAGAAATTTGGCAGTAGAAAGAGATCTCCAACCCTTCTCTGCTTGGCTTATCATCCCAGAATGAATGTCTCCAGTCACACGGGAAACCTGCTTGGAGAGAGGAGTTCCTGTCCAAAGGCACTTTTCATTCAAGCTGGAGCTCAAACTCTTTTGGAGAAAGCAATTGCTACTGAGCTGAGCTTGTGGAATCCTTGATGCAAGCTGTCGTGCTGAGTAAGATCCTGGCAAGGCATGGTGTCCTGTAAACATATTTGTTTTAAACATTTTCCCCATCTGTTTGGATAAACTTTCTTTCAGAGTCAGGCAGTGGCCTTGTCTGAGGTCCCAATCATTCAAATTTGCTTGGTCCTGCAGGGCATCTTGGAGCAGTGGGAATGACCTTGATGTTGCCTCTGGGGAAACAACAGCAAAAGACGATGTTTAGCTTGTTAAAAGAGAAAAACTACTGTTGATTTTATGCAGAGTTCTACAAATTCCTGCAAAGCACAGAAAGAAAAATAAACACATACATACCCTTCTGAATAAGGGATCTTTTCTTAAATTTTCCAGGATTCTTATCAGTTTTAGAAAGTAGCTGCCCACAATTCAAAGGACTATGTTAATTCTGGGCTTGGATGGGACTTGGCACTGTTTCTTGAATAACAACTCTCCATACTACATGGCAATTTGCATTTGAAAAATCTTGAGTACTTCAAATGCAATTTGTATACACAGCATGGGAATAATCCAAGGAAAATGAAAGGCCAAGCTGGCAATGGATGTGTCCAGTTTATAGATCCAATGATGATAACTGCCAGAGGCAAGAGTGATCCAGTTCCAGAATTCCACCTATCCAGAAACTCAAACCATATAAGCAATCAAGGATCTATCTCTTGATGGAATTAGGGCTTCTGAAGCCTTTCTAAAAAGCGTGCAGCTTATCCTCTACTCTAATTGAAAATCAGAAGACGGGGCTCAGTCATACATAGTGGTGAGAATTTATTTATTTATTTAAAATATTTGTATGACTGCCCATCCTAAACACAACTCTGGGTGGCTCATAACAATAAAACTACTAAGTATAAAATAATAAACTATAAAACCATAAAAACAAAAAACAAAACAAAAATGAGAGTGACAAGTCTTTCCCCTTTCTGTCCACAAGAAACCCAAATGGGATCTCTTGTTGATTTAGAATCTGAGACAGCATACTACCAAATAAATAAATAGATAGATAGATAGATAGATAGATAGATAGATAGATAGATAGATAGATAGATAGATAGATCCTCTGTAACCATGAGCAGTATTAACTTGTCCTTTAAAAATGGAAGTAGGGGAATCTATCAGAAGTATCTGAGATGTATTAGATAATGAATTAGAAAGCAGTAGAGGGCATGCATAATATTTCAAATTAAATCATCCTGTTTCAAGTTCAAGATAGATTATTCTGTCCGTTTTGGAAGTATTTTGAGTTCTTGGATGGTTGGAACAAGCCACTTTGAACTCAAAACAATGGAGCATTTCTAATTTGAAACATTTCTGTACACCCCTAGAAAGCAACTTCGGAGTCATTAATGACCACAGAATCCCGCCCCCCAAACTAAAAATCCCCTGCACAAATAGCCTAGAACTCTATGGCTATAGATTATAGAGATTCTAAAAGTACACCCAGATATTATCCAACAAGAAATGACATATAAAGAAAGGCTGAAAGAGGGAGATATGTTTAGCCTAGAGAACAGAAAATTAAGGGAAACACGAGAAGAGCTTTTAAATAGCTGAAATTACAGCAGACATATACTACACTACCATACTGTTCCTGAGGGCAGTACTAAGAATAATGGGAATTTAAAAAGAAGCAGATTTTGGCTAAATATTAAGAAACTTACTAATAGTGAGGAAGTACTCAACAGTTTAATGGACTGCCTTCCTTTCCTAGTGGTTTTTAAACAAAAGCTTAAAATGGCCATCTGACAGGGTTGTTTTACTTATATATATCCCCTTCACTGAGGTGGGAGTTAAACTAAATGAATTCTGAAGTCCCTCTCAACTGGTTAAATCTATCATCAAAATGCCAAGACTCCTGACTTTCAAAAATGGCTTGTGACACACACAGTACAAAGGTGTGTGACAGGGAGAGGTGTTCTGCTCTCAAGGTAAATTTGACTTAAAAACTAAAATGCCCCACTGAATGTACAGAGTTGTGCAGGCATTATATTGTCGTCATAGATGCAATTGTTATAAAAGGTAGATGCACTCAGGCCCACACATACACACACTTCCATTCCTGACCCCCCTCTGGAAGTGTAAGAGTGGGTCGTATTGCCAAACTCAAAACTTTATTTCATTAAATCAAGTCTGAAGTAAGTACAGCAATGCTTACTCTCATACTGTAAGCCTTTACAGTACACATACTCCAAGTTGTGACCTCCTGGTTGTGAGATATAGCCAAAATTTCTAGAGGAGAATATACTACTTTTCCATTCTCAGACCCTGAAGCTAAAGCAGTTCTGTGCAGCTGCCAGCTCTGGCCGTGTTAACAAGAGGCACATCATGCTTGGCACGGTGCTGCCAAGAGCTCGTATTCCCTCCTTGATCTGTGTTATCTTTGTTCGGGCCAGTTTCAGTTCCAGGTCTACTGGGAATCAGCCCTGCTCATTAATCCCTTGGCTGTGGCCATGCTAGAGTCTAGTGCCAAGGACCAAGTTAAAAGGAGACTATTAAATGTAATGGAAGCCATGCTTTTTATATACAAGAGAGGAAAAAGGAAAGAGAGATGTAAAGAGGTAGCCAAATTTCTCTTTAATGATGTGTACTTTTACAAAGTTTTGGTGCCCTCTCTCTTTTTTGGCTTCCAGTGAGGCTTTTTTTAGGGGGGAGGGGGTGTCTCCTAGCAATTCTATTTTATTTCCAGTAGCTAAGAGACTAAGAAAGAAACAATGTTGCTCAATGAACACATCTGCCACATCTTTCAGAGGGCTTCTTAAGGGTGTCAAGGTTTGTTTATGATGCAACAGAATGTCTTTCTTCTTCAGAAACACAGGAGTGGCCTCTCTATGTCTCACCCATTCATGGCTCTGGTTCTCCTTTTTGGGATGCAGGAGCCTTTCTTACAACTTTCAGTTGCTGGAACTAAGGCAGAGGGGGCACTTTAACCTACCCTGAGCAAAGACAGCCAAGACCACTGTCTGGAATCAGTGCAGCCTATCAAGTCTATGCTATGCATGTCACTTTTTTTCTCCCTGCCCAGCTCAACAATGTGGTGCCCATCTGGGAACATTATACTCTTTCACAGATTAGAATTTAGCAAGTCTACTTTCTCACCATTATCTTCACACTGTGGATTTATGTTGTACTCCAGAGATACTGGGCAAGAAATCCCATGTAGGCTTTGGGGACTTCTTCCTCTCCCAGCCCTAACAACCAATTGAAAGGAACAAACCCTAAATTGATCTGGAAAGCTGAGAACTTTAATTTCCATTCTAGTTCCTAATTGGGCAACATTAATGCTAGAAGAAGTGTACACCAGTACACACAAATCATCCATGTACACATTCAAGTCATCCATGGAAAATTCATATAGGTTACATTAAATGGGTGGGGAGAAGAATTGCTGTATAATAGGAAAAACTTCTTACATTCCAGTATTTGCTTCAAATTGAACTTATTTAGATCTGGCTGCTCCTTATACAACAGGGACTTAACAATCTTTTTGACAGCCGTGCAACAAAATCACATGATTGCTGTGCGGTGGGAGGAGGCTGGGGGGTGGGAGTCTGTATTGTACAAATCTCTCTCTCTCTCTCTGTGATTTAAATCATGTAAGATTTTGGTAATCTCATCCCCACATTTTCAAGTGAGAACATGAACTATCATGAGATTTGGAAAGCTTGTAAGATTTTAGCCATTTTACTTTAATTCAAAAAGTATATTTAATTTTGAGGTTTTATAGATGCCAGGGAGTTGTAGATGTTATTCATCCCTATTATATCAGAATATGTTTTAACTGATTCTACTGATCTCTAAGATCCTATGTAGTTTTCAGCTGCATTCATAGCGGGGTACTTTGAAGAGCCACGCAGCATTTCTGCACAGCATTTCTGTCTGCTGAACTCAAAGCAATTTCTGAAACATACCCCATCACTCTCTTTTTGTGCATCTGAGATTCCCCACATATTCCATCAGAGACCACAGAGACATTTGATGCCCGACACAAACACTCTATAACATGTTCAGTGAAAGTCTGTCTTTCTCTGCAGATCTGGGGGTAAACTTTAGGTTAAGCAAAACTGGGCATTCTCCCAAAGTGTTGGGACTGCAATTCCCGAAATTCCTGGCCAACGTGGCCTTTGAGTGAGAATTGCAGAGTTGCAATCCCACCAGCACATCTTTGTTAAATGAGTGCCAATGCTTTGCTTTTCTACTATTATATAACTAGAGAGAAATGTGTGGCAATGCGGTGGTGAAGGTTTACTACTTTAATAGGATGAGAAGCAGAGAAGATCCATACCAAGATTGGCAGGAGAGACTGCTCCCATAAACAGACTATGTGCTTATGACTGCATGAAAGCAGAGGAATCATGACAACTAGATTAAGTGAATACAGAGTTTCAGACTATGATTCTGATTTCAGCTGGCTTTCAGAATGCTTTTTGCACTGATGCCTTATTCTATAGAAGTCTTAAGTACAACCTTTGTGTTTTTGGAATTCATCAAGCCTTCCACACTACCCATGAGTCTACGTGAAGGAGAATGTCAAAAGAAAACACTGAGATTAGACTGTATTTTAAGGGGAAAAAAAGAAAACCTGCTGGAGCATTCAAGAAAAGCAAGAGAGGGAGAACAGGGCAATTCATTCTTTCCATAGCACTCACTGCAATCCTCTCTTGGACTTTGCATTGGGCCTTCTATCCACTTCCTACTGATTCACATGAGAGTTGGCTTCATGGAACTTTGCAATCAGCTTGAAACTAAGTTGGGAAGCTGCCTGAGTTGCTCCATATGACCCTACACTAGTCTGTGAATCACAACAAAACTGTTCTACCCTGGTCACAAAGACTGTGCTGTTTGTAGAGAGAAAGCCAGTGGTTGCTTTTCCCAAGGTGCAGAATGCATGGCCTTACCACACTTAATTTAAGTCCCAGCTACATAGCTGTGTGTAGGCAGCCAGCTTCCAATTCCAAAACCAGCTGGAAGGATCCTGTCTTTACATCTAGCTTCCTTTGCTCTCCCCCACAAACGTCTTATTTAATTACAGGCAAACCTCCAAATGTATGGTTTACCACATGGTTCTCCCATGCTGTGGAAGTGCTAGTAGTTAATTGTTCCCATTTCCCAAATTATCTATATTTCAGCCTTCTAATTCTGGCATTACACCAGATCTTAAAGTGGCTTTAAGTACAGAGAGAACAAGGAACATCTACATAATAAAACTCTCACCTACAGACTGGAGAATGAAAGCTCAGAAGCTTTCACATTGCTAGATTAGCAAGATGCACATCCAGCATTAGTTTGATGTGCATGCCTCAAGAGAGATTCCGCAAATAATGTTTTTAAAATGAAAACGTGCACACATTTCTACTTCTTACTTAGAAGATCAAATGTTTAGTTTTTGTTTACAGGTTGTGAACCATCTTGCATAACTTAAGTACTTCTTACGTACTGATTGGTCACCCACCAATGAGGATCATTGGCCTGTTCTTCATTTGGGAGATGTTGAACATGCCTGAGAAGAAAATAATGAACATACAAAAGTTATTAATACTGCTGGATTTTATATCAATGGAAATAATGCCAAAAAAAAAAGATTGCTGGTGATGGTATGGACGCATTCTAAGTATTAAGCAATCATCTCTTGAAGTGGTAGTTATGAATGGGGAAACAGAGAAATGTAACTTGGGCAAAGCAAAACCAGGCTATGTGAAACAATTCACATGAAAAATGAAAAACAGCAGCCTGTAATGTACTTTGAAGGACTTACCCCAAAAGTAAAATGCCAATTATGACATATAATCAAAGGACTCAAGTTGTAAAACAGTGGCAGGAAAGTTTTCAGCGGCTAGGGGCAAAACTTATTTAGATTTTGACAGCCCAGGACTGCAGTGACATCATGTCAAGATTGGCAGGGCCAGTGTTTGTGGTTCCTTTCCTCCCTTCTGTCCCATATACATCCTTAAAATGAACTCTGAACAAACTAGGTAACGTATTTACGGAACGTATGAAGATTGCAAGGAATGGAAATCAACGCTTCCTGATTCTTGTCAGCATAAAGTTCAGCAGAACCATTGTAGTATGGCGCAAACTCTTTTGAATTTAAAGTGTTTCAAGCCCAAAACAGCTTTTCTGTTACTACTGAGTGTCCCGATTTTGTTCAGACCTATCCAGAAGATTTCTGAGATCAAAGTAACTCTGTTTTTGAGCCTGGAACACTTTCTGGATGAACTGGAAAGTACTGGGACTCTGCCAGTAAGATTAGAATAACTGTTTTGAACTCAAGAGCTGTGATGTTTTGGGCTTGATCAATTTTGATTTGGAAGCATTTTACAAATCCTTAAGTCATAACATTTGATTTCACTTTAGGACTTTTGCACTGTATTGCGCTTACTCCTAAACTGTGGGTCCAGTTCAGCCTATGAACCCTGGAAAAAAAGAAAAACCTGACAAAATGGCTTACCTGCATGTTGTTTCTTTTTCCTGCCAACAGCTGCTCCAATAATCTGGATCAACTCCTCTTCCGAGGCATTAAATCGTAAGTGATCCCGCAAGGATACTTCTGAACTTCCAAAAAGGCAGACCTGAAATGGGAATAGAAGATGAGCTGAGAGAATGAGAGAATGAATAACACCACTCCACATCAATTTACATAGGTGTAGCACTACAGAAAAGTTCATTAAACCCTCGAAGCATTTTAGTTCCACATTGCCTTTCAAAAAAAAAGGCTGGTTGCTCCAACAATGAATCAGCTTTGCAACTTACAGTAACTGGCAATGACTGTACAAGATACCAGCTCTCATCATCCTTATCTTGAAGAGGCAACCAGGCAACCCCCACCCCTTCCGACGGTGGAAAGCACCCATATAGCAGCACTTCTCGCTGAAGACAAGAGGCCAATTTTAGGTAAGACTCCATTCCATTCCAGACTACCAGAGATAACAGTAGGTGTTAGCCTTGCAAGGTAGTCCAGACATGAAGCACACCCAGATGAACTAATTCTACTTTATTGTAAGGTTGCATTAACAGAATCTTGCAAGTCTGAAAGTACATTTCTCCCCTGTCACTTTAACAGCCCAAGAAACTACAGAGGGTCCCTTCTGAGATGCTTGCCATGCCTACATTCCTTTTGCAGGCCAAGCTGCCTCTTATCCAACTGTTCCCTGGTTGTGGCTCTTCCCTGTCTCCCAAGGTCATTCCCACATATCATTACAGTAGGAGAGCAACTGCAAGGCCACCTTTGAGAACTGCAGGAACTCAACAAGGGTGTTCACTAATGTAGGCTTGCTTATTCAGTTTTACAAAGTTCTTTCAAGTATGAGGACTTAGAAGTTGGTACAGGTTGGAAGCTAACATGTAACATTCTCAGGTTGGGCATACCTCCTACACAACATTTTCTTTGGCCAGTGGTAGGATGTTTGAATGATCTGCAAACATTTTGAGGTCAAACTTTGAAATAGACCATTCCAACCTCCATTTTGCAGTTAGAACATTTTAGAAAGTTTTGGGGTCAGAATGGCATTTGGAGTCAGGACATTTTGAATTTAAAATGTTTGACTTGCATCTAACATGCTG
This sequence comes from Python bivittatus, assembly GCF_059951505.1. Classification (NCBI taxonomy): domain Eukaryota; kingdom Metazoa; phylum Chordata; class Lepidosauria; order Squamata; family Pythonidae; genus Python; species Python bivittatus. The sequence goes on from NW_028277030.1 coordinate 101,745,847, forward strand.
TGTATCAGAAATACTTTTTTTTTTTTTTTTCTGGGTTGAAGACTGCACTTGGGTTTTGATTGATATGCCAAGGGCTGCCCTTTAGGAAATGGAGTGCAGTCAGGACAATTAAGTGGATGGAGCCAGGACAAAAATTAAATTTATTTTAACATAAATTAATGTACTTAATATTAGGTGTTTAATATTTTCTATTGAACTAAAAAATTCCCCTTCCTCTGGAGGGGCTCTGGGGCTTTTCAGCCTCTGGGCCACAAGTTATGTGCATTATGTGCTATAGAATGATTTTCCAAGTTCCAATCAGGTTATATTTTCCAGTTCTTTGCAACTGGTGTGCACCTGATAATTGCTTCCATGAGAGGGGAAAAAAGGCAAAAACTGTAATTTCTTCAAATGTAAAAAGCCTTGAGGAAGGCCAGGGAGCAGAGCAGCCATTCTCCTCACAAAGAAATGTCATTCCACATGACATGGCTCAGATAATTGTTAGCCTTTCCCAGACTTCCCTACCCTGGCATCCTTGGACATGTTTAATTACAGCTCCCATCATGTTCCTCCAGTATGACCAGCATGTTGAATACTGCAGTACAATAGTTTATAGAGGGTGCAGGGCTAGGGAAGGCTGAGCTAGGCAACATGTTGAAGTGCTGGGAACTGAAGCTAATTTAATGTAGCTGTTGCCAAACTACACTTCATCTGTCCTCTCTCTACAATGGTATTTATATTAATTTCCATGGCAAAACCTTGGGAACTTTTTATGAGTTCCATCAAGAGATGGATGTACACAGTTTTCACTTCAACTTCATTTCATAAAATGTCATAGTTATACTCATCACAAACATGGTCCAAGTTTTCATTGTTCCCAGTTCATATTTGCATTTATTACAGAATCCAGACGACCATGAAGATCTTAGTTTAGATTAATAATTTGTTACTATTCGTTTGGAAGGCTGATCGATTAAATATGTGCTATTGAGGCTTGTACAACCACTGAACCTTAACAAATGACTAGTATATGTCAAAGGAGCCTTTTCCATGCCTGAGAATTCTGGGAGTTACAGACACAAGGCATCTGAAGGTTACCAGCATGGCAAAGGCTGCTTTGGAGGCTGTACATTTGAGACAAATGTACCTGTGTCAAAACCCAATGGCATTTCTTCATTACAGCCATGAGTTTCATGCCCAGCAAGGATATTTCGTGTATTGTATTTTTTGTTGGCTTGCATCATGATAACTCTATCAAGTTTCCAGGATTAGGTATATAATTTTAAATTCCTAATTTTTACCACTGATATTTTAACTGTATAATTCTTAATTGGGCAATGGATGTTTTAATCAATGGCTTTCGGTAAACCACTGGGAGCCCCTGGCAGATATGGAAGTATACTACTACTATCATCTACTGTATATTTATCTATCTCCTGGCCATTAGATAACAGAAAAGCCCTAGTTCAGCATTGTAAATGGTCCAGCACTGTAAATTTAAATAACACGTGTTATTAGCTGGCTCCCACCTGTAAAGACCTCTAGCTTTCTTTTGTGGATTGGCAGAAGGAAGATAAAGAACTGTGTTACTCTTTGCCTCTACTGGCACCCTGCTAGTTTACTATGATTAAGTTCAAGCTAAGAATAGAATATGTTATCATTCCCCAATATCCCACTTACTTACTGCATGCTGCTTCATGTCACCTAAGGCTACTGGGGAAAGATTCTTGATTCCTCGCAACTATACCAGCACTTCGTTGTAGTTTTCTTGGCAGTAAAGCAGAAAGAGTTTGCCATTGCCTCTTTCTGGCTTTTTTTTTTTTTGTAAATGTCTCAGTCTAGCCTATAGTACCAACATTTCTTGGTGGTCTCCTGTCCAACCACTACATCCAATTTTGCTTAGTCTTTTTGACATCAGCAAGTATCAGCTAAGTGTTGCCACCTACTGGTGCTTTAGTTCAAGGCTGTCCCAGCATGACCCAAAGTACTGGCTTGCATATTTCAAGGACATTAAGATCAAGCTCTGTAAGTAATTTAAGCTAATGAACTTGCTCCGACTTAGTGTCAACAGATATTAATACAATGCTTGCTGTCACTAATTGTGTGAGTTGGAACTTTTAAGTACCAAGTCTGAACTAATTACAAATAACAACTTTCAATGTGACAGAAAAGATTTATCATCCTCTCCCAGCTCTCTCCTCCCATCTCACTACTTGGTCTGTACCCCACATGTCTGATTTAATGAGCTCTGTAAATAGAGTTGGGTATCAGGGAAACAGGGAACAGCACAAGCCTTCTTAAGGTCCTACCCTATGCCTCCTGGTTTGGAAAGGTTTGCCAATTACCACACAAGACAATTTCACATAAAAAGACTAAAATATGTTTACTTCCTGTAAATTTCCATATTTGAATACACTGCATTAGAGAAGAAAGAAAAACAAATTTTCAGGAACAGCAAAAGTACTGTTTGCTTCAAGTAGTAAACAGAACAAGGATTGTTATATAATTTACTACTTCTGTTTAGGAAGTATTTATCCAAGTGTATAAAACTGTTCTGAATGCAATGCTAACTTTTTATGAGCTCTATGCATGTCCATCCATTCACCAAGTTGAGTCATTTAGGCCACTAGTCTACCTCCTTTTGGACTCCTATAGGAGTCCAAATTAAAGCAGTCCTGACAGATGAGTGGCTAGCCTTTGCTTGGAAACATCCCGTGAAGGCTACCATTTCCCTGGATAATTGATTCCATGATGAAACAGACAAAGCAGCAGGGCTACCTTCAAGTTCCCATCAGCCGTGATCCTCAGTCGATTGCAGGATCCACAGAAATGCTCAGACATGGAAGTGATGAAGCTGACTTGCCCCTGAAAATGTGGTACCTTATATGACTGTTAAAAGCCAAGCATGAAAGAAAAATGGAAAAAAAAAAGAAGCAAAGTTAAATCACATCATTTCTACTTCATTCCTAATATTTGTTCTAGCTTGTGAAGACAGAAGTTAGGGGTGTGCAAAATGTTTTGAATTCAAACTCTTTCAAATTCAAAACACCTTGCTTCAAGCACAAAACAGCTGTTTCCAATATGAAATTTATTTATTAAATGCATTAATTAAATTTATAGGCTGCCTGACTCCATCATGACTCTGGGCAGCATACAGTATAAATTTAAAACAATAAATTGCAAACAATACAAAAAGCAGATGTCCAGAAAAATAATGCCCATTTTGACAAATTGTCACAACAAGAGGTCTTGCCACCCACTCTAGCTCAAGTCCTGGGGGAAGAGTCAATTAAGGGCTCATCTGAATAAGGTCAGGGTGGGGGCCATACAAATCTCTGGGGGGATATCATTCTAGAAGGCAGGTGCTATGACAAAGAAGGCCCACTTCCTGGTCCCATAATAATGTCCTATGACATTATTTAATCAGTGGGGCCCAGAATATACCAAATCTGCTGGAATGTAAAGGACAGGCAGACTGGACCCGACCACAAAGAAAAGAACTGAACTACTGGAACACTGTACCTACCACTCCTAATCCCCACAGGTGGCCCCAAAGAATATCATGGCTGATAGTACTGAGAGATGCTGAGATCCATAATGGTCACACTATCCCTGTTCCAGCTCTGCCAGAAGTGAGACACGCTTGTCTCTAAGTGTGTCCAATGCCATCTCAGTAGTACGTCCCAGTATAAAACCAGGCATAAAAGGATCTAGATAATCTGTATTCTCCAGGGCTCTCTGAAACTGTAGGATGACCACCTTCTCAACAATCTTTCCCAAAAAGGGAAGGTTGGAGACTGGATAAAAATTGTCCAAGACTGTCCAGTCCGGCAAAGGCTTCTGTATCACCCCCTCTCTCAGCGAAGGAAATATTACTGCACAGACTCAACCATACATCATCTCCCAAGTGGCTTTAATCAGCCAGGAGTGGCCCCCAATAAACAGGCAATTGGGTTAGTAGACTTGAGGATCCTCAGCAGTTACTGGCTCAAACTCACCCCAGGTAACCATACAAGACCTTGCTTCTGTCACCTCAATAGGACCTGCACAGTTGGAGTACAGCTCCAAACAACTCTGAGCAACCTTATCCACCAGGTGTGGCACTCCAGATTATCCTGTGGCTCATCCCTACCTAGCAAGGAACGAGTCACCTTAAAGAGATTCTCTGAACCAGCTATCTGCAGCTGAGATAAAAGTGCCCACCTTATCACCATGATGCAATCCCTAATATGTGTTTTTACTCATGCTCAGTTGGATTTACTCTTTGTCTTCTTCCAATGGCTCTTTTGGCATCTCTTCTGGCATTTCACCTCCCAAAATTCTTCAGACAACCAGGAGTTCCCTGGGATTGACTTCCAGTGAGAAGCTACATAGGAGCAATCCAGTCCAATTTCTTTGACACATACCCATTCCAGGAAGTGACCAATGGCTCCATCAAACCACCCATTAGATCCTCAGGAAAGACCCCAAGCTCCCTCTGAAACTCCATAGGGTGGATCAATCTAATAGTTCTATTCACTTGTGGCAGCAGAGGGCAACCCCAGCGTGCCTAAATACAATCAGAGAGTGATGAAACGTGCTAGTTCTGAGTATTTTAAAAATATCTCAAGCTCAGAACCCATTTTACATTTGAAATAGCTGTTTCACCCTTGAAAATGGAGTGTTTCGAATTCAGTACAGTTCAAATACAAATAATTTTGCACACCCCTAATAGCAATGAATTAGATATGGTATGGGGAAAGTATAGAACACTGGCAAGAAGGATATGCCACCATGAGGTTAGAAGTCACCAGTAGAAATATGCACAGGATCAATACTATACTGGAAACAAATTCTTGAATCTGGGGTTGTACTATTCCTCCAATATGTAGGGACATATATGATAAATAGCAGACACTTGCATTACAAGGATTCCTATCTTCTTACCAACAATTTCCTGTTAAACTTATTTCTACAAATGTCTTACACACAAGATGGAAAAGTCCATGACAACATTTTAGTGACATGTTTAGATGAAGGTTATTTTAAATTCTTACATGGTGCATACTTTTCTGTAAGAAGCATCATGCAAATCATGTACAAATCACATATATTATGGAACACATATTATAAACACAACAGCAGTTGTCATGGATACAACTGCAAAGTGACTCAAATTCTCAGACACTATACCTCATGTATAGTCTACATAAAAAGCAAGCACAGAATACTTTATGTGTAGTAGATAACACCAGAAACTTATCCCAGGACAATTACCTATGAAGGTAATTACCTACGAAGGTAATTGTGCATAAACTTATTCTGGAAACAGGCGATACTTAACTAACTGCAGTTTACAAAGCACTATTTCTAGTCCCAATAAGTTTGGTTACTTCTCTGCGTATGCTCTCTCTCTCTCTTTCTTTCCTATTATTATTTTTATTTCTACTCTGGAGTTCTTTTTACCACTGTAGGATGTATTGTGGTGTACAATTAAATAATACGTTGTTTAAAAATTGGGGGGTGGGGGCATTCCCTATGGCCAGAGAGATTCATGAAATGTACCTAAAACATGAACATGTAATGTGCATGTTTAATCTTATGATTTTCACATCTAGATAAGAAAAGTTCCATTTAAAAAATCCCTATCATAGCAATACAGCTGCAGTTCCCTTTACTTCCCTGTTAAAATTCATCTTGACAGATGTATATTTATTACAGTGGTACCTCGGGTCACGAACTTAATTCATTCCGCGACTCTGGTCGCGACCCGAATTGGTTGCGACCCGAATCAAATTTTCCCATAAGGTTCAATGTAAATACGGTTAATCCGTTCTGACCCCTACGAATTTGGTAGCCAACCAATTTTGGTCGCAACCCAAATCAAATTTTCCCATAAGGTTCAATGTAAATACGGTTAATCTGTCCTGAACCATATGTATTTTTTTTTTTAAACCACAAAAATATGACACAAAGTACAGTACAGTACAGTATGAAGAGAGAGAACACTAACCTTGCTTGAGGCGTGGAGGACAGGAAGGCGGGTGGGGAGGCGGTTATTGTTTGGAGGGAGAGTCCCCCTCCCTACAGGAAGCCATGACCACGTGTGTCAGCAGGGAAAATGGCTGCGGATCCTGTTCGTCACCCGATGTGGAGTTTGCGAACGGAAGCAAAATTTTGCGAACAGTGCTGTTTGTGACCCGAATTGGTTGTGAACAGAAGCGTTCGTGACCCGAGGTACCACTATATCTCCAACAACACTTTCCTTCAAACCCTTCTTTCCCTTTTTTAATTTACTACAGCTATGCTACTGTGATAGACACAGCATCCAGCCAATACCACGATTCGCATAATTGTCAAAAGTACACAGGGAGGCTGTATCAGGACAATAAAAGCCATATCATCTCCCTCCCTCCCTGATAGCTAATCAAACTAGCACTGAAATAGCAGACCAAGAAGCTCTCTCTGATTACTGATCCTTTGATCAGGCTAATAATTACCTTGGCAGTGCTAGAGGCTTCTTCACAGGGCAACCTTTTCAAGTCTGGCCATCTTTGTGTGATTGTATCTAGCATTTCCTTGTAGCTCACCATTTTCTTGAAGTTCCACTTGTTGCCTAGAGTAAGCGGGGAACAAATGTTATGGGTTGAATAAGTCTGGTAATGACTGAGAGGGATTTAAGTCTACAAAAGGCATGTTTTTAACTATAGCAACATTTTCATCAGGAGCAACAGAGTGCTAAGTGGCTAGAGAATAGTTAAGATGCAATGGTAGGTAGTTAAGAAGCAGTGGCTGGCAGTGGAAGGAGCAGAAGTATGTGAAAGTCCTATTCCTCTGCAATTCTTTTTTTTTTTTTAATGTGGTTTGTGCAGCATATCAACAATAGCATTATTAATTAAACTTAAGGTATAAATGTAGGAATACCAGGAATAAACTAGTTGTGTTTTGTTACCATGAAACTGTGAGATCAGAGATATACAACATTAAGAATAAAAAAACACCAGCAATATCAATACTTTCACCTTGTACTTGTCCCTTTCCCAGAGAAATTCCTATGTAGGCCACAGAAGCTGAAGATACCTCTAAGCTGATATTCCATCACCATCTTCTATAGGAATGGGAAACTGCTCACTTTTTCATTTACTCAGTCTTTGAAGCCAAGTGTAAACTCAAGAACTCACCATCAAAAGGCATGTATTCTATAAAGCGCACATCCAGGGGCTGCTTTTCTGTAAGCGAAACAAAATCCAGCAGCTCATCTTCATTGAGTCCTCGCATAACCACACAGTTCACCTAAAAAAAAAAAAAAAAGTAAATGAATAAGTCCAAGGCACACAGGGTCATTTCATAGGATGACAGCACAACGTGCCCATCTAGAAAATGTGCAGTCTGTTATTATTGAACAGACAATTATTCACTAGTTTTTCTTTAAAGGATAATAAAAAAAACCCTGTGTAATGGGAAATTATTTCAGAAACTAATTATTGGGACTGAGGCACTATGCCAGCCTTCCCAACCTGATGATCTCCAAATGCCAACAGAAGAGAATATGTGTAGCTCAGGGTTGAACTGTGGAGTCCTTGGGGTTCTCTGAGCTTGGTTGTTTTCTTGCAAACATTTCATTACCCGGCTAGGTAACATCTTCAGTGCTACAATGGAATGGGGTTTGCTTTCTGTTTATATACAGTGGCATGCCCTGCCAGTGTTGGTGGGGGTTTTGTTTTGTTTTTCCCTCTGGTAGTTCCTTGATTGGGGTATTGTTTACTGCTTGATTGTGTGTCTGGTGATAATCTTGGTGTTAATCATTGCTTATCTGGGTGATGATTGCTGGTGAGATGATCTGGTCTTTAGTTTTCCTTTTTATTGTCTCTTTTTAATAGTGTGTAGGTGTTGTTTATTTCTATGTGCCTGTTGATGGCTGCCTTGTCTGAATACCAAGCTTCCAGGAATTCCCTCCCATGTTTGGATTTAGCTTGGTCTAAGATGCTGACAGCTTCCCAGTTGAAACAATGGTTAAGTCTGTCCATGTGTTGTAAGATTAAGGAGTTTTCATTGTGTCTTCTGACTGCTAGTTGGTGTTCATGGATATGCTCTGCTAGCCTTCTGCTTGTCTGTCCTACATAGTGGTTGTTACAGTCCTTACACTGTGTGTTGTAGATGACTCCTGTTTTTTCTTCTTGGGCTACTGGGTCTTTTGGTTTGCTTAAGATGTTTTGGAAGGCTTTTGTTGGTTTGGGAGCTACAGAGATGCCATGTGGTTTTAATAGTCTGTTGGTAGTTTCTGAGACGTTTCTGATGTATGGCAGTGTTATCCTTTTCATAGCTTGTGTTGGTTGTGTTGTAATAGGGTGAGTGGTCAGGCAGTTTTTGATAAAGTTGTGTGGCTATCCATTTTGTTGGAAGATGTCGTATAGGTGGTCTGTTTCCTTTTTCTGCTGTTCTGGATTGCTGCAATGAACTTATGCTCGTTTGAATAACGTTCTTACACAGCTCCTCTTGTGGGAGGTTGGGTTGTTACTTTGGTAATGGAGTACTTGATTACTGTTGATTGTCTTCCAATAGACTTGGGTTTCTAATTTGCTCTTGTTTCTTCTGCTGATGAGGATATCCAGGAAGGGTAGCGTGTTGTTGTTTTCTTCCTCTCTGGTGAATTTTATTCCTTTGAAGATGTTGTTGACAGTTTTATGTGTCTTCTCTAGTTGTTCCTTTTTTATTATAACAAAGGTGTCACCTACATACTGGGACCATACTTTCGGTTGTATGTGGGGAAGTCCTATAGTTTCTAGGTGTTGCATTACAATCTGTGCTATGAGTCCTGACAGTGGTGATCCCATGGGTGTGTCTCTATTTGTTGGTATATTTGTCCATCAAACTGAAAATAGGTAGTGAGACAGAGGTTGATGAGGTCCACGATTCTGGGTATTTCGATCTGGGTGTATTTGGTTAGGTCAGGTGTGTTGTGTAGTACTGCTGATATGGATTCTTTCACTAGTTCTGGGTTTATGGATGTAAAGAGTGCTGTGACATCAAATGAGACCATAATTTCATCTTCATCTATGTGTACATCTTTAATTTTCTGGAGGCACTGTAGTGAGGAGTTGATAGAATATTCACTCTTCTCTGTGAGATGTCCAAGCTTTTTTGTCAGTTCTTTTACTATGTTGTATGTTGGAGTCCCTGGTAAAGATACAATTGGTTGAAGAGGTATGTCGGGCTTGTGTATTTTTGGTTGCCCATAGAAACATGGGAGGATGGGTCCACTGCTTTTCATCTGCCACTGTTCTTCTTTTGTGATCTGGCCTTTCTTGGTTAGGTCTTTAAAAGTTCTCTTGATTAGGTTGTCTAGTTTCTGAATTGGGTTGGTGTTAAATGGGATGTAGGTTTCTTTGTCCTCTAATAATTTCTTGGCTTTTTGCAAGTATTGTGATTTATCCATAATAACTGTGGTTCGGCCTTTGTCTGCTGGGAGGATGATGATGGTTTGGTCCTTCCTTAGGCTTTTGAGGGCTGCTCTGTCCTCTGCTTTAAGTTGGTGCTGATGCTGTGTTCTTCTGATCTGTGGTATGATTGTTTGCCTTATGTTTTCTTGGGTCTCTATGTTAAATCCTGTAGTTTTAAATGGTGCTTCTAAGGCTGCACAGAATTCTAGCTGTTTAGCATTGTCCAAGTTATAGCTGAGGCCTTTCTGGAGGTTATTGTGTTCTGCAGTGGATAGTGGGCGGCTAGATTATCACCAGACACACAATCAAGCAGTAAATAATACTCTAATCAAGGAATTACCAGAGGAGCAAAACAAAACCCCCACCCCCACCAGCACTGGCAAAGCAGGCCACAGTATATAAACAGAAAGCAAACCCCATCCCATTCTAGCGCTGAAGATGTTACCTAGCCGGGTAACGAAACACTTGCAGGAAAACAACCAAGCTCAGAGAACCCCAAGGACTCCACAGATCTCCAAATGCCTTACGCAACACATAATTCCTGATCAGCAGTACCTGGAGGCATCTATTCTTCACCATTTTTTATTCTGGAATGGTGGAGACACAAAACAAGTAAGTGACAGCACTGCATTTATTTAAATAATAAATAATAGAAAATAGAAAATAAAATAACATATGAGATGTGAAATAAGTATGCCAAAACTACATTTGTACATTTATGATTACTAATACGGAATATTCTCACCTTAACAGGATCATATCCAAGGTCAAGAGCTTTGTGAATTCCTTCCATTACTTTGTGGAATCCTAAAATATCAGAATGTAACTATTTAGAAAAAGTTGAGCAAAAACTTTTATAAATACACATACACTGAATCTAATACTAATACCATAAATCTATTCTTGCATAATTTTAAAGTTGAATTCACGACTCTGTCAAACACATTTAAATAAAAGCTTCACTTGCTATATAAGACAAACGAAATATCATAACAGACTGTGGTTAAATAACAATTTTAAATTCTTTTATGTAGGAGTGCAGTCACAATGGGCTTTAGACATGTGTAACATTGTGCTGAGTGTGTTTTCAAATGTATAGAGAAACCCAAATCAAGTCTTTTCACAAATTTTCTATTTCACCATCCCTCCAATCAAGATGATATAAGAGATGTTTATTCAAGAGCAATATAAAGTACCTTATGTAATCCCAAATATTTGGAGAAGAAAAATACATTGTTATTCCATGAAAGAAGAAGAGTGGGATGGGCAGGCAAAAGTCATGAGGATTAAATGACATGGACTACCATAATTGTTTGATGTCAAAACGTGTTTGTTATTTCTCTATCCTGCTTCTCTGAAAACCTCTGACTTCATTTGCAAGGTTTATTCTAATAAAATAAGTTTGCAGACTAAACATGACATTGGGGAGCATAACATACAGGGAAAACACTAGAGTTATTGTCAGGAATCTGTCCTGCGTACAGAAAGGCTTGGAAGGAAATCAGAAAGAAGAGGACTTCTGCGCAACTTTAGGCACTATCAGGCAATGCTTTAGAATCAAGAAAACACTAACCAAAACAGAAGCATCCATACTGTTCTAGGATAAATGCACCAGGCACGTATAAAGGACTAAGTACCTAAATTGCCGAGATCAAACCAAACATCTATCTAATGTTTCTATAGCAGCAACAGGAAACCCATACACTGCATGATACCTGCCTGCTTCAGGACTGCCTGTTCCCAGCAGTATCTGCCCATCCAAGTTCCTATTCTGAGACAATGTTACCATCAGGAGCCTTGAACCTGGGCCTTTTCTGGTGCTCCCAACTCCTATGAGCATTCCCCTTGAGATTAGAATGGCTCCAACCTTTTTAGAATTCAGGAATGGTATCAAGAAAGCCTGTAGGGATTGGAATGGAAATGGCCCCCTGCAGATGGCGACTGTTTACAAAGGAGATTGTTTCAGTCATGCATTGATTATTAATACTATTGCATTTTGAATTAAGTTTTGTCACAAAAGTGGAGTATTTGCTACTTAGAGTTGGTTGTGACTGAAGTGGCCCGGAAGCCTAAGTAATAGGCTTCTTCAGGCTATTGCAATGCACTCTACATGGGGCTGCCCTTGAAGAGCATTCAGAAGCTTCAGCTGCCCGGGCTGTAAATAGTGTCGGCTATTCGGCACATGTAACACCACTGCTTCGGGAGCTGCACTGGTTGCCGGTGTGTTTCCGGGTGCAATTCAAGGTGCTGGTTGTCACCTACAAAGACCTTCATGGCTTGGGACCGGGTTACCTGAGGGACCTTCTTTTCCCAGTTGTTTCTACCTGTCCAATACAGTCCAGCAGGTTGGGCATGCTCCAGGTCCTGTCAGCCAAGGAATGTTGGCTGGGACCAGGAGACGTGCCTTTTCCTCTGTGGCGCCTGCCCTCTGGAACATCCTCCCTCCTGAGATTAGGATGGCCCTGACCCTTTTGGCAGGCCTTGAAGACCTGGCTTTATGCCCAGGCCTGGGGCCCCGAGGTTGTGAAGGGCCCCGTTTCATGGTTGTGCTGATACCGATGTTTTTTTAAGATCTCTTGGCTGCATTTATATTTATATTTAATTTTTTTGTACTGTTTTAAATGCTGTTTTTATTGTTAGCCACCCAGAGTCACTGGTCTGAGATGGGCAGCTATATAAATTGAATGAATGAATGAATGAATGAATGAATGAATGAATGAATGAAATAAAGCCACCCTGAGTCATTGGGAGTTGGGCAGCATACAAATCTGAGAAATAAATAAGCAAGCAAGCAAGCAAGCAAGCATGGGATACATTATTTATTTATTTTATTATTAAACTTGTATGCCGCCCATCTCCCCCAGCGGGTGACTCTGGGCGGCTCACAATAACAAGAAAGGAAAAAGCACCAATCCCTCCAACAATGGCTAAAATCCATAATTAAAAATAGAAACATGCATTAAAAATATCCCCCCCCCCATAAATTCTAGCCCTAAAGCCTTCAAGATGCTGGGGGGGGGCAACCTATCGCCCCACCAGCCATCTCCACAGATGCAAGCCCCCATCCGACTCCCAGGCCTTCTGGCAGAGCCAGGATTTAACCCCTTTTCTGAAGGCCATGAGGGAGGGGGCACACTGGACCTCAGGAGGCAAGATGTTCCATAGGGTGGGAGCCACAACAGAAAAGGCTCTCTGCCTAGACCACACCAATCGAAATTCCTTGACGGGTGGGGTCTGCAACCTGCCCCTTCTGCTGGACCGAGTGGGACGGGCTGAAGTAACCAGGGCGAGGCGGTTCCTCAGATAACCTGGTCCCGTGCCATGAAGGGCTTTAAAGGTGATGACCAACACCTTGAATTGGACCCGGAAACAAACTGGTAACCAATGCAGCTCCCGCAACAGCGGTGTTATATGTGCCCTCCTAGGGGCATTGAGAACTGTCCACACCACCGCATTCTGCACCAGCTGTAGCTTCCGGATACTCTTCAAGGATAGCCCCATGTAGAGCATGTTACAGTAGTCCATGTACTTTAGAGCTATGCTATTCTGAAAGTAGTATATGTACACCAAAAGTAGCCACTGATGGATGTTTCTGCTTTTATTAATTTATTATTAAATTGAGCTTAATTCCCTTTTTAAGCTCATGATAATCAACACTTTGTTGGGTTGAGCACTGTGCCTGCTAAAACAGTGTTAACAGCTTGGTGTCAATTTACTTAATGCCTTATCACAGGTCAAAATCTAGCTCCTTGACTAGCAGTGATGAACAGTCCGAAACAGTTACTCTATAAACTTCCCCAGGCATCACTCTGAATCGACTGCACTGTGGTGGAGTTGCAGATGATTCTGCTGGATTCATTCAAAGCTGTATTTCCCTGCAATAATGTTTTCTAAAATTTGATACATAATCAAATATATTTTAATATTTAAATATGCAAGTACACAAGGATAAGGTTCCTCCATGTATTCAGAGATTCTCATATGTAGCATGAGATCCATATTTAGAAACAAATATAACACAGAGGGAAATGTGCAAACATCTTGAGATGATTAAAGTCACTTTTATTGGCTGTTTTTACCTACTATGCCTCCATTGGTTTTAACTGTCATTGTATCACCACCTAGTGGCTACAGATGGGCATTTCCCCTACAAAGAACAGATTACAGCCATTCCAAACTGACGTTAACATGGTCTCAAATGTTTGCTTTCAGTTTTGGAGTCCATATAATTGATTCTGTTAGGCAGCATAGAGACAAGATAAATATTGCTTATCATCATCACTCTTAAGATTGTTAGCAAAAAGCAAAGGATGCTTTCACAAAGAGAAACATGCAAAGTTTTAAAACATTTAAGACTTGTACTTGCAAACAGAATGTAACTCTCAATTATCTTCCACATAAACCGTGTGCACTGTGCATATTAATTCACAACTAAATATTCCAGCCCCATTTCCATTCCCACAATTTGGCAGCACCATTTGTACTTTTACAAAAGTGGGAGGAAAGGCATTTTCCAGCCTTTTATATAAGCGTAACTGAATCTTATTACTGTTCAGTGAGACAGATGATTTTCCGCTGTTAGGAGGGACAGCATGCTTTCTTCTATAGAAGAAGAAGGAGGAGCTTTCTCTGCCACTACAAGCCATGACAACACAGCAGTCTGCAGCTCTGTGTTCTTCCTCATTGGATACTACCTCTAAAGTGAAGTAGCCTTTCTTGCTGTTCAAATTTCTTCAAGGCCCTGAAAGGTGATTTGATGGAAACAACCTGGAAACTCAAGGACTGTTTGGCCAGACTGGAAAATAATCCAAATGCAATACAAAGCAAAACAAACAAAAACAAACAAAAAACCCAGAAGGCAACAGCAAATAGTTCCTTTATGCTGCTGAGAAAATGCTATGGATGAAGTCACCAGAAGCTGAAAGAATCTTTACCATTTTTCCTTTACTTTTACCAGTCTTATATTCATAAATAAGTTAAAAGGCATGGGGGGAGAGGGATTGATGTTATATTTGACCTGTATACTGTAATTTGTAATGTCAATAGGTTATCCAGATACATGCTGGGATGTAAGAAATCAAGAACATATGAATGAGAAAACCATGTTTGTCTCAAACAGTGGCAATTCTTTTCATCATTTCCCTTGTTATTTATTTACCACTAGAAATCTTTGTCCATGACCTCATGGTTCATTGAAACTGCTGAAATCTCTAGTTTCTGGTCAATCTCCCAAGACAATCTGTGTCTTAGGATGTTACATTTACATATAGTGCTGCATTTTACATATCCATATCTCTGTTGCTATTACTGGAAACTTTTACAAATTATGAAGTCACCCCACCCTGTAATTACAGTAATTACCAACAATTCAGTTTAGTCTTTGAATGCCTTATGTACGGGATGCATGCATTAGTGCACAATGTTACCAGATCCACTAATACAATCGTGTTACTTGTTTCTGAAAATCTGAACTCTTCCTTACTCATGTCAGTTCTGTTCTTCAGCTGACAGAATGGCTGCTGTAACTTATATGTGGTCAGTCACAAAGGGAAGGGGAAGCAACCAGTCAAATGATTCCAGAAAAAGTATAAAAACTGTAGGCAACACATTTCTCCAGCACCCCTTGAAATATCCCAAAGCTACTAATTAGGAGCTGTGCCGGCAAAGATGCTCACAGGTTGTCTACATAGAGAAATAGCCAATCTTTCCACGCTGAAGAGCTCCCACAAAGAGTAGAACTCAGGCAAGAGTGTGCTCTTGACCCAGGTGCCCCAACCAAGCATTGTCCAGATGAGCTGGAGCTGTGGCTGCTAGATTAACAAGCTAGCATGGCTTTCTGCACAACAGAAAGGTTAATAAAGAAACTGTTAACTTTGTAACTTTAAAATTTCAATAAAATATTATTTTAAAAAAAAGGTGAATAAAGAAACCGTTCAGTATAAACTGGTTCTGTGTTGTCACAAATGATATATTTAAACATTAGTTAAATATGAGAAGTGCTGTCTGATACTTCTGGGGGAAAATATCCTTTTTATGGCAACAGGGGTGGTAGCAAAGCTACCTTTTGGGTCTTCATTTTTCTATAAAATTGCATCAGCATAGATTATTCTGATATACTGAAATTCTGGCAATCTTGCAGAGTTGATCAAACTTGCTCATTCTTAAAATTAAAGAACTGAAACTGTAAGTATATATTTGTATGGGAGTGTTTTATGACCTACTGATCTAGCATCATCCCCCAAACAAAACTATTTTTGTTCCTAAAATGTATACCTTTAATCTATCTGAATTTATTTCACTGCCAGCTGAAACTCGTTTATGCAGCTGAGGAAATATTTCAAAGTGGTATATGTATTTTCAAGAACAATTAAACTGCCTCAAATAACCCACTTGGACACAGAAAGTAGTTTAACATCTAAATATATGGCTTTTCCACAAGTTTTTTTTTAAAGTAATGTCTACAATAACTATTTCTAAATTAGAATTTAAAACCAACTGAGACATATGATTTAATCTTAATGTCTAATAATAAAACCCTATCTGATACTCAGTGATGGAATTTTATTAGAGTCTAGTACATTTAATTGATGTATTTAGTCCCACACTGAGAACAATTGTCATGCTACTGAAATTTCAGCAAAAGCTCTCTGCACTATTAGAGTTCATATAATAAACTTTTAAATTTAAATACTCTCACTGGTGCAAGCTACAAACCTTATCCCCTGTAGACTGTAAGGGTTGAAATGGGAAACTGGCAGAATCCAGCACACTTTCAGACCAGGCAGAACTACTGTACAAATGTGCAACAGCCTGGGAAAGGAATAGCCAATCTGGAACAGTGGAAGTTTATTGCTGAGCTTGGCCTAAAGTTTGAAACAGATGTTCTTGATGTTCCTTATTAATCTTATCCAACATGACTAATGGTCAGAAATTATGGAAGTATAAATCCTATATTTTCTGAGGAGCTCCAGATTTACAATCCCTGTTTTAGGTAGCACTGCCAGATTTTTAATTATAGTTTATTATGCTAAGCCAGAAGCAAAGCAGATACTTATGGCTTTCTATTGTGTGTGAATCTGGTCGATACATTCTGTGCTGTTGTTATTACACAACAAATCATCTGCCTTTTAAAGGAGGGTAACAGTTCAACATTGTGACTAATCAACAATAGTTGATATAATTGTATAAATTTATAATGCCTTTTCAAACAAACCTGAATTATGACTACCACTGGAAAGTGGGAGCTCCACTAAAATGTATGTGTGTATGCGCCTTCAAGTCAGTGTTGACTCCTGGTGACTGCCTGGACAAGTCCCTGCAATTTTTGTAGCAAGATTTTGGAACTGGTTTGCCATTGCCTGCTTCCTAGAGCTGAGAGAAAGTGACTGGCCCAAGGTCACCCATCTGGCTTCGAGCCTAAAATGGGACTAGAACTCATGGTCTCCCAGTTTCTAGCCTGGTAGCCTTAACCACTACACCAATCTGGCTCTCCACTATAATGGGGGCCTCTTAAACCACTCAATGAATGATCAGAAAGAACTTTTGTTCATAAAGAGTATCGACACTTTTCTGATCATATAACAGAATAGTTAGGTTCAGTTTCTCTCAGAAGCATTTCTGGGTCTCTACCAACATAGCATTGTAGTGGTATATTTGTATTTTTTGCAGTGTCTGTAGAAGAGTACATGTTAGTGAAGTTCAGTATTTTATTTGTTATTTTAATGGATGCTAAACTGATAGCTGATAAACTTGTTGCTAGTGAGGACATTCGCTAATGCCTCTTCTGATGCTTATTTGAAAATAAAATTCCTGACAATCACTTTCTGAAATTTGGATTAATGTGCAAAATGTGTACTGTGAGTTTAAGCAAGAGGGTTATGAAAACAGTGATTCCATATGGAACATCCTGTTCATGTAAGTCAGGGTATTTTATGGTTGTTGCTATAAAGAACTAGTACTGATCAAAAATAAATACAGAACAAGAGTGCTGTCTTGGATAACATTCAGATTTTAGGAATTATGCAAAAGTAAACTCATTCTTCCCACTAAAATGTTTTACATTTTGGATGTATTTCCAACTGTTTTATTTTTAAAGTTTTAAGGTTCTATTGTTGTTTTACTACACACACACACACACACACACACAAAGTAAATGGCAATCTTACTTTTCTTTTTTGTCCAATCTAATCCTCAAAGAAATTATTACTATTATTCATGGAGGATGGAGGATATTGCACACATTCATTTATTGTTTTAAGTGGTCATGATATCAAGACATTTGAGAAGTCCTGTTCTATACAGAGCTGCTCTGGGTATGAGAAATAAATGAGTATATTCCACATGTAGCTGAAAATGGGAAAAGATGCGGCTGTTTTAAAGATTTGCAGGTAGGTGCTATGATCATGCCCTTGTATACTCTGAAGTACTTTTTTGGAATCAAATCAAAAGTGTTGCATAGCCCTCTTACAAATATAAATACATACCAATATATTAAATAATTACAGATGATGCCAAATAATAAAGAGTAACCCATGCTTAAATGATGCATATTCATCCCTACATGCTGAGCAGTAATGAACAAAAAAAAAAAGCCTTCCAAATCTGAGGTCAAATGATCAACTAGCATGAGTTCTCTGACTAGTTCTGAGCTCTTCATTCCAATCATATGACAAGTTCCATACAGGGCACAATAATAAAAATATTAAACATGCTATTGTGGAAGACTTCGATATACCTTTTCGACGGACAATGAATTCATATTTAGCTGGCACCAATGTGTCCAAGCTGATATTAATGGCATCCAGGCCAGCCTCCTTCAGCCGGGGTAACAGTCTGGCTAAATTGATCCCATTGGTTGTGACAGAGATAGTTTTCAACCCTTCTAACTTGCGCATCTGAGCTGAGAAAATACAGTGGGGACAAAGGATTAGCAACAGAGAGAACTGTATTAAACTGTAAGAACAGGTAAGCAGTATAGGGAGGAGGAAAAAATAACATGACACTTACATATATAATAAGATTTGGGGCATCCTAAATATATTCATGGAAATCTAGATCTATTTCTCTAAATTTGATGATATGCACCAAATGGTTTGCACCATTACCCATAATCAAGATGAAGGTATCAATATACCATATATACTTGTGTATAAACCCATCTACAGATAAGCAGACCCTCAAATTTTTAACCAAAATACCATGAAAGATGTGCCAGCTGTGGATAAGCTGACCTGCATTTTTCCTGGTATTTTGGTTAAAAATTTGAAGGTCTGCTTATCGACAGATGGGCTTATCTGTGATTATATACAGGAAATACAGGTATTTTTAAAAAGTATTACGGTATATTCTCGCATATAAGGCCATCTGCAGATAAGCCGAACCGGATTTTTTAGGTGCATTTTAACACAAAACTCTTGGCTTATCTGCAAGTATATATGTTATTCCAGGGGTCACAAGATGCATGCTGATCTTGGCTATCAAGTGTTTTTGTACAGCAGAGCAAACCTATAGATCTGCTTGAATTCTCAAAGTACTACCGCTAACATTCTCCCACAGTGTGACGTAAAGTATCTATAACAAGCATACCTATGATGTCCACCACATCAGGCCGGATGAGGGGCTCTCCTCCGGTCAAACGGATCTTGTCCACACCTTCCTTCACAAACAGCTTGGCAAGAGTGATGATTTCCTGAGTGCTCAACAACTCAGATCTGGGAGTTAGCTGAACTCCTTCCTCTGGCATACAATACTGACCTGAAACATGTAGTCAGAAGTTTTAAGACATGCCTGTTTCTCAAGTATTTTATGAGAAGCAAAGTTTATTTCCAAATAAGATTACAATATTTTGTTTTCCCACCCTTTTTAATGTACTTTTCTCTCCCATGAGCTGTAAGAAACCACAGAGAGGTGACTATGAATGAAAAATTACACAGACATCACAATATGCCACAGGCAACCACATTATATGCTACCGTCTCAGGAGCAAAATAGCTCCTGGAGGGGTCTTGAGATGTGGAGACTTCAGCTCCCTGAATTCTACAGGAAACATGGCCACTGCTGAGAATTCTGGGAACTTAACCTTAGCACTTCTGTAGGGTGCCCAGGTCGGCAAATGCTGCAGTAACTTTTGTGAATAGCAGTTCACTTCATTACATACATCTGATAAATTGGACTGTAGTTCCAAGATGTTTATGTCATAAAAATTAGTCTTTAAGGTGTTGTTCTTGTTATCCAGATACTTTTTAAATATATTTTTTATCCCGCTTTCATGCCTAAGGCAGGATTAGAACTCACAATTTCCTGGTTTCTAGCCTGGTGCCTTAACCACTAGACCAAACTGGCTATGTTCCATAACTAAAACAGATGAGTAGGAGAAAATTCCTAAAAGCGCCAACAGTTATTCAAATCTAACTTGTTACATGTTGCTTTAGTAATGAAAGTGATAAGAGTTCACTCTTTCAGGTTCCCAACTGCTCCAGGGGAAAGAAGACATGTTGTCCAAACAAGTTGGGCTAGAATATGTTTTGACACAACTGCTCATTTGTTGCATTCAACACTTTTGTTTCTAATTTCACAATCTAATTAAATCTGCAGGAAAGAAATGGCATCTTGGTCTATAAGACTTTGGCCCAAACAGCTTCTATTAGCCTGTGAAACAGCACCAATGAAACAAATGCAGTTTTGGGGTTGCAGTGTGTGGCATTGTGCAAATAAATCTTTACAACAGTTGCTTAACATACAGTATGTCCACTAATAAGATGTTATGAGAACAAAACTTGCATTTTATAACTGAACTTCTATTCAGAGTAGAAAGACTTACATCTGAGGTTGCATTTCTCAGTTAGGGAGATTCTCAGGTAGTTATGCTGGCGTCCAAAGCTATCAGTCAGGAAAGCAGAAAAAGGGAGAGCATGTTCAGATAAAAAGCGTGTTCTTCTTGGGACTGCAATTGCCTGTGTTACAAATAAAGTTATTTTCACTTTTGAGATTTCATGGAAAAGGTATTGATTCTATTGAATGTAGGAATGGGAGGGGGTGGGGAATATAATTAAGTGAAGGCAAGTAACTCAATCTGGAGTACCCAACGTATTGGCAAGCTCCTTTGCATTTTAAAAGACGTAACGTTCTACATGCTAATACAGATTATCAGTACCTACACAAGAACTGATAGAACAAAGTAGGGCATGAATTTCTTAAATATATATTTATTATCTAGACATTAAAATCTTTAGGAGGTACTGTATGTCTAGTGAAAACACTAGAGAAGATCTTGTTGCTGGCTGCTCCAATTCTTTGGAATGCCTTATCAAGTCTCATCACACGAGATCATTCTCTGCTCTCAGGCATTTTTTTTTTCCAGTAAGAACTGTGATGTGTACCTAATTTGTGGCTTCTGGGGTTAGGGGGATATTTCATATCTTTATTATTTTTAGGGGTGTATTTAATGGACAACACTCCATTTTGCTCCCTTATTTGGCAAATCAGTTTGGACAACATTTGCTACTTCCCCAGACAATGGATATTCACTGTTATCAATAGTTTTTTCTGTTAGGCAGAGTGCAGATATAACCACCAGCGTTAGAGAGATTTAAAGAATGCAATGTCCTTATCTTGTTCTCTGAAGAAATCCAGAGAACCAGCCAGAAGGTATAAAATATATCTGGTTGTTTATTGAGAAAAAATAAAAACTACATAACCAAATACCAGCCAGAAGGTATAAAATATATCTGGTTGTTTATTGAGAAAAAATAAAAACTACATAAAATACAAGTTTCATGCAAAACATATAAAAATCACTTCTTCTCATATATGTGGCATCCAAGACCTATCCAATACACAAGTTTAACAAAGTCTCTAGCCAAAAAACTCTCAGAGAAGAGGTACACTACTTAGTTATTAGTTACTACTACATAACCTATAAAACTGATTACATGATGACTAAAATCCTACTAAGCAGTGAGGCATATAATCACCCACAATTTATTGACACTATGCACCTCCCCTTGGGTAACTAGCATAAAGACACCAATAGGTGGCAGTAAATAGCAGTATACGTACAAACTAGAAAAACAAATGCAGGTGGCATGACTTTTGCAGCCATAACAATATGTTTGGAGATAGGCGATTTGCTTTTCTTCCCATGAGAATATCCTAACATTTTCCTGTATGAGTTAAGCTTTTGGACTTGAAAAATCCCATTTGCCATTTAACAGACATTCTGTTTTAGCAGATACTCTTCCCCATTCACTCATTCAATTGATATAAAATGTATTTTGTGCATACTGGGAAGGTTCTTGGATTGGCAGAAACCTTTAATTAGGTTTTCTGACTGCTCTGTTTCACCGTCCTACCAAGTTATAGCATCTCAGGTGATTGTATGCAACAAGTAAAGGCCACTATCATGATGTTACACACACATGCAAATATTGTTGAAAAAGCAATTCTAACATTATTTCCAAAAAATGCTGATTCTTTGCTTATCACGTGTCAAAGATCAAAACAAAATACATCAGCAATGGAAAACACAGAAGGGAAATGCTTATATTGAAATCTTCATACTGAAATGCTCATGTCAGAAGCAAGATATTGCTTCCTTCCCCACTAAATCAGCACTTTTCAGAACACAAAGAGGAGAAAGTCAAATATTTGATTTGTTGGCAGCTATTACTGCAGTATTTTTCGAAAACAAACGTAAAAATCCTGAATTAACCTTTATATAATCTCCTTCTGGACTACTGTCTATTATTGACCATCAAGTGTCTTCACCTTTTCACCAGCAATAAATGCAGACAAACATCACAGAGAAAAATAATAAAAGAAATAGTGGAATAAAAATAAAATAATTGTTTGGCACTAAGGCAAGACAACTAAATATACCTATAATACATAACTATTTGTTAATCCAAAGTACTCTTAGGTTCATGATGGATTCTAACAAGTGATATGAGTATGTATCTATATACAGTGGGGCAAAAAAGTATTTAGTCAGCCACCAATTGTGTAAGTTCTCCCACTTAGAAAGATGAGAGAGGCCTGTAATTTTCATCATAGGTATACCTCAACTATGAGAGACAAAATGGGAAAAAAAATCCAGAAAATCACATTGTCTGATTTTTAAAGAATTTATTTGCAAATCATGCACATATGGGGAGAATAAGAGTCTATGCCAAACAGAATCAACTACCACTAAAATTCCTTGATCAGGAGAGGCTGGGATCTTTAGAATAAAGTTCTATCCCTGATATGTTCCTCTCCTACCAACAGGAGGAAATCATATGAAAATCATCCCTCTGTCCCTCTTAATTTCAATTTAAGTACAGTTTAAGTACAGTTAATTTGATCATCCTCATTTAATAACTGTCCTATTTTGTCATATTAAAAAGCAAAAGTCATGAGCAACTTTGGAAAAACTCTGGGGGTTGCATAAGGCCCCAAAGTCATTGCACACCCTTGACCAAATCCAATAATGGTCAGCCAGAGCTGTTAAAAAGGCATAGGTAGGAAATTAAAGCAGTTGCCCTTCTCTGCTCCTCCTTCACACCTTTAATCCATAGGTCATGCTAGTTGCAGTTTCTAGAGTTTGTATTCTAATACATCTGGAGAGCACAACTTTTCCCCCAAATCAGTTTAGATATGCAGTTCTCCAACCCAGCAACCATAGCTTGCTCCAGATAAACAAATTACATTTGTGAAACTGAGAACAGTTTTACAATTATAAGTGCAGTCCATTCTTCAAAGAAAAGGATGTTTCAAGGAAAAAACTTGTCAGGCTTTATTATATTATGTAGTGCATTATTCACAAAGTATTGGTTTTACAAAGGATGAGAGAATGGCCTGATATTTTTTCACACACTAATGCTGTTTTTGTTGCATGCAGGTCTGTTCCACTGGGAACTGCATTTAACATAACTCCTGTTTAATACAGACACAAAGCCACTGGAAAAGATAGGCTGATGATACCTACTGTACATCTTAATCCTAGACTAAACACAAAATGTGATCAAGTTGATAGCTGGAGGGTGTATGGATCTGGAAGGAGGCTCAAAGAGTACAGACTCAGGCTCATTCCCAGTAAGATAGAGTATATGTCAGTTTGCAAGCCATCTTGAGACCAGTGATTCTGGACAAGGTCATATTTCCCCAGACTAAGCTGGTTTGCAGTCTGGGAGTCCCCCTGGAGCAGGTGACAGCTGTGGCTAAGACAGGCTTTGCACAACGTCATCTTGTGTACCAGATTTATTTTATTTTATTTATCTCAAACACATGACTCTGGGCAGCTAACAATGTTAAAACAGATAAAAAAAATATACAAATACAAATCAGTTACAGCCATTCCTGGATCAGGAGGCTTCGCTCACGGTCACTCATGCTATGGTCACCTCATGATCGGTCTGTTGCAATATGCTGTACTTGGGGCTGCCCTGAAAGACCATCTGAAAGGTACAGCTCTGGGCAAGCTCACAGTATTAAAAATGAAGAAAAGACAACATTATATAAGAAAAGACAATCATCATCTGAGGGAAGAGGTTTTTTTTTTTTTTTTGGTAAACAAACTCCCATGTCACCTTGAATAGTTACAGGCAATTCAGAGTTTGTCTGGAGAACATCACTACTATGATAATTGCTCTGGTTGCTAATTGGCTTCTGGATGCAATACAAAGTATTAGTTGTCACCTTGAAGCCCTATTTGGCTCGGAAACTGGATATCTGCAGGATCGCTTTCCCCCAGAAATCTTATAGGGAGGGCACCTTCAAGTCCCATCCTTGAAGGACTGATATCATCAGGGACCATGAAGAAATGACCTTCCTATTGCCGCTCTCTCCTTGGACCAATGCTGCACCTAAGGTCAGATCAGCACCAGCCCTGTTGGTACTAAGGGAAGCCACCAAGACCTTGCTGTTCCAGAAAGCATTTGGGAATTGATAGCACGGTGCATTCTCATCTTACTGTTGGTGACTGGTGCTATTTATGTTTGTTTTTTCCTTAGTGTGATTATAAAGATTTTGTGGTTGTTTGAATTTTGTTACAATGTCTTATGGTTTTTATTCTTTTATTGCTTTTATTTAACCCTTTGTATTATTTGTAAACCACTTAGAGCCTTTGGGGGGATTAAGCATCATAGACATTGATAAATAAATGCATATTTTCAACACTTCCAGAAACCTTTTCATAATTACAATGCCCAAGACTAGTACCTGGAGTCCTAAACCTTCGTATTTCATTTTCTAACTGCTGATCTTTGAATTTTGAATTCCAGCATTGCATAGCTACCTTCTCACTGACCATTCTTCTAAATAAACAAATAAATAAATAAAATAAATGAAGATTAGTAAATTCATTCATTTTGTCCTTCATTCTTGAAAGACATGTCAAAAAAATAATGAACATTCCATGGTTGGAGAAGATGGCCTCCCAAGTCATATTAAGTAAAAAGTTTGAGTCATGCACAACTCCTAGTGAATTCATTGACTTATACATTTAGTTTTCTGGCAGCATTTAGGAAGTGCTTTGCCTTTACTACCTTCTGGGATTTTTTTTTTTTTAATTCACAGTTTAGCCTAAAGTCCTAAGATTTTCTGGTGGTCTCCCATCCAACTGATAAACAGGTGTGTGTTTTTAAAGGGGAGCCAAGGTTAGCTAAAATGAGCCACCGATCCCTCATACCTACACATTTTTGATGATCTGAGAAACTGTAACTAGCTCAATTTTTAAAATGTCTCCATTTATTTTTTTGGAATATATTTTCACACATTATGCATACCTTCTTTTCTGAGTAAGTTGTAGCCTTCCATCACTGCATTTCATGAGAAATATTCCATCAAATCTCAATTATACTTATGAAACTGATTGATATTCCTATGCCAGAAATTCAAGTTTGTCTGATTTCCCATATTATGCACATAAATATAAAAAGAGTAAATCTGCATCAACCTGTGGGTTTTAAACTGTAGCCATACTAAATGCTTAACTTTCATCTCCTTTAAGTACCTCTGCACATCCTTAATTTACACTAGCACATGAAGGCATGTTAGAAGCTGAACTATGCAGAGCTGGGTTTTTCTGTCATAGCTCCACTAAAAAGTTTCTTTGAAAGTTTGCATCAGAGGCTAGGATGCTACAATGTTATGACATCAATGTATGCAAACTGTTATGTTGATATCACTGCAGTTTGCTGTGTCCACTCCTGCTTTGACTTACAGGTAGTCCTTGCTTAACAATCATTCAAAGTTATCATGGCACTGAAAAGTGACTTATGACTGGTGCATGAAGTTATGGCCATTTCAGCGCCCCCGTGGTCACATGATCACAATCCAGGAGCTTGGCAACCAACTTGCACTTATGATGGTTGCAGTGTCCCAGGGTCATGTGATTGCCATTTGTGACCTTCCCAGCCGGCTTCCAGCAAGCAAAATCAATGGGGAATTGCATGATTCACTTAACAAATGTGTGATTCATTTAATGACCATGCAATTCACTTAACGACCACAGTGATTCACTTAATGACCACCACAAAAACGTTGTAAAGTTGGGTCCAGTCATGTGATGATTCACTTAATGACTACGTTGCTTAGTGACCTAAATTCCAGTCTCAATTGTGGTCCTTAAGTGAGAACTACCTGCACTATTTCTTATTCCTTTTCTGTGCTTTGTTTCATGGTACTTGACCCCAAAAGAAATAGTATGATGGATACATATGTATGCATATTTTTACAGAATGTTACATCTGCAAAAATCAAAGTCAACTCCATAAAATCTATGACATAAGCCAGCTACTTTGCAATTTTTTAAGAGTCCATTGGAGTCGGGCAGCTAATAAATTCAAATAAATAAATAATACACAACTACTTCAATTTTCAGTTGGCTAATTTAAAGAATATTCACCACTGTACAGTATAGCTATGTGTTACTGAACAATGTTGGTGCATTGATACAAAATATTTAAAATTTAGGGCAACTGAAGAATCACTAAATAAAGAAACCCTGGTCATATAACGTTTTTAAAATACATTTAGCATCCATTTGCAGTTACGATGGTGATGAAAAAGTAACTTTACGACCAATCCTTGCATTTATGACCTTTGCAAGTCTGTAAAGCAAAGGAAAGCTGAAAATCGTAAGCACAGTCACATTTTCACTTAGTGACCACTTTGCTTAACAACTGAGTTGCTGGTCTCAACTGTGGTTGCTAAACAAGGACTTCATGTATATCTTTTTCTTTTGCAGGAAATACAGTGCTAACACCCAGTTAGGATATGTGGAGAGCAGCCCCCTCCCCCAACAGAATCAGTTGTTTTGGTTTGTTTACTTTGTCCCAATGAAATTAGTAGTGTGCATTTAAATTGAAACCTGACCCTACTTACACAGCTCCAGCTCTCTAAGGCTACTTCAAAACTGCAGTGGGGAAACTACATTATAGCATTGGATGGAACTGAAGCCAAAGCTAACCTAGTCCACACGTGGGACTCAGGTTACAATTTCTGCACTCTTAGGCTTGAACGTAACAATTATAAAAAACTGGAGCAAGAAAGCTTCACATATTTAAATATGTAATTAAATAATTTTAAACTACTGTCTCTGTTTTTATCTAAGTTGATTTTATTTTGTCTCAACATGGGAGCTGAAATCCAAACTTCCAATTTGTTCCAAAGAAATCCACACACCGTTTAACCCTAAATGCTTCAGTGAAAGATTTTGGGAGGATTAGAAGTAGCTATGCAACAGCACCTTTGTAAAATTATCTCAGAGAGATACCATCTTACCTTCAGGCCAAAATATGAAAAGGTGAGATCAATTTCTCATATTTTGCCAGAAGATAAGATGGTATCCCTTTGAAGCCATTTTAAAGGGTGCCATGGCATAACTACTTCCAATCCTTCTAAAATCTTTCACTGAAGCATTCAGGGTCAAACAATGTGTATATATCATTGACAACTTAATGCCAACTTAAAAAATACAAATAATACAATTCATTAATGACATCAACCCAAAACCTTACCTGCAATTACCATCACAGAAAATCTCAAGAAAAAAAAATCAAATTACTGAGCCTGATAAATCATTTTTAACATAATCAAAATAGTTAAATATGCTGTTCTGAACAGCCTTTTTCAACCTGCTACCCTTGAGAAGTACTTGATTTTATTCTTATCTAATTGCAACTGGTTGGCAATTATGATAATTGAAAACGGAATCAAGTTAGTTTTAAGCACAAGAATGATAAAATTATGTTGGCAAATAGTAATTTTGTTTCAGTTGTTTTCTAAATTTCAATCTATACAAAGTAGCAGCCCTAGCCTCAGGAAATGTTTCATACAGAACTTTTGGATTAAGGGCTGAGCAGGCAAACAATATCATGTAAGCACTTGATTTTGATAATCCTCAAATTCTTCTTTTACATGTCATTACTGATTCCATTCTTAAATTACTTGGCTTATACAGAGTATGAAGAATGCACCGCTACGTATGTGAAGAGTGCATTTTTTTTTTTTTTTTTGCAAAAGAAAGTACTTCCCTTCTAAAGTACTCTCACCCCCCCCCCCCCCAGGTAGGATTAGAAGTAATGTTTCTAGGTGAAAAAAGCATAGTATATTCTGATATACAAGGTATAAGGCCTGATTCCTTGTCTTCTATAACATCTGCCTGGCTGATTCTGCATGGATGGTGCACACCAGGTTCCTTCAATTAAAAAATGTTATCTCTCAGGACCCTGAAAGTGTGCTGTTTCTGTGGCAGTGCCTTTCCTCTGGAATGAGGTTCCCCTCAAGATCCAGATGGCTCCGCTCTGCTTTTGTCTAGAAGAACCGTGAAGACCTACCTCTTCACCCAAGCCTTTGGCAAGGGACAGTGTTTCACTCTCAGTGACACTCTCCCTTGCTTCACTGCGTTTGTCATTGGTTATTTTTACATTTTATTGATACTGTAATTTGATTGTTGTGAGCCACCCAGAGTCATTGAGTGGCATACAAGTTGAGTTGTTTAGAGTTGGGCAGCATACAAGGGTAATAATTTAATATTCATATAACATTATGGCACTGTTTGCTTAACTTTCTCGAATGATTACACTTACGGGGGTTCACACTAGGGCTACTATATCTGGGCTGCAAAGAGTCTACAGTTTTCCTTCTCTCTTTGCTGCCATCTCATGCTTGTCCGCATCTTTGGAGCCCACGTATATCCCTCGTTCACACAACCCACTAACTCAGAAAGAAGCAAACCCACGTGGTGGCTCGGCGTGTTGTAAGAATCCAGACAAGCTCCTCCCCACTTGATCCGCTTTCTTAATATGCCGCTGTTCTAAAGTACGCTGTCCCAGGATGAGGTGACTTGCCCGTTTCAGGGTCCAAGGTATTTCCATGTGACTCCAAGAGGCGCAACCCCGCGCGACCCAGCAAGGCTTCCATCCGAGTAAATGGGCTTAGAAAGGCAGCGCTGGCCGCTTGCTCACATCATATGGAAGGCAAGTCCTTCCTCTCCTCGCCTCACCTCACCTGCTCAGAGGGCAATTCCAGCGCGTGCTGCTGCTGCTGCTGCTGCTGCTGCCTCACCGGTGCCCCGGACCGACAGCTCCTGCTCGGCTGGACTTGGAAGGCCCCTCGCAGGAGCAAACTCCGGCACTCGCGCTGAACGACCCTGAGAGCTGACACGGTTGCCATGGCCCTCAACTAAGCTGAACCGCTTTCTGACAACCAGCCCAGCTCGGGCCACAAGCACAAGTAGCCGGCTGGAGTCACGTGAGTCGAGAGGGTGGGGAGCCAGCCACCAATACCGATCGAGGAGTCCGCTTGGCACGCCGGGATTTGTATTCGGCTGAGGCCTCTGCGCGACTCCTTGCGTAATTTTCGGGTTGCGTTCCCGGCTGCCTGTGAACACTTGCGCAATCCGCGTGAGTTCTATCGCACCTGAGACCAGAGAGAGCGAACAGCTGCAGGCTTTGTGTGTGTCGGGCTGTTTTCTCAGGCAGCAGCTATCCGAAACAAAAGAAGAGGAGGAAGGGGGGGGGCGTGTATCGCCCTCAGTTTTGCAAGTACATGTTTGTCAGCCACCGGAACGAACCTCTGCTGAACGTCAAAGGATTCCGAGCCTTTCAGATATCAGGACCGCTAACCAGGCTTAGGTTTGTTAGCATTCTTAAGCCCGACGTCTGTTTCGAAAAGGCGAGGGAGGGTAGCGTTAGCCAAGCAATCTTGCCACCGCCAGCGTCGCGTAAGTTGTAACACCAACCCTCGTGCGGTTAAAGTTCATGCGGGCTGGTGTTGCTGGCGTGGAAGCCAAACTTCTCCGGGAAGAGAGCCAGCAGCAAATACTTCGCTCGCTTCTGGGCCTGGCTAACCCTTGCGGCTGAGTCCAGCGTAGGTGGGCATAAAGGAGCAAGAGGCGCAGGGTAACTGGGGTGAAGCTGGTGATATGTTTACACTCTCCTCCCGCTCTGCCTCTCTCGCCGGAGTCGGCTCCGCGGTGCTGGAGGGGCAGATGCGAGAAAGCCGTCTTCTTCCTGCAGGGTGTCGTACGTGGCGACAGCTCTCCCCAACCTGCTATCTCCAGTCGTTCCCTGATGGCTGAGAATGGGGGGAGCTGTACTTCAACGGATTTGAATGAGACGAGAGTGGGGTAGCTAATTGCCACTAAAAGAGTTAAAATTGTAACTCCTTAGCAGAAAGGGAGCGGGGTGGGGGGGAATAGCAAGAAAACCGTAAGTTTGTGGAGGGGTTGGCTACACGGAATTGGAAATGTTGGTGTGGATAAAGAAGAGACAGAAGCAGGATCAGCTCTGGTTGAATCAAATGTTTAACAGTTCCTGCAAAGGAAAAGGCAGTGGTGGGAATTAAGTCAAAACAGAGTCATTGTTTATAAATCAGCTTATATTTTTTGCTAAGTGCATATGAGTTGCTCTCTTCAGTTTATATTGATCTGCTCTTATTCCTTGGGCATTAAAGCAGTATTTTTTTTAAATGCTTATTTAGGATGAGTCTCTCTGGAAGCACTGGCAATGCTTCAGGCTTTGCGATCCATTGCCTGGCCCTTCTGGATTTACCATCATCATCTCAAACCAGAAAAGGAAAACAAAGGAATTTCCTCTCCTGCCTTGAGAGGAGAGACCCCCACATTAAATCATGATGCTGTTATGCTAGGAAGCCTCCCCTGTATTCTTGGCATCTGTCTGCAGAAAGGGCTGGAAGTGCCATGCAATGATAAATCTGATGTGATTCACTGACTTTCATTCAGGGGATTTGTTTTCCCTGCAGAATTTGGAGAATAATTTCCAAATGGTGTTGCTGTTTCCTATGTGCACACACATATGCTGATAATAAACGATTGGTATTGTGCAGTGTAATTTTGTGCCTAACTATTCATTTACACTTGATTAGGTATAAGAAGACTGTAACCTAAGGCAGATTTCTTTCTTTCCCATGTGTTGATGTTCAAGGATGTTTGCTGAGCAGGTATAAAAGGGAATTCAAATACATTCTTTATGAAGTGAGAAGTAAAAAGATTCAGGTTGCAGCAGAACAGGTTTATACGGAGCATCACAAAAAGCATGGCAGCTAGTCAAGGACATTATAAAACTGGAAATGCTGCAAAGAAATGATGTAGTTTGGTGCAAAACCTAATCTGATTATTCATGATTAGTAATTTAGATACTATTGGATTTAACTTTTAAACTTTAATTCAGATAGTAATGTATTTAACCGTTAACTTTTGAAGATTGTCAAAGGAGTTTGTCTATAATTGAACCAGAAGGCAAAAATACAGCTAATGGATGAAAATGGTATGGAAGTAGATTTCAGCTAAAAATTAAAGAATACCTTCTAAATGCAGGCATTGGCTTTTCTTTGATAGCAATAATTAAGCAAAAGCTGGAAAGGCTTTTGTTAAGAATGAAGTTACATCTGACATTCTGCATGTAACTGAAAGGGATCCAAAATACATCTTTCTAGTCTCCAACCTTCCTTTCATAGAAAACATTTTGGAGAAAGCCAGACTACAGCTGCAGAGGATTTCAGAAGAAATTGATTTCCTGCATCACTGGGAGTCAGAATATGGGATAGAAAGTACATTGGTCACTTATGGATGACCCTCATGAGATGGTTAGATAGCATCACTGAAGCAATGAGCATGAAATTGAGCAAACTCAGGGAGGTGGTGAAGGACAAGAAGGCCTGGCGTGATATGGTCCATGGGGTCACGAAGAGTCAGATACAGCTTAATGACTGAACAACATTAGAACCCAAAGGGCTGTCCTGGTCATTTTAGATTTCAGTGGCACTTGGTACTATTGACCATGGTATTCTTCTCGACCAGTGTTTTTCAAACTTGGCAACTTTAAAATGGGTGGACTTCAGCTCTCAGAATTCCCCAGCCAGCATGCTGGCTGGGAAATTCTGGGAATTGAAGCCCACACATCTTGAAGCTGGCAAGTTTGAAAAACATTGATCTAACCCTTTATAGATTTTTTGGCTGAAAACGGATAAAAATGAACTGCTGATTTTGGGATTTATTGATTAAAAAGGTTTGTTTATGGGAAGAAGGGAACTTTGATATGCAATATGGGAGGGTGAAGATCGTAACTGCTATGTTTGTAACTGCTGCAAAGAAGATCAGAAGTCACTTCTTTAGATATCTTTGTCTTGCTTTTTTGTTATTCACCTTTTCTTTTACCCTTTCACAATCTTTTTCTGTTTCTATTTTTTCTGTGTTTCTGTAGTTTTTAAAGTCTTTGCAAAGACTTTTTCTTTTCTTCTTCTTTTAATAAAAACTATTAAAAGGAAAAAGGAAAACTTTGGTTGAGACTGCCTGGGGAGATGCTGTGGTTGCAGGGGTTCCACTCTTTCCTGAGTTGGTGGTTTCATCTGGTACTACTGGGGGAGGAATGTTTGGCCCTACCTCTGCATTCTAGGATGCTCCAGGGCTTGGCACTCTCCCCAGTGTTATTTAGCATCTATGTGGTGCCACTGAGGTAAACCACCCACCGGTTCAGGGTGAGATTTCATCGATATGTAGGTACTTATCCCCAGGCCAGGCAGGAGATGCAGCGGTAACCTTGTCTCACATCTGGAGGCTGTCAGAATCCAGATGGGAAGTAGCAGGTTGAAACTGAATCCCAGCAAGCTTGAGTTAATATTTTTCCAGAACCCTTTAGGTTCTCTGGGTGAGATTGCACTCTCCTTGAAGAAGCAGAACCACATCTGAAAGTCATAATGGATCCACAGCTACTGCTGTAGCAGTAATGGAATATATGGCTGGAGGTGAGTGGAATTTTGCCCAGCTTCAGCTGCTGTGACAGCTGCAGCCATAGCAATGGTAACTCCTGTCATTATTCCCAACTAGATTACTGACATGTGCTCTACTTGGCCCTGTCTTTGAAGATAACTTGGAAATTAGTCAATTAGCAAAATGCAGCACGTGTTGGTGGTTGAGAGCTGTTGCAATAGTGTAACGCACCCAATACAGCAGGTGCTGCATTAACTACCAGTATGTTTCTAGATACAGTTAGAAGTGCTAGTTGTTACCTATATGGCTTGAGCTAAGGTTTCCCAAGGGATAGCTTTCTCCAGAGAGAATCTGATTGCTTGATCAGCCCAGGAATGGATACTCTGGGTTCTCCCTCCCCCTGTTGCCAGATCAAGGGGAGCTTGGCACAGAATACACTGAAATTTGTAGGGCCCCACACTCTTGTCATTCTGTAAGACTATTGAGACTTGGCTTTTTGATAAAACATTTAGCATAAAGAAATGCAGCATCATTTTACTTGTTATAGGTTGTTATGAGTTTTTTAATGCTATATTTATAGAGCTGTTTTTATTATTTTATCGTATTTATGTAAACTCCCTGTAGTCTTGGGGGTGAGTAGGTTATAAATTTTAGAAAATATATAAAATTTAAACTATCTAAAATAACTAAAATATCAGAAAGTTTACATTATAGACTTGAACAATGGATACAACAAATGTTCGAGCTTCCAGACTACATCTTCAGTATTTACCCTTTGCCTACTAAGATACCTCTCCCCACATACTCATTTTAGCCTTTTGGGGCCCCAGGAAAGACCTTGGATAAGTTTTCATTTGGCTGCTGTTTTTTACCTTTGCACTTCTGTCCGAAACATCACAAAAGGTTCCATTCTGTGGCAGTGTTGGAAGAGCCTGTGATTATATAATGTTTAAAAGCAGCAAAATGAAAATTTGTAAGAATGCTGGCTAGGGAATTCTGGGAGTTGAAGTCCATACATCTTCAAGTTGCCAATGTTGAGAAACACTCCTCAGACCATCCCAGAGAAATAGCTGTCCAACCTTTGTTTGAAAACCTCCAGTGATGGAGCATCAGTGACTCCAGGAGGCATCCTGTTCCCCTGCTGAACAGTTCTTATGATCAGGAACTTCTTCCTTATTTGGATCTCTCTCTGTGAAGCTTCCATCCATTGATTCCTGTCCCCCCTTTCCTTGTGACTTGGCCATACACCATTTTATGCACTGCCTTCCTTTAACCTTTTCACCTCTTTTTGAGGATCTGTGGAGAACTGAATAAGAATTTTACTTTTAATTGATTGCACTGCTCTGTGTTTTAGTATACACCATGGTGTTACTTATAGGTAGTCCTTTATTAATGACCATTCATTTAGCAACTGTTCAAATGTATGATGGCGTTGATCAAGACTTATGGCTGGTCCTTGAAGTTGTGGCCATTGTGGTGTCCCAGCAGTCACATGATCGCAATTTGGCTGCTTGGCAACCAGCTTGCAATTACGATGGTTGCAGTGTCCCATGGTCACTTGATCACCATTTGCAACCTTCACTGCCAGCTTCTGACAAGCAAAGTCAATGATGAAGCCAAAAGGAGATCACAAATGGCGATCATGTGACATTGCACCTAACAATCACACAGGATTCACCTAACAACCACAGCTGGAACTGCCAGAACTTCCATTGTAACTTGGCGTGGTCATTGCACTTGGCATGACATTGCATTTTATGACCATATTGCTCAGTGATGGAGTTCTTGGTCCTGGTTACTGTTGTTAACCAAGGATTACCTATAAATGCATTTGGTTGCATTTCTCTGGTAATTCTTTTAAGAAATGAATTTTATAACTCTGCCAATGTGCTGTCAAATATTTAAATATCTACAGAAGGTACCTTTGGAAGATGTTTTTGATTTAATGATGTGTTATGCTGCTTCCTTATCTCATTCTTTCCTGCCACAGTAAAGTACAGGGTCAACTTACTATTAATTATATTGACCACCAGGAGACAGTATGTGAGCAGTTATATCCTTATTGGGAATCATCAGACATAAGTAGCCAAATCTTATTCTGTGGGGTTCAAACTGTATACTGGGAATTGAGCTCATGGGCCATTGCACTTTAGATGACCATATACAGTTCATTAGCTTTAGGAGGTACCCAAGTCCTGGCACTCAGTGGAGTTGCAGAAAGGGACATATGGAATCTATCAGAATGGTCTTTACAGCCCATCTTCCCTTAATGTCTCAGAGAGGGAGGGAGGGAGAGAGAGATGTTGCATTATGTCATGGCCCCATGTACAAGGTTTACATCTCTTCCACACCCACCCTTGGAGAAGGGGGATTTCCTACGTATCTAACCTAACCCTAACCCTGAGTGGTGTTTTCAGTTTACCCTACTTAACTTTGATTAAGTAAGCTGTTATGTAATACATTTGTAAGTTTGGCAAGCTGTGTGAGTTTTGTGAATTCTGCAATTTGAGCTGGGGCTGATATGCAAGAAGTACCTGTACCAGAGTTGTCAGTTGTTACAGAAATGTTCATGAAATGGACCATCTAAAAAGGAAAGTACTTGTTAAACTGCTAATAGGTACCTAATCCTCATATGGCAGGGGAGGCTGAATATATACATGTTCCTTGCTCTCCCATCGATTTACAGAATATGAGCACCATCTTTCCTTCAATTCTGGAGGATCCTCGAAATTCCATAGAGAATTAGACATTGTATTGTCTATGTAGCCTACCATCCTATGTAGAGTGATATAAATCAATTATTGGGCTGATATAAATAAGTCATTTTACATACTGAACAGCACAGCTGATTGCATAGAGAGGCACAGCGGCCAGAAACGCATCATACAGATTATGGATTTTAACAAGTCAAAACTTGCCTTGAGAGGCTGTAAAAACATTTTATCAAGTCAAACCAGATTGTTATAAAATATCAATGTGTTGTCTGATGAATACCTTGGGGACTATTATGAGAGGTTTCTAGAAATGCTTATTAAATATTCAGGCAGACTGGAGCCACACCAAGTAATGCCTGCTATAATTGCTAACATCTTTATTAATAAAATGTTGCTTGATGTTAGCAAACAATTGAAACCGTCCCTGGTAGGCAGGTTACAAAAACCAATTGCAATGCTGATAGCAGCCGCTCACCACTTTTTGCAGCCGTCTCAGAATGCCTTTTTATCTCAGCAGCTAAGCATGAAAGTAGAATTATGGTGCCCCATCATATTGCTGAAAAAGATATCCAGCCCCAGGAGCAACAAGAGTCACTCTGGAAAAATACCGACAAGCAACAAGGGTCAAGGTATAAACTTGCACCACTTGTCTACAAATGTAGGAAATATGAATACTGGAAAAGCCAATATCCTAAATTAGAACAAGTGTCAGTGGCCCCACTGCATCACAAAACCAACAGATTCAATTTCAACATCTGAAGCTGCCCTTGTAAGAGCAGGCTCAGTTTCAGTATTAGCCTGTCTTTCCACTTTTACCTTCACAATAGGTCCGACTTGGGAGCACTCTTCAACTTCAACCTTTAATTTCTTTAGATTCCAAACCTCATGTTGTTTTAGAGGTTGGCCATCACTTTAAATCCTTTTGGGATGAGATTGCAGCTGATAGGTCTTGCTTAACAGTAAAAGACTTCCTAGCTTTCCTTTAAGCAATGCTCATGATTTTGCAATGAGAGTTTCAAGAACTCAGTTTTGCACTGGGAAACTCAGAAACTGCTTATTATCATCATTAATTGATAGAATCTCAATTCCTTTCTCAGGGGGACTGATTTACATGTTAATCTTTTGGGAAGATACCTATTTTGCAAGCTGGATTTCACTTTGATTGTATCCCTGAAGGGGTCTTTTTAGATGCTCACAATAGTAATAAACACAATCTTGCCTTAGCAACATTGGAACTTCTACCCAACTGTCACTTCTTCATCCACCTCTGATTCCCTTTTGCAGTCTGTGCCTGAAAAGCCAAGGGCACCTCTAACTCTAATTGTGGGCTCATATTATCTGCAGAACTGATTAAGAGGCATCCAGTGCCTGGTGTCCTGCTTATCTAGCTTTCCCCTGGATCCCTCGAATAAAACTAGTGGAAGGAATTCGACCCATTATTCTGTCCCTCAATGAACAAAGCATAGTCGTTCCTGTATCAAGTCCCTGCAACACTCCAGTTCTCAATTCTTTCTGTCAAGAAGCCAGGTTCAACACACACACCCTGCCCCTGGTTGGTATCTAGTGCAAGATCTTCATGAAGGATTGTTGACCCCATTTTTCCTGTTCTTTCAAATCTGTCTATCATTCTATCTAGCATTTTGACAGAAGCTACTCTATTTACTGTAGTAGATTTGTGTCCTTCTTCTCTGTCCCAGTGCATGGTGACTGTCAATATTTGTAGGCTGTCACTTGTAAAGGTACTTGGTATACTTTCACATGTCCTCTCAGGAACATTGCAAAACTTTGTAGGGCATTGCCACATTCCATTGCCTTGTGGCTCTGTATGATTAAAATATGTGAATGATCTTCTGGTGACCTCTCCAGACTTCACCTCCTGCCAAGAAGATGCAGTAGCTCTTCTCTCCTATTTGGGTTGCCAAGGGCATAAAGCTAACAGACAAAAATGGCAATTTTGTCAGACCCAAGTTGACTACCTGGGGCATTTATTACCTGGCACTCAGCAGAAATTAGCTTTGGAATGAATTCAGTCTATCCCCAACTTTTGCATCCAAATTGCATTATTTTTTCAGCATGGTGGGATATTGTGAAGTATGGACAATATTGTGGACAATATGGGCAGTTCTCAGAATGCTCTGCTGTCTCACAACACTCCTTCCAGTTGGGCTGAAGAAACTGAAACTGGATCTCATTGATTACTAGAGGCACTAGCTTATAGCCCTGCTTTGAGTCTTCCTAATTAGGAAGTTTATAGTTTATATTCACTTTGCTTTACCATGAACATAACAGGTTAGTGATAGGTGTGCTCACCCAGCTGCACGGTGATCAACAAAGGCTAGTGAGTTATTTTTCTTATAAATTCAGTCCTGTAGCTCATATGAACCTTGTTTGTGAACAATTGCTACCACTGCTGCCTTGTTAATTGAGAAAATGCCAACATTGGTACTCAGAAATCCCTTTACTGTTGCTGTTCCCCCTACAGTTATCATGTTGTTGCCTCGCCCTCAGCTTAACTCACCCTATTTCAGCAACACATCTACCTAATTTGACTTTCTACTTATATAGACCTCCAGTGTTACTGTTATCCATTCTCCACTAAATTTGGCTATACATTTGCCTCCTTCTGTGGAAAGGGAAGAGGAAGAACCTCATGATTGTTGTGGTTACTGGTATGGTTATTAAACCTAGGATAGATTTAGAGGAAAACCTTTGCACAATGCTGATTTTGAGCTGTATGTAAATTCCTAGTGGCAAGCATTCAGCAAGTATATCCTTACTTCACCTTTTACTGTTACGGAAGCAGGAGAACTATCTAGGGACCTCAGCCCAGACTGCTTAGACTATGCCCTCTTTTATGCCTGCCAACATGCTGCACAGCAAACTGCTAATATTTGCCTTGACTTTAGATACACCTTTGGTGTTATCCAACATTACAGATTCATTTGGAAAGAAAGAAGATATTTGACTTCTGCTGGCTCCCCCATGAACCCTCTTCCTTGGTTCTTCCTTTATTTGACACTCTTTTGCTTCAGAAAGTAGTAGCTATTATTAAAGTATGGAGACATCCTGTGTTCTCAGGAAATGATCTAGCAGACTCTTCTACAAAGTCTGCTGCCCTCAGTGCCCCCAAGGATTCTGTAGAGGGCTTTCTGCCTGCTCCTTTTTCTTTTCAGGATTTGACTTTAATGCAGTCAGAGATGCATCTGGAAGAGCAGGTGCTTTGGTCTGCTAAAGGTTGCATCACTGATAATGATGGATTGTGGAAGGTTCCAGATGGTCAACCAGCAGCTTCAAAGCCTGCTTATTGCCTGCACTTGCTCATCTCACACACTGAATGGGTCATCCTAGAAAGGCAGGCCTGAAAAATCAACTCACTAGATTTTTGTTTGTACCAGGATTGTTGACAGTTTTATAAACTGTTACTTGACCAGTGTATGTCTTTAATAATCCAACAGGGGCTTTGAGACCACCACCATATGGCCTTAGTTATCCGGAGTGTCTCTTTTGGTCCTCCAAATGGGCTTTTATGGACTTTCCACCTTTGAGGGGGTATAAATATGTTTTGTTTATTGTCTGTTTATTGTCTGATCCAGTTGTGCCTGTTCCTGGATCAGGAGGCTCTGCTCACAGTCACTCGTGCCCTGGTCACATCCTGGGTGGACTACTGTAATGTGTTCTACATGGGTCTGCCCTTGAAGAGTATCCAGAAACTTCAGCTGGTACAGAATGCATGGTGCAGGCAGTTATGTGTACCCCTAGAATGGCACATGTTACACCTCTGCTCTGCAAGCTGCATTGGCTGCCAGTTTGCTTCTGGGTCCAATTCAAGGGACTGTTTTTGACCTTTAAAGCCCTTTGTGGCATGGGCCTGGGTTATCTGAGGGACCGCCTCTTCCTGATTACATCTGCAGATCTGGCAGAAGAAGTATGTTGCGGGTCCCATCTACTAAGGAGTTACATGTGGCCTTTGCTGCAGCGGCACCTGTCCTGTGGAACATCATCCCCCCCCGGTGAGATTGGCCCCTTCTCTGCCATCCTTCCAGAAATCTCTCAACATTTGGCTGTGTCAATAGGCCTAGGGGGTCCCAAGGGAACGGTGATCTGCTGAGGTGGCTCCATTGTTCGTAATATCCAATGCTTTCACTTAGGCTTTTAAAATAATAACATCAATGTTTTTAATGGTAGCGTATTATAATATCATTATTTTATGGTTTTATTGTATGCCACCAAGAGTCACATTCTTTTTTGTTAATAATTTTATTGACGTTTTTAATAAACATAGTAAAAACTAATACAAACTAAATTAGAAGAAAAAAAATAAAAGTTCAGAAGATGAAGAAAAAAAGAAAAAGGAAAGAGAAAAGTAGAAGAGAAAAGAAAAAGGCAACAAAGACAATTATAAAGAAGTGGCTTCCAACCTTCATCACATGGAGCATAAGCTAATATAGTAACTTTTCACCCTCTTTTAAAGTTACAAATAAAAAAAACCTCTTCTCCCTAACTTTTATCTATACCCAATCCAGACATTGTCATCTTTTCAGTCCTGCTTCAGCAAAACATCCATTAGGACTTACCAGAAATATCAAACAAATAATTTATCCCTGATCAAATAGTCGAAATTTATATTCCTTCTTTTTGCTCTTCACAACCTTAACCTTTAAATCATTGCAATGGCGTCACAGGATTTGATCTTTCATCAATCTTGGGCATTTAAAAGGAGTCTTCCAAGCTGTCACCAGCCTACTTTGTAAATCCCATAAAGAGGCATCATTTAGGATTTCTTGTTGCAGCTGTTCCATGTCCAGATCCTTTTCTTCCCATAAAGAGGTATTGTCCAGGATTTGTTGTTACAGCTTTAAACTCTATAATGTCTTTGTCAGGTAGAAGTTTTAAAAAGTTTTTCTCATCATCTTCTAAAAGTTTATCCATTGAAACCTGTATCCTTTCTGAGATATTAGTTATTAATATTTGTCCATGTTTCAAGAAACTCTGGAAAAAGTTATAGCCTGCTTAACCATTTTAACTCTTTTCTGCCTGGTCCTTTAGTTTCCTCTAGTGTCCATTTACATCCTTCATCAAGCCTCAGTTCCTAATATGGGTTTAGTTCCATTTCAGTCAATTCCCACAAGTATATTATTTAATTATATACTTGACTTTAAAATCTTACTGCAAAAATAACCAATATTCCAAATCTTTCTGGTCTCCCAATCTGTTTAAAACTTTCTTAAATCAAAATTCTTTTTTGTTCTTGCTTTTTGCCAATTGTATATTATTTTAAATTCTTCAGTCTCTCTTTAAAATTTCTTAAATCCAAAGAAAGTAAAATTAAGCTCACTGTTCTGAAGGTCTCTAATATCCATAAAATGGTTAAATTGAACATTTCCAAATGTGATTAGAAAGTATGGTGGCTTAGTGTTCTTATTAAAGGCTCTGCTCTGCTGAGAGCAAAGATGTTGTCTCCTTCAGCCCCTGGCACTTGAACCCACAGGAGACCGCCATTTTAAGGTCTCTCGCAAGGAGCTACCATTCAGAGCACTTGTGGGTGATCTCCCGTTCTCTCCTTCACTGGAGAGTTTCGAAGGACCAGCCTACTTGCCAGTCTTTTGTTCTACACAGCAGTTGTCATCTCTACTCATTCAGGGACATGGCATCAGTCAGCCATGACTCGCAGCGGAAGCCACCACCCAGACTTACATTCTGTGAGATGGGTGGCCATAAAGATATGATTGATAAATAAATAAATAAATTTGTAACCAGAAACTCATTTTGAACTAATTCAGAGATGATTACATAAAAGATTTGCCTTTTATGCAGTTGTAACATCACTATTATCAAATAAATATATCAATAATCTTAAAAACATATGTATATTTATGTGCTGATATATCAATTACATTTATACTCAAAAATTGAGGATAAGTAACCCTTCTACACTGATTTGTAAAGAAGAAACAAAAAATATTTTTTAACCTAACTTGAGGTTTTTATTAATTTTTTAAATTGTCTTTCCCAACACCATGCATAGCTCTGATTGCCCCATTTAAAAGAAATATAGCATTACATCTAATGTTACATGAATGGACTTGTCTTTGTGTAGGACTTTTTCTTCCCTTCTTCCAATACCCCAACATATTCCCACACATCTGCTTTACTTCAGTTAGTAAAAGTACCTACATATCTCCTGCATCAAAAGGATCTCTAAAAGCACAGAACTTTCCGCAACCGCTGGAAACATAGTGGGGATGATTAGCTTGGACAATCCCGAAGGAATTGGCCTTTGCTTCTTCCAGCCATAACCCTTCTATCTACATACCAGTAAAAGAACCAATGGAAAATAGGACACCAGGTGATCCTTCCTCTATCCTGCACAAGGAAGGAAACAATTCGGAGGTGATGTGTCTGTCAGTTGTACTCTTCAGGTTCTTGCTTACTGATTAAATGGGGCAACCATTTTAGAAAAGTTGTATATTATTTTGGAATGGTTGAAATGGTTCTTAAGCCTACATATAATTAGCTGAGAATTCCAATGAATTATGCATCACTTCTGGGAAATATAGTACCTATAACTGAAGACTCACTTCTATTTTCTTTCAAACAAGCATAATTTTTGTCTTTCAGGATTTTTTTTTATTAATAATACCAGATGGTAACAGGCAATGCTGAAAGATTTTTATTTTCAGCCAATTTCCATGCTTTCAAATTATTCATCCTATAACAGTTAGCCCTTCTTATCCTTACGAGATATTTATACCTCACCTCTTTATCTAGGAAGACAATTTGGCTAACAAATGTCTTTTTAATGAAAAAAAAAGTATTAAATCATAAAAATGGCAGCAGAACATTTAAAATACTAAAAAAATGAGGAAAGCCTAAAAACAGCAGTATTTTTTCTGAGGTCTCTTTGAAATATTTTTCAGAATAAAACCAAATTGTTTTGGTTGGATATTAGCTATTATTCATAATGTGAGTATATCACTTGCTGTATATTGCTCCCCAAACCAAGAGGGTTTTAACAATTTTTCATCTTTATTTTTATGATGTGTCTCCTGCAGGAAAAGTAAATATGGCTAGTTCATTTTGTTGTAACTGAATTTCAAAGGCTCATAACACTGAAAGATTCTTCATTGCTAGTCAGATAATTTATCAAAAAAATGCTGTTCCTCAAAAAATAGTGTTCAGTAATATGTGAGACATGAACCCCATAGGAAAGGAAAGGAAAGGAAAGGAAAGGAAAGGAAAGGAAAAGAAAGGAAAGGAAAGGAAAGGAAAGGAAAGGATGGGATGCTGTTCTAGATGTCTGATCCACTGATTTTTGTTCGTTTTCATTTTTCTTCTGGACTTTTGGGACTGCTTGGACATTCAGAACTGTCAGGCTAATTTTTCTTATGTTTTCAAGCTTCCTTTGGAGATTTAATTCCAAGTGTTCAAAAAAACCCCAAAAACCTCTTGTCTCTTTTCTAGTTTTGTTGGATGATCACATGCTCTTATCAGTAGTGATAAATTTGACGGGAATACCCAATGTTTGCTAATTTCCCAACCATGTGACTGACTTATGAAAGGACAATGAGTTTTTTTAGTGCTGTAGTGTTTCAGGGAAAAACTCCTGAAGTAATATGTGACATGGCTGTTTATTAACTGTAGTTTATTAACTATAGTTTCCTGTAGCCCTCATACCTGGCTTCCTTCATATTAAATAAAACAAGTAACATCTTTAAATCTAGCAGATTTAGAAGGGACAGGCAAAGTGAGAGCTTTTTCAAAATCTTCTGTGCTTATAGGAATATTGTAACTGGTGGCCATGTCAGAAACTTTGGTATGAAAAATATTTTCAAATCCTCCTCTTCTCCCTGCTTCCCTTCCCTTTTTGCATACGGATTGGACACTCTGTTCTTGTTTTCACACTTGTGTGTCATTGTTTATATATTCTACTAGAGAATAAGTACACAGAGAGAGAGAGACTTTTATATATTCTACTGAGATCAGAGGGATTCCCCTGCCCCCAGCTTTTTAGTGCTTAATCCCTATGTCAGTTGCTTCAGCTGCTTTCTTAGATAGGTCTGCAATTTTATCAGAGGTTTATGTCAGCTTAACCTTGACCATTTCCTTCAGTGCTGCAACCCATTCAAAGAGGTTATCTTTATTATTTCCAACTCAATGGAAGGTTAGAAAGAATTTCTGTAAATAGATTGGGGCTCAGTTTGTCTGTCAACAGAATAAATATCTGGAAACTGAGCAGAATGGGACCAGTTTGTTTGGTAAGGAGGGCAAAACTGGCAAAGGAAAGACTGCATTTGAAAAGAGAATGGAACTGGTTTGAGGTTGCAAAGAAAAACAGTCCTGAAAAAATCCATCCGATGGCTTACTCCATTCTAGTCCCTCCCCCGCTCTTCTTCACTGTCCTATGAACTGATATTAGCTTGTCCAGTGCTTCTTAAAGGCCACAGACACATGTGGGGAAAGCCGAAAGGCATGCACACAAATACACAACATATTATTTCACTATCCAGAAGAAAATACAGACACCTTGTATGATCCCTGCTG
This sequence comes from Python bivittatus, assembly GCF_059951505.1. Lineage (NCBI taxonomy): Eukaryota > Metazoa > Chordata > Lepidosauria > Squamata > Pythonidae > Python > Python bivittatus. Next base: position 101,789,709 of record NW_028277030.1, read on the forward strand.
GCAGCGGGGTTCAAAAGAATTCAAGAAGCCATGCTTTGCATCCTTCCTCTAACGTGTTTACTTATAGGCTAAGGGTTTCTATATTTCCCTTATGTTGCTTGGAGCCTCCGTTCTATGGAAACACTTTTCTGATCCTCAGAGTTCCCTGCCTCTGTCACTTAGGGCATTTTACAGCAGGAGTATCCTCAAGTTCTTGCTGCTTTTGTCAGAATGTTGAAAGCAAGGTTGCAGCATCGTACCTCAACTCTGCCCCTTTAGGGTCTCTGTACAGGATAGTGACATAGAAAAAGGTGGGGCTTGTATTGTGATGCCTTGACGCTACTTGCATCACTCTGACCCCTCCCCCCACCTTTGTGGATACTGCTGTTTTACAGCCTAAAATTACAGGTGCTAGAAAATAATACAGTATAGACTAGCACAAATTAATCTATTAAAACTTCACTAAAGTCAGTCAGCCTAAAAGAGATTGTGTAGTCAGTGGTTTTAAGCTGTTGGTCTTGGACCAGGGAGACACAGGTTCAAGTCCATCCTAACCCACAAAAACTGACCAGCCACTTTTTTTCAGTCCAAAGTATTCCCACAGGGTTTTGTGGGAAAAAGTTGGAGGAAGTGCTACGTATGTCACTTTGAATTCCTGGCGGAAAGTCAATATATAAACCCAACCAATGTTCAAAATTTGTTTCTAACCTGCCTGAACAACAAGAAAGTTCAGTGGATGACTGATGATCAATAGACAGAAGCCCACCCAAAAATCCCAAGACAGAATTTTACAGCCTGGCTGTAAAATTTACTGTGATCACAGAAAAGGTCTTCTCCTATCCACCAACTAGTCATGTTTCTGGAAACGGCAGAATATCAGTTTTCCTAGACAGAGTACCTAGTGGGGACCTGCATGCTTTAAAAACATTTTGGAAGTATTTTGAACCTTCTGTGGACACAATGCCTTGGGTGAATTGTCATAACATAACAGCCCAACTTTTTTTTCTTCTTCTTCATGTAATCCTGGAAAAAAAAAGGTGCCTCTGAAGTCATTAAAATTAATGAGTGGATTCCTGAAAGCAACTGCTTCCTTGTTTTCAGGCTTGTATGGAAGCTGTTGCTTTCAGGGATCCATTGAAAAAGTTGGGCTATTTTGGTGAATAACAGAGAGGTGTTGCATTTGCATGAGATCTGAAGCAGTTCTTCCAAATATTTTAGAAAATATGCACAGTACAATTGCATAGTCTACTGTTCCATCCCATTTAATCCCCACAAGATATAGTAGACTGAATGATAATGACTGACCCAGGCCACAAAATAAAGTCTGTGGCTGAATTAGGGAGTTAGATCTGGTGGTCTAAGTTCATGTCTGATATGCTAATCAACGATATGGCATTAATGCTACTGTGTAGAGAGAAGGGAGATGACCTTGACAGAAATATGCAAGAACCGTTATCTAGGCAAAGAGGGCAGAAACATTATTTAAGTCCTGGGAAACAAGATAATATTTGGAAGTGGCTCAGGCAAATGCCTCCTTCATGCACAGGAGTATAAGAAGGAGGGAAGGTATAGCACAATCAGACTTGCAAGATTCAGTTATTTTAGCCAGTTTCAGTAAAGTGTAATTCTAGTCTTCCCGTGGATTTGATTTCCTGGTCTGGTCCACCTAATGGGGCTGCCATACTGTGTGATATCAGTGTACTCTGCATTGGAAGCAAGACCAAAAAATGTAACTTACTAGAAGCTACTGCTGCACCAGCATTTGGAGTCAGCAATCCTGAAAATGCTTTTCTTTTTACCAGAATTTGAATCTGCATTCTCAAGCCTACTATACATTGCTAGATTTCATGAACATGAGCTCTAATGGACTTACTCAAAATCTACATGACAGTTATCTTATATACCTTTACTTGCTGTGCAGGTTTTTCATATGTAAATCAATTTCTGACATGGGTTCAAGTAAATGAAACCTTCCCAACAGTTTTGGGTAGAATAGCCACAGGAAATCTACAGATATAATTTTCTTTCCAATGAGCTCAAATACAACTATTTCTCCCAGTGCTTAAAACAGACAAAAAGCTGTGTAACAGCTAGGTGGAGTCATTGACCTGTAAATCACAACAAAGCTTTCATTCCTATTTTCTCCAATACAACTTGAGAAAATTCAAGTGACTCTAGCTTTAAGTAGCATTTAATTATTCACTCAATTATATATTATTAACAATTTATATACCTTTGTCAAGGGTTTCTAGAAATATCATTACTAAGGAGAGAGAAAGAAAGAGAAAAAATGAACTAAAAACCCAAACTAACTTAATGGGAAACCTTCTGTGATAGTTTTAGTATTTGTAGGTAGAATTGCTGAGATGTTAATAGATGTTACTCTTCCTTTTATCCCAATTATGTTCCTGCATATATTACTTTTGATAACTTGATTGATTGGTGCCATCAAGTTGGTGTTGACTCTTAGTGACTACATAGATAGATTTTCTCCATGAAAATCTTTCTCTGGTTCTTCAGGTCTTCCAGTGGCGTACCCATTGCCACTGTAGCTGAGTCCATCCACCTTGCTTCTTATCATAGTCTTTCCTTCCATCTTTCCCATTATTAGAGCCTTCTTCAGAGAGCTAAGTCTTCACATAATGTGTCCAAAATAGGATAATTTGAGCCTGGTCATTTGTGCCTCCAGTGAGAACTCTGGGTTGATTCGTTCAATGATCCATTTCTTGGTTTTCTTGGTATTCTTAGTCTTTTCCAACACTGAAGTTGAAAAGCATCAAGAAGCTTTCTATCCTACTTCTTCAAAGTCCAACTTTTGCTTCCATAGAGTGTCACAGGGAATACAATTGCTTGTACTATTCTGATCTTTATAGGTACAGACATATCATGGCACCTGAATATCTTTGCCAAGGCTTTCATGGCTACTCTACCGAGTGCTAGTCTGTGGTGTATTTCTTGACTGCTTGTTCCTTTACTCTTGATGGTTGATCATAAATGGCAGAAGCTACCTACCCCTTCAGTATTTTCATTGTCAGTTCTAAGGCTGGTTGTTGTACCTATTGTGATCTTCTTTATATTTAATTTTAGTCCCATTTTTTTCACTGTACTCCTTAACTTTTATTACTAGAGCTTGAGATCCTTGGTAACTTGAACAAAATAAAATAATGAAATCTGTCAGAAAATACTGTTCAAAGCTTATGTAACTTATTTGGCATAAGTAATTGATGTAAGAAATACAACAAAATGTATTTCTAAATATACTGACGCTTCCTGAGGCACTCTTAGAAAATACTAGACTCCTAAAACTATATTATTCTTTCATAGAAAAAAAGTAAAATTGACAACAGTGATGCCACAGTTCACTGGAGATTAATTAGAGATATTTTATTGGTAGGTTCAAGGTATACCTTCTAGTGTTATTATGTACACAATATGATATCCATTATACCCTTTCCCAACCCAGTGCCCTCCATATGATTTAAATGCATTTTGTTTTTATACCATTAGCTGTGCTGACTGGATATGGTGGGATGCATAACTCATATATCTAGTGGCAGCTAGTTGGGGAAAAGCTAATTTGCTGTTATTCTAGAAGTTATTTTCACGAAAAGCTGGAAAGGAGTAGGATATCTGCAGAGGGCTAGTGCAGGATAAACCCCAACAACTCTCCCTTCCGTTCTCCTCAGCAGCTATGTTTCTACTGCAAAAATGTCAGCTGGATGTCTGGTCCACACATAATGAATATTTTGATTTTGGCTTAGTGTGCTGTGCTGATCAAGCCATTGGTTTATGGCATAATGTGATGTGCAAGCTCAGCCACTGAAGTTTATTGAATAAGTGATGGTTAATACAAACCATGGTGTAGCGTAATGAATGAATCTCACATGGAATCCAATAGCACTTATAGAGTTTTATCATTTTGGTCAGGATATCTTTCCCCAGAGTAGCTTATTACCGTAGAAAATGTTTACTGAAGTAAACTTTCATAGGGTATTTTCAATGCTGAATCACTGTGCTGCTATAATTTTAAACAGCTTTTGCATTCCCATCTGTGGGAAGGCTCTTCTTTACATTAGCACAACAAGAGTTTTTGTAAAAGAACATGTCAAATGAATTGGCTAGAAAGAAACAATGGATAGGATTAAAAAGGAATATTGCACTGCATAATTTGAAGAAGAGATTCAGTTTCACAGTTTTAGAGCAATTCTAAAAAGGGAAGAGCACTACATCATCTCCTAAAAAGCAAAATAAATGTCTAGACAAAACAGTGTGAAGAGGTTAAAAAATGAAAAAGGGTAAAGCCCTATGAAGAGGCTGGTAGAATGTGGAGATTGCTTGAGATAGAAATCGCTCCATAATATAAAATCTGTGCAAAAATTATAGCTTACTCAAAGACCTATTCTATTAGGAAGCTGCATGGGACTAGAGCATGCTAGAATAGCTCTGGTACCACATTCTAGAACATAGCATCTCCATACCAAAAAGCAAGAAAACTGAGAAGGAGTAGAGTTCAGCCCTAGTATTCCCATTGTAATTTCATTCCTCTAGGAAATGATGCATAGTGAGATGTCACTTGTGAAGGGAAAATTGTGTCTCCAAGTAAATGTTAACCACCTTTTTAGGACGCTTTGCCTCACAGAAACACAATACTAAGCTGGCTCTTATTTTGCCATAGTCTCTCTGAAAACTGAAATTATTATACATGTAGGTGGACTATCAACAATAAAGAAATCAGCAATTAAGAAACATGGTGCAGGCTAGTACTTAGTAGGGTACTGGGAAAGATATCAAGATGCTCTGAAGCACTTGCGCCTACAAAAGTCAGAATCAGAGACCAGATTTTCCCTGTAACACTCAATGGAAGAAGCAGGATAGAAAGAGTATTGACATTTTTGAACTTTGGTGTTGGAGAAGACTCCTGAAAATATCATGGATAGCCAATAAAACAAATGGATCATAGAACAAATCAATTCAGAGTACTCATTTGAAGATCAAATGAGCAGGCTCCAATTATCATAATTTGTCAGCCTTTCAAGATAGACCAGACTAGGAAACCAATGCCATATAGGTCAGTATTTGTTGTAAAGTTATAGCAACAGAATCTTGCAAGTCTGAATGCACTTCCCCTGTCCGTCCCTCCCTTTATCTTCATGTGAACTAGGGAGGGACTTATCTGAGGTGTTTACTTATGTTACATTCTTGCCCCAGATTCAGTTCTTTTATCTGACCGTTGCCTTGGTAGTGGCTCATCTTCCTGTCCCTTAAGGCTGTTACATATTTTGTACACATTATGCAAAGGCCCAGCTCCATTGAGAAGTCCATAATGGTGGGAAAGGTGGAAGAAAAGAGAAGAAGAGGATGACCAGCAACAAGGTGGATAGACTTGATTATCATGGTAATGGATGCAGCTTTGGAACACCTGAAGGAACAAGTTGGGGACAGATCATCCTGGAGAAGGTCGGTCTGTGTAGTTATTAAGAGTCAATACCAACTTGGCAGGACAAGCCCACCCTGTTTTATGGTGATTGACAGTGGTATCAATGGCAGCAACAACATGGTCAAAGTGGTGCAGAATGTCTGAGTATCCAATGTTTCACTCATGTGCTCTACCTGATTGTCTCAGAAGTCAAGTTGGTGGGAAAGATTACCAGAAAACCTGCCACTGCTGGTAGTGGCACCTAATACTAGTTATGCAAAACTACAAAGCATGAAAACTGGCAAATTGCAGTAGGAGAAACTGGTGGTGGTGGGCCTCTCGCAGCATTGACAGTTTTGGGATGGTCGGATGGAAAGTTTTTCTTTGGCCAATTTCCAGGCCTGGAAAACCACAACAGTGCAGTGGTTGAGTGGGGATATCAGGACACTGTTAGAAGAGAAGCTATACATGTTAGTTGGCAAGTGACCCTCATCTGAAGGGGAATGTTATGTGGGAGCAACACCTCCCTGAAACAGTAGTTATATGGTCAGGACTGTCCAGGAGGTTCACGATTGGCAGCAGGCAATGGTGAAAGGAGAGGCTCCACTGTCACTGGTTGGCAAAGTCCTCCTCATTTTTCAGAGGAAGGCAGATAGAGTGACATTCCTGGGTTGATGGACAATGTAGAGGCATTGTCCTTTACCTATCTGAGGAAGTAGAAGAGTGTCCAGTGATTCTCCCCAGTCCTCTGCAGCCTGATGTCAGTTGTGGTAGGATCTGATCATGATTGCCTGCGGTGTCTACCAACCAGCATTCCAAGAGAGAGGTGATACATCAGGGCAAATAATGTAGTAACATCCTAAGTTGTTAGAAGTCAACCTCTCTCTGCAGCTTTACTCCACTGCTGTCTTTGGGAACAGAACTAAAATACTAATACTAGGCCTTAGCCACAATATTTGCAGCTTCTGAGAATGTTTACTTGTTTTGAAGTGTGAAAGCAAAGCCTGTCTCCCTGTGCTAGCTCCATCACCTCCTCTTGTTTGTATGCAGCACAGTTGCTTGTCTTTCTTCTTACATGCCAGTTCACTTGCCAGCCTCTGCTGGGGTAGTTATTCCAGTCTGAGAATTCTGCAAGAACCCGATCCAGACAGCCAGCTGGCCTCTCTCTTGGTGCCAGCTCTGTGCCATGATGATCCAGCTGAGTCTGTTGACTACATTTGCCACTTATTACTCTTGCTCTGCCTCCCAGGCTGCTCTCCTTTACTAGAGCTTGGCTCTTCTACCAAGTGCAGTTGCTCTAGCCCTCCAGTCTACCTGCCTATCTGGCACTGTCTTCAAGAAGGTTAATGCACTGCCAGCAAGCCACAATCTTGGGAGTTTATGTCATTCTGAGACCTATCATTGGACATCCTTCTGCAACAGCCTTATACAGGGTTATACTTGCCAGGTCTAAAGATGATATGCCGTGACTGGCAATCAAGAAAGTAAATATTCATAGGGTAGAAAAGTACATTACAATCTGTGTTTGAATTTTCTGAACTGGATCTCAGGAAAAAATGTCTGGCATCTGAATTTGAGAACACTAAATCAACCAAATTATGCCAACTCTGAAACTCAGATCTCCAATTTGAATAATAACAGGGCTGGTTGATTGGGCCCTTCAGCATCAACTTTATCCTTATCCTTAACTAATGAATCAAGATAATAACAGACACTCTTTGTTTGGAGAGTTATATCTATCTCTTCATAAATAAAATCTTCCTTTTAAAAATAGAACAATTAAAGCATCATTTTAAAATGGTTATTTTAAATGTCATACACTCTGCATACAACTTGAATATTCTCTCAATTTTTCATGCATGCACGTATCACCAATCTTTTAATCTTTTATACACTGTCTCATTTTAGTGGCAGAAACTTTTTGGTACTGGTCAGGTTTTCATTTTCAGCAACCTAGGGAACTAAATCTCTTTCACATCTGGCATATCCATAGAAATTACTCTTTTTTCTCTCAAATAACAAATATTTCTCCCTCTTTGACAGAACTACCTACCTACCCAAGAAGCATCTGCATGGTGTTGCATGTATTTTTCCACATGCTATCGCACAACAACCTAAATATGCATTATTTTCATTCCAAACATTGCTACTTCTGGGAACAAAAAATGCTGCTAGTTAAAAGCAAAAATGACCATATCTGAGAATTTGATACTTTATATTTAAACTGCCATATTGCACTAATTTCTATTTATTACAGAAGCTGTATTACTGGGTGTGGAGAACTTTAGTTCTGAGGCTATTCTTTTTGTGCAGGACAATAAACATACAATATCCAATTGTTAAACTTAACTATGAAGTCACAAAAGGGAGACGAGTATTTATTCTTCCTCTGGGAAGCACTGAAACTGGAGTGACCATCCAGAGATTCATATCTTGATTCGCCTAATAAAGGTGGCCAGTCACAGCCTTTGCCTATCACTTTGGTTTTCTTCAATGAGTCTCTCCTCCTACAAAGGTCTAATTGGTTTTCTTGGCAATATTTAGCCATTTCACATGCATATCTTTTTGTATTGGTTTTCAGGGTTCAGTGAATACAGTTATGCTCCTAAGTTTTATTTCAAACCATGATGATAGAGGACCTTCCTCGTATATTATCTTAGGTTTTTGTACGATCATTTTGCTTCACCCCTGGCTTTTCTTTCACTTTGAATTTTTGTCCTTGTCTTTGTTTCTGGCAATTCCTTCTGGTCATGTTCGCTTATGCTTTAATCCCAGCAAAACACTGTAGAGTTTACATTAGGCATGTTATCCCTCATTATTAAAAGTGCTTCCTGCTTCTTCTTCTATTTGGCAATTTCAGTGCTTTGTCAAACCTTCAAACCTTTGTTCTCGTTTAAATTTTCCATGATGCTCTTTCCCTCCCCTTCCCTAACTAACATTTTCTCAAGTTTGTCGTTCCTTTGAACTCCCTTTGTATCCCCAGCTGTGAGGCACATGTTTGAAGCTCTGGCACTTAAAGGTTTTCACACATTGGTGGAAGCCAGGAGCAAAGAAGAATTAAACCTCAAAGAGTTTAAGCACAGAAGAGCACTTTCAGAGTCATAAAGCAATCAGGGTTGATCCAGACATTTTGTTGCCTCTGGGTACCCTATCATTCCTGTGCAGAAGCCAGCCGTAGTGACAGTTGAGTCTTTCATTTACAGTGGTGACAGGGCAGTATCTTTCATCACATCCAAGGGATGCTGGCTAACATAACAGACTCAGCGTATGGGTACACACAGCTCTTTGTCTGAAGAGGTTGCTGCCTTTATGCACCATATCAGAATGCACTGGCTCATTGCAACACAGCTGTAGTAACAGGATGTATCATGTCAGCAGAACCGTACATAGACATGTGCAATGCCTGCGGAAATGCATAACCAGGCTGGCTGCACCAATGCCAATTTGCACATTTAAGGCTTTATCTAGCGCTGTTATCTCTGAACAGCCAGCTAGTTCATTAACAAGTACGCATACTGTACTTCTCAAGACTGCATGGAAATTTCATTCAGGTAGTTTTGTTAAGGACTTATCAATATTTGCAACTGTCTTCATTAAAAAGGAGTTGAAGAAAGCTTGCCTCTACCTTGGATAACCTGCTGTCGCCTGTAAGTGAATGAAGCAGGTTTGATCCATGAGTACTTTGACAGTTGTGGTCTTAAAAGCATATTCCTGGCACATTACTTTAACACCTTGATTTCCAGTTCATTGCTATTTTATGTAACTGATATATTTTTATTGTACCTACTTATTTTCATAGCTAGTGTCATGCTTCTCCAGACAAGGAGGAGGACCAAGATGAGGGACCTGGGAAATCATATACAGACATTGCAGGTCCAAACCACAGTGGAGAGGTGGCATCAGATCTGACCACTCCTGACCCTGGCCTTAGATCAGTAGCTTGTCCACCTAGGAGTTCTGCCTCCACTGGGGGTGGGGGGAGTTGGAAAATACAGAAGTAGAGGAGTAGTTGGCCACATAGAGAAGAGCTAGCACAGGCAGATCTATTCTGGAGCAGTCTAGCAGTGGAAATCATGACCATGCCCAGGCATAGGCTGAGAGCTTCCTTTGTAATACAGTGCTGGAACATCGTTCTGTTGTATCCTGACTGTTCATACTCTAATATTTAAGTCTGGCTGTGAGAAAAAAGCCTTGTTCCTTGCTTGACTCTGATAATGAACACAGGTTTGCCTTGCAAACCTCTGCTAATGGAAGGAAATCTGCCCCCTTTCAACTCAGATAATATTTATAACTATGCCTTTGCCTGATAGATTTATGACCTTGAATTGTTACTTCACTGCCTAATGCATACACTTATCACCAACCTCTTTAATCCAATCTCACTATTTTACTGCCAAAAACTAATAGCTAATTACTAGGGAACAGAAATTATGGTATCTATTTTCTTCCAAAGAAATGCTGGATCACATAAATGTATATCAAGCAAACAGCAGTCTTCCCCAACCTGATACCTTCCAAATGACTATACTATCGAAGAATTATGGGAATTAAAGTCCAAACCATCTAGAATATGCCAGGTTAGGAGAGGTTGAAATGCAGTATCTACAGCTCAACTCAGGCTGTCCTCCATAAGTAGTTTTTTTTTCTTTTTTGGTTGTTTTTAAATCTAAGAATTCCATTACAATGAAGTGACATTCTTTAAAAAAAATAAAGGAAAAAAAAGAGATTAATTTAGCAATACATACTGCCTCAGATGTAGGTAGGTAGGTAGGTAGGTAGGTAGATAGATAGATAGATAGATAGATAGATAGATAGATAGATAGATAGATAGATAATCCTGCACAATGTAGTATTATATTGCTAAATTAATTCTAAATATAATGGACTGAAGTTAATAGGATGTCAATATAACTGTAGGTTATATCTTAAAATCATGACTAGGATGTAGAAAGATTGCACATGTAATTATCAAGATGGACTGTGATTTTATGTGAAGTGTGTATGTGTATCCATATGTACACACAAGGGCACAATCTCTAATTCTAAACTCTATTTAACTCTTCCTTTCTTGATGAGCTCTTAACATTCTAAAGAAAAAAGATATTACACAGAAATATTCTGTTTCTTTACTAATGACAACAGGTGCAGCAACCAACCTTAGAACTGACAATGAAGCTGCTTAAATGATGAATAGCTTCTACCTTTCAGGATCAACTATCAACAGCAAAGAAACCAGAAGTCAAGAAATATGGTCCACACTAGCACTTGGTAACTTGGTAGAGTAACAATGAAGGCATCGGGAAAGATATTCAGATGCTATGACATGCCTAAGCCATCAAAGATCAGAATAAGAGATCAGATTTTCCCTGTGACACTCTATGGAAGTGAACATTGGACTTTGAAGAAGCAGAATAGAAAGAGTATTGACAGCTTCTTTAACTTTGGTGTTAGGTGTTGCAGAAGAGCCCCGAGAGTACCATGGATAGCCAAGGAAACAAGCAAATCAGTCATAGAACAAGTCAATCGAGAATTCTCAAAACACAAATAACCAGGCTCAAATTATCATATTTTGGACACATTATGCCTATTTCTCTGGAGGAATATATCATGCTGGGAAAGATGGAAGAAAAGAGAAGAAGAGGATAACCAGCAGTATGGTGGATTGACTCAATTATAGCGATGATATGTACACCTTTGGAAAACCTGAAGGATCAGGCTGGGGACAGATCCTCGTGGAGAAAATCAGTGTGGTCACTAAGAGTTTATTTATTTTTAAATTTATTGGCCACCCAACTCCAGCTGGTACTCATTTGATGGCAAATAGTCAGTCAGTCTTTCAGTCAGTCAATCAATCAATCAATCAATCAATCAATCAATCAATCAATCCTGTTTCTTTA